>NW_028327172.1:31253320-31556351 GCF_987537825.1 Furipterus horrens | reverse complement strand
TGTGTCCCAGCTAGTATCTTTCTTCAATCTTCTGGAGTCATATTGGTTCTTCTTACCTGCCAACATGTATGTCATTGAGGGTAGTGCATGGGAAACAGCACAGGGTTTGAAGCCAGATAGATTGTTTCAAATATCAGCATCAACCCTGGTTAGCCATGTGGTTGTAGAGAAGTCAGTAACCTGCCTAAGTCCCTTTCCTGAAATATAGAATGGGGATAAATGATTCTTAACTCACAGGTCATTGGAGGATAAGGCTGTCTCTAGCTTACATAGTGCCTTTGTGAGAGTTAAATTAGAAATAGGTACCATTTCTCAGGACACTTCACTGTCATCTTCCAGCTTATGACACAAATAGGTACCCCCTAGAGTTGTGCCACATAAACATTCTCCATCGCATAAATGACAGCTGCTACTTTTATAATCATTATTATCACCTTGATAGAAAATAGCTCCAAACTGACCTTTTGGTGTGTTAGTTGGATCAGCCTGAAGCCTGATTAATCAGATTTATCACACAAGAGCAGTTCTCTTCTGACCAGCTAATACATAATCGTGACAACAGGCAGGGCTGTGCCAGGAGCTGTGCTTTCGTATCAGAGCTTCTTTAGCACTCAGTGTCAAAAGCTGAAGGTCGTCGAAATGTTGGACATCTCTAAATTACTGTGCTGCCAAAATAACTCCTACCGCAGAACAGACTGTCTCCAGCCATTGGAGATCAGCACAGAGCCCTAATGGATTTAGGAAGCAATCAATGTGTCTGAAGACATTTGTGGGTTGTAGTCCATTAAATATTAATTCTCTCTGTTTGTCTTTAAGAATATACTTTATATGTTAATGCATTATTGAAAGATGCTTATAATGTTAAGTGACTTAAGACCCAGGCATTGAATATCTGAATTTATTTTTCTTTGGGACATAAATGTAAAATATAAAGACAAAACCAAATCCTATGGACCATGCTGGCAGCCATGAGTCACAGCCACAGAACCAAAGTGCACTGTTGTGAAATGAAGTTGTTTTATTCGTGTTTTGATGGACAAATAAATAACTTATGTATGGCATTTCCCACCTAATAAAGTATTTCACTGTTGGATTTATGGGGCACGTTTATGAAATCACAACTGTGCAGCTCAGCTTTATTTGGCCTTAATGACATTAGGGCCAGGGAGGGTTGTGTCTGGATCTTCAGTGTACAGAACAATGCAGTGGAACGAGGAGTGATCACAAATCAAAGGAAGCGAGGGCAATCTGGGAGATGCAAGGATAAGTGTTTAATTCAAATCAGAGTTCACCTTCTAGACAGTGAGCACTGTAGACTTTGGGGTTCTTCTGAGAGTAGGCATGGTATTCTCTATGCAAAAGTGCATAGGGTGTGTTCTTGGTCTATATCATGGAACACTACAGGCTGAAAGGAATGATTTACTGTACTTTTTGGTGGCCAGAGATCACACAGAAAATTTAAACTATGGTGTCATACTTAAGAAACGCAAAATTCTTCTCATGATTTCTGAGGGTCCTTCAGCCCCTACATTGAGACTGTTGGGCTCTGATCTAGTCCAGCAATCTAACTGAATGCTGAAGCCCAAAGAGGCAGCGGCCCACTTAGAGTCACACAGCTCCTGGTACCTCCTGCCAATACCACCTCTCTAGATGGTTAAATAAGTGTTGACTTGGCATGGAGGAGTGTCCACTTGCAAACAAGACTGCCTTCGTTCATATCCTGGGTTTGCTACTTATTGATGGTTTGACTCGAGCAAGTTCTTTATCTTTCTGTGTCTAAAATTTCCTCACGTGTAAAATGAAGGTAACAATAGCGCCCACTACACAGACTTGTTGTGAATAATAAATGGACTGATATACTTGGAGCTGGGAGCTTGAAACATAGCACTTTGTAAGTATTGGTGTCTATCTTTGTGTGTCTAGCTTAAGGTCCCCAGCAATATGCTTTCCTAGCTCCATCTCAGTTTATTTGTTTGCATGTTTATTTTTGGTCAGTTAGTGTCAATAGATCCTGCTTCATCTTCAACACTTAGAATGGCTCCTTGCACATAGTAAGTCAACAGTAGACACATTGGATAACTGAATGAATGAATGGCCCTTATGAGTTATCCATGTAAACTCATGTGATTAAGTGGTATATGTCTTACTCCTAGACAGAAACTCTGCAAAAGCATCACTCATGTAGCTGTCACCATCCCTCAGTTCTGGGCCTGGCACATTGTAGGTTCTCAGTAAGTACTATATGTTAATTGAATATATAAATGCTTATATGGAGACAGGAGGGAGTAAAAATTGCAGGGGAAACTTAGAAGAGAGAAAAGTAGAGAAAAAGGATGTCATTCAAGGTCCAACATCTATGCCACTCCTGTGTTTCATTTATTAGCACTAGACTCCAGAACTGTCTTCAGCTACTCACAGTGTATGTATTTGGGGCAATTTTTCTAACCTCTCTGTGCCTCTGTTTACGTAACTGAAATATGGGGTTATATCAGCACCTACCTTATAGGGTTGTTAAAAGAATGATGAGTTAATCTCTACGAAGTGCTTAGAATGGTGATAGTAAATGCTCAATAGTTGCCAACTCATAGCATTTATTTGCTAATTCAGCAAACATTTATGAACTATTATTATCTACCAGGCCCTTTCTGGATATATATCTGTATATCTATATCTGTATCTATATCTATGTCTATGTCTATGTCTCTATCTATCTATCTATCTATCTATCTATCTATATCTATCTATCTGTATAGATATATATCCATCCTGTGTAGACCGTAGCATCTCTTAGGGGAGACAGAGAAGCACATCAACGATTATACTCTGCTAAGGTAGAGGAGGTGGCATGGGGCAGAGAGTTGGAACCCTCGCCAGGGCTGGGTCCATGGTGCAGGGACATGGAAGTTCTCAGAGTAGGGATCATTAAGGAAAAGCTGGGATTAGCCTAGTAAGAGAAATGGAAAGAAAGGCATTCAATGTAGAAGAAACATGCTTGAATATAGGGAGGTGTGCAGCAGCATGCTTTGTTTGGAGAAGAACAAACAGAACTAGTTGCCGCTCATCCACTTAATTCATTCTGTCAATATTGAGCACCAACAATGTGTGCAGTAGGCACTTTTCTATGCACAGAGACAGTGCTAGTGCAGAGGACAAAATGAACAAAGTCCCTGGTGTCAGGAGGCTTCTATTCTAGTGTGGGAAGAGAAACAATAAACAGATGTAGAGTAGATATCATGTGTCAGGTGGCATAAACACTGTGAGGGAAAATAGAGCAAAGGAAGGAATATAGAGTGTGTGGTTAGGGTAAGGGTGTTACCTTAGATGGGGTAGTCAGTGAAGGCCTCTCTAAGTGACATTTGTGCAGAGCCTGAAGGAATAGAAGAAGGGAACCATGTACTCCCTAATGGGATCCTGGTCTAGGGAGAGAAATACTCATGTGCAAAGGCCCTGAGGTAGGAGCAGGCTGGGTCTGTTTGAGAAAGAGCAATTGGCCAGTTTAAGGAGTGAGCAAGGGGAGAGTGGGAGGACATAGTAGGCAAAGGGGTGGTCCATTGCTGTTTGACCTTGTGGAGACAAGGTGGAGACCCTGAGCACAGAGTAGGATGAAAGACATCTGCTCGCTGCTTGGAGCCATGGCATAAGCTCTGCTAAGTGACTGGGCTTTCTTCATGAGAGGCAGGGGAACCCTGGAAGGATTTTAATCATGAGCGATGTGACTGTACTGTGTTTGACAACAATAACTGTAGGTTGAGGGTTTATTGGAGAAAATGGGAGTCAGGAGAGGAGTTCGTGGCATCACCTAGGTAAGAGAGGAAAGAGGCCTGAATTTGGTAGGGGGAGCAGAGTTAACTGCATGCACCCCCTTCTGTGTCCTTCACTTTGGCAAGTTCCTCTCCTTCCATGGGCCTTACCAGTGCCTCACTTGGAAGGAGCG
This sequence comes from Furipterus horrens, assembly GCF_987537825.1. Classification (NCBI taxonomy): domain Eukaryota; kingdom Metazoa; phylum Chordata; class Mammalia; order Chiroptera; family Furipteridae; genus Furipterus; species Furipterus horrens. The sequence continues at coordinate 31,552,417 of NW_028327172.1, read as the reverse complement.
TTGCCTCCTGAATTGAATTGTGGTGGGAAAGACCAGAATTCGGTTGCCTGTAGGCCCATGAAGCCAACAGTGAGAAAGCAGCTGCCAGCTTTCTGTGGATGCTTGCATTTATACAACTTCTGCTGCTCTAAGCCTAGGTTCAGAACAGTGAGACATTTTTACATTGTACACTATGTTGCAAATCACATTATTAAAAAAAATTAATGGCATGGTCATTACAAAAATTTTAAATGTGTCTTTGTCTCTGTTCTTGGAAAACACTAACTCTTAATTTTTATGCTAAACTGAGTGATCATAACCCAAGAGAGTGATTTTGCACTTTAAACATTTACTCCGCACTTTATCTCCTTCCAATAAATTCGTGATTAAAATTTAAACCCATACTCCTATTCAGCAGGGAATTAAAGAACAGAGGGTAAAATGCCTTTTTTCCCTTTTTCTGAACTTTTAATTTGGAAGTGCTGTCTGCCTGGTGTCAAAACCCATTGCTGAGCATCTGCTTTCTCTCCCGTCTCTGTACCGTCCACTGGGAGTTCCAGTCATACAAACCAGTGGACAGGGAGAGTGGTGGACCAAGGACAGAGGCAAAAGGCAGCTGACTTGTCCATCCTAGGTATTTTGTCCCTTGTCCCCAGGAGATAGGAGCTGGTATTAACTATCCTAGAAGAGCCCAGAAGGTTGATATCTCTGAGCATCAATGAATACGAAGAGAAATACTCCTTGACATGTATGCTGAAGGCTGCTGGTTTTAGACCGCCAGGTTTCCCCCAACATAAAGGAAAGCAGATGTTTGGGAGGCGCCTGCCAGGATATTGATAGTTTTTCACTCCGGTTCTGACATTGGACTGACTCCTTCCCCCTTCTCCTTTCCCACCTGAGTCTCAGTCCCCGCCTCTGATAAATGATCCCTTCCTCTCTGTACTGAAGGAGTTCTGTCTGCAGTCAGGGCTGCGTTTACCCATACACAGGAGTGATGTGAAGGCTATCAAAAGGTTTGTTTATCCTGAAAGCCCCTCCCTCTGCCCACCAACAGCAATGCCCCCCCACCTCTCCCCTCCGCATACATATAGGTGCTTGAAAACACCACGATATTGAAAGACAGCTAGACACAATGGAATAAGCCAGGCCTCTAGGTTGGAAGCTTTATTCTGCCACTTCCTAACAGTGGCTTTGGATGAGTCGTTAAATCTTTCCGGGTCTCAGTCCCCTCATCGGTAAAATGGGATCAGCAGTACTTGCTTTGTAATATCTGTGCACATACGCAGCACAGAGTAGGGGCAGTGGGGAGCAGTGACTGTTCTCACTTCCTCCATTTTTATTAGGCTTTTGGGTGAAGGTGTTGGGTCTCCAAAAAGAGCCCTGTAAAGACACAAAAGAGCTACCAAGGAGGAATGTCATATGATGTTGTTATCACCCATAGTTACCCTGGTGTGGATTGCTTATTAAAATGGCAAGAGGGCCACTGGGATGGAGTAGGGAAGCACGGAATTGGGGTGGGGTGGGCTCTGCAATTGATGCTGGGTGCAAAGAAGCAAGCATCAGGAGAGAGCTACTGGGACCCTAGGGGTAGGCAGAGTTGGAATACGTTTTGCCAACTTCTGATGGTCTGCCCAGCTGGCTTGATTTCTGTGTTGTCACTTCACAGCTGGGGGAAGTTGGGGCCACCTGGCAGCCTGCTGGGCTTGGGGGAATGTAGGAGTTGGACCCACCAGATCTGAATCTCTCCATGGCCACCCTCTAGCTAAGTGATCTTGGACAGGTGACTATTTTTCTGATCCTCAGTTTCCTCATCTGCTAAATGAGGAGGCTACCTAACAGGATGTGAGGAGATTAAATATAAATATGGGAAAAGCACCCTGAAGAACGACAAGGTGCTAAGCAAACCATGGAGGGGGATGGTGTCCAGAAGAGCACAAGGGAACAGAGAGACAGCCGACCACTTGCCTAAAGTCACAGAGTAGACAGAACCGAGGCCACAGCCCTCTCTTCTCCAGCCTGGCCTGCTCAGATGCTTCCCGGCGCTTCTCCACCTCTCCTCTTGGAACTGCCCCTGCCCCCCTAGAATGGGCTCACGGCACCAGAAGGCTCCTCCTATTTCCCATCACCCAGCCCCTTTTTAGTTATTTATTTTTATAATTATTCAAGCTTACTTTTCTCTTAGAATCTCTGGTGCCACCCCTGCTGTGTCCAGGACCTGGTCTCACTGCCTGACCACTTTGTAGCATGAGGGTCTGATTTGTTCCTGGTCTTTAAAACAGACCCATAAAAGCAGCAGCGTGTACTCACGACTGTCTTAGAAAATTCCCTGGAATCACCTCTTTCCCCACCTGCTCCTGAGTCTTCCTCACCCTGTCTCATCTCTCTGGCCCCAAACTTCTGCTTCACACACCACCTCTGTCCACCTCTGCTCCCCTATTTTGAGGTGACTTCCAAGCACTCTCCTTAGGGATTTTGTTTCTGGTGTCCTATATGGTTTTAAGCTCTGTTAACTCATTTGATCTCCATCTCCCAGTGCCAGATGGAGACTCATTTGGATGGGGGCGGGGGTGGGGGTCCCGATCTTACCTTGGCAGGATGTGCGGCCCACTTAGGACTGCTGCCTTCAGCTGGTATGAAGCTTCTTTCTCTGCATACTTACTCATTCATTTTATAGACAGTTTTGAGCATCTGTTCTGTGCCAGGCATGGTTCAAGTGCTGGAAATAACACAAACAAGGAAGAGCTTTCCTCTGTGGAGCTTATAGTCTAGAGACAAGTAATGAGGCATTATTAACAATACAGCTGAACAGGGCTGTGCTGTAAGAGGCTGACAAGGGGCACTAAATCCCAATTTAATAATGGCCAGGGAAGACTTCCTGGAGGAGGCCAATTTTAGTTGAGACATAAAGGCAACTAGGGGTTAGCCAGATGAAGGAGTAGAGAAAAGATTGTTGCCAAATAGAGGATGGCATGTGCAGAGGCCTGCAGGCATCTGAATGAATGAGTGTGGGGGAAGTGTGGTATAGGACAAAGGATTGTGGGAGAGCAGTTAAGTGGTAAAAACAGGGCCCACAGCATGGGTTTGTACGCATGCTAAGGAGTTTGGGTTTTCTCCCGTGGACAATGGGGAGCCATGGGATGGTCGTACACATCAAATTTGCATTCTGGAGGGATCCCTGTGGCTCTGCGGTGTGGAGGATGGAGCTAGCCACTGAGGCTGTAGAGGTGCTAGATGACTTTAGCCCCTGGAACTTGTGCTCTTCAGAGAACACCACACCTACCCACCACCCCTATGCGCCCCCCCCCCCCCCCCCCTTAAAAGCAAACCGCCAGCCTCCCTTCCCTTCCACACTTGGTATTTAGTGTGTCCTGGGGCTTTGTCCAATGGGCGCTGGCTGGCTTAGTGCCCCTCCCATTCCCCGGCTGGGGCCTGATAATGCGTGTCCTCCTTTGTTTCATTGTTCAAATATGTGTCTGCGATGTGGTTGGGGCTGATAAGTAAAGAAAATTGTGTAGCTTAACAGCAGACATTTCATGACCTCAGGAGTCCCCCAAGATGCATGCGCCCAGCAAATTGTCGGCAAGTTCATTTATCACCGCGCTGACCTGGGACTTGGGGCACATTTCCCTATGAAAACAGCCCCGCGTAGTTAGTTCCCATCTGCCCCAATGCCACCGTAATGAAGCGAGCTTTAACTAACCCTGGTGCCCACCGAGCGGCAGCCCCATCACAAATGGCTTTTGGGATGCAGACATGTGCACATGAAATGCAGCATCTTCCTAATGGTGGGCTCGTGTGGAAATCCAATATGCCCTTGAAGCTTTATTTATTTTTGGCTTAGGTAATTGGCTACATTAATTATTTATATTTCATGTTGCAAGGCAGGCAGGGAAAGGGTAGAAAGTGGGGGGCTTGGGAGAGGGACAGCTGACCAAGAGAGACCATGGCAAGCAGCTACTATATTCTGAACCTTGATTAAGTATGGTTTAAAAAATCATGTGCAGTTACTCCAAATAACTTTTGCTGGAAATATTTATGTGGTTGCCTAGAAACTTGGTGACACCATAAGGCAAAACGACAATTTGTCATTGTCTGGGAAGTCCCTTTGGCAGTCCAGTTTCTGCTACCCCAAAGCTCATCACACTCCATAGTTGGGACCTGAATAGTAAGAGCAAACTGCAAATCTTTATTGGGTGCTGACCACGTGCCAGGTGCTGTGATATGTTCACTACAAATGGTACCCTTCTCTGAACTTCACAACCACCTCAGGAATTATCCGTTTAATTATTATCCCTGTTTTACAGGTGAGAAAACTAGGGCTAGAGAGATTAAGTTTCTTGCCCAAGGTCACAGCTGTGAATGACAGAGCTAGAACTTGAACCTGGGCTTGGCTGACTCAGACTCTGCAGCCTCTTTTTTTCTGAGGATGTTAATACTCTAAACTGAAGACAGACACCCCACAAAACCCATGAGTCCCACTGGGGTTATAAGCTGCCTGCTAGGATCAGGACAGGGGAGTGGCTCAAGCTCCCTCTTTTATACTTGGCTTTCTTTAGGAGTTGTGAAGCTAAAGGTTACCATGTTAATTAAATGGGGGGAAAGGGGGCTGATGGAGGATCAGTGGCAAAGTGACTCCAATTAAACCTTTAATGAGTATATTAAGCCATGTAAATCACATGCCTTTTTATCCCCCTTTGGGAACATCAGCTTCCCTTGGGGAGCAAATGACTGGCCCACCCCGTGTCAGCTGGGGCCTCCAGGAAGCTAGAAAGATGGTGGGTTTAATCGGCAAGTGGAGAAAGTAAGGAAGAATCTCCTCTTCAATCACTAGTGTTTTACTCAATGTGACTTCCAGATTTAACAAAGCGTGGAAACTAATTCAGGCGTTGTCTCTCCAGATTTTTCATAAACAGAACTTGATTTTCTTTGAAACTTTGAATCATTCCCAGTCACCTCCTAAGCGCTCAGCTGTGTTCTTGGCTGGTGGGTGGAATCTTGAAGCTCTCCCATCCTCCCATCACTTAGGTTTAAATAAACCAGGGCTCCTGGAGAGGCCTTGGCCAGTTCCAAGGGGAAGAAGTTATGCAGTGGTAGGGTCTCCTCTCTAAATGGAATGGGGGAGACCATGAGCCATATAAGTCCAAGACTCTGGTCTGTGTGATGATCTATCGATCATTCATTCATTCATTCATTCTCATTCAGCAAATCTTCATGCAGCTCCTATGATGCTCCAGGATTTTTTGCCCCAGGATTTACTGTTGCTAGTCATTTAGTTTCTCAAAAACCCTTGGAAGTGGACTTGATTACTTCACCCCCATTCTAAAGCTGGAGAAACTGTCTCAGAGAGGGTAGTTACTTGCTTAAGGTCACACACATCATCTGTTGCAGAGCTGGAATTGGAACCCATGTCTAATTGACTCCAAAGTTTGGGATCTCATTTGACCTGAGTTGGAGAGTAATGATTGAGGTTCTACGTGGAACAAGGCTCAGGGTTCAGTAGGGAGGGGTGGGAGCCCTGGGGCCAGACTAGGAGCCCGGAGCTTCTCTTGGTGTCTTTTCAGGGCTGCTGGGTATAGGAGACCAGACCCACAGAGACAGCCCAGGATGTCCAGAGCACCTCGGTCCCAGCATCCTCTGTGGGACTGCCTCCCTACCTCCCCATCCATCTCCTGCCTGACTTCAGGGGATTGCAGACGTGGGAGCCTCCTGAGTGCTGGGACCTTCCCAAGAGCTTTGGAACAGTCAGGGGCAGCCTTGGCTACATTCTAAAGGTGGCAAACTTTTTGTTTCAGACAACTTCTCCCCCCCTTCATTTGGATCCTTTCTCCCTTTCATCTATTCATAAGGAACCTCCTGACTCTGCTGGTTTCCATCTAATCGCTGCCTGATTTATATATTCAGTGCACACTTAAATAGTGCGAAGTGTGCCAGGCACTAGTCTGAGCACTTTACAAACACTAATGTGTTTAATCTCCATAACAATTCTTCTCAATAGATATTATTATCCCAATTTTACAAATAAGAAAAACAAGGCATGGAGAGGTTAACTAACTTGTTCAAGGTCACACAGCTAGGACATGGCTAAGCTGGCATTTGAATCAAGAGGATTTGGCTTCAGCAGCTCTACTCCTGACCACTATATTGTGCTCATGTTTCTGGTAACGGTACATCAGAGAAGGAAAACTCTGACTCCAAAAAACCTCCGCTGCCTTGCGGCATACCTCTTCAGGGGAAAGGCTAAGGGAGTAAACCCCGACAGAAAATCCGGAGCCGGAGTCCCTAAGGCGGTTTGACGTTGTAGTCAACACCGGCAACTCCTGCGGCGCACCTGAACCCAAGCTGTATCGACTCCGTCTTTCCCTTGGACCCTTCAGCTGCGAAGAGAGGGGGAGTCTGCTGCATGGGCAACAGCAGACCCTCCATATCACCCTGCCCAGGCTCTGTAGCTTCAGCTTCACTGGAGAGGACACTCCAGCGTCATCGCAAGATGACGATTCAACACGGGAGGAGACAGATACCGTGTCACTCCCGAGTCGGACTGCACAGCCATTCTCGGCGGTGCAGATAGACTCTTAAGAAGCTACACCATCGTCTCTCGAGACGGACGGCTGCCGACGACGACGACGACTTCAGGTGGGGAGACCAGACCTCACTTAGGCTCTTTTCCTTTAATTCATCATCAAATTGACATTTCCTGAGCACCTGGTATATACCAGGCACTTTGCTGGGGTTGGGGGTGAGGACTTAAACAAAGAAACCGCTTTACTTAGGATCGTCATAGCAGTGTAGGAGACCGAAAGCGGGACAGTGTGATGACAGCTGGAGAAGAGGGACAGTAGGGCTTATAGGTAAGAGAACAGATTTTGGTACCCTTTGTACTTGGGCTCAGTCTGGCTCCATCTCACTCCAGGTGAGCCTCTTTCCTCATCTGTGAAGGGGGAATGACTTATTGTTATTTGGCTCTCAGTTGTCTTCTAAACCTGGTCCAGCTCTTAGTAAAGGAGAGGTGGAATGCTGCTGCCACCGCTGCCGATAAAGATGAACACTGATGGAGCATCATGATTTTCCAGTGACACAGAGAGAGGGAGTGGAAGACCAGAATCCTCGACGGGAGTTAGTATTCTCAAGTGGCAGGGCAAAGGGCAAGGAGGAGGCGAACTCCATTTAATAGTTGTTCCAGGCAGCCAGAAATGTTCTGTTGGCTAGTCATAAATTCTATCAATAATTGAGGCGAATGCTACCTATCCAAAGAGGACCTGGCTCTTCTCCTTCTCACTCACACTATTCAGAGTGGTAGCTTATTCCTTTGCTGAGAGATGTTGCTCTTTTGTTGCCAAATTTCTCTTTAAAAATACAGGCCCTTATGTCATTTGACCAAGTGCCCTTCAGGTTACCTGATTGACTTCTCTTCGTCCAGATCCAGTGTTGTTGACTCCTCTATGGAGAAACCTTCCCTGCCTGGCTGGGATGGAGTGATCTGTGCATAGCACATGGTCCCTGCAGCTGTTGTGGAGCTGTGATGGTCAGGGAACACACGTAACCCTAATACAACCCGGGAAGCACGTGATCCAGTTTTGGAACATTGCTGTACCCAAGGATTAACAATCAAAATTAAAATTTTTAAGTAATTAAATTCAAATTAAAAAGTAACTAAAATCCATTACTTACATGTCCTGGGGATACCAAAGATGCTCATTATAACCTACCCCAACGCTTGGCAAGAGTCCCTTTTCCCTCCTCTCCAATTTTCTTACATCCCACAACTCCACTCAACCCCTCTCTCTGCCCCAAACCCCAAATCTCACTACACATAATATGCAAGGGTTTTCTTTCTCTTTCTTCCCTCCATATGTCCTTTCATGCATCTATGGATTAGTCCCTCCCCTCACAAGCGGGACTCTTTTCTCTTTAATGGAGGCAATGGGGAAACCAAAAGGGCAATGCAGGATGTTCCTTAGCAGGTGGAGGGAATTATAAACATTGTAACACTTAAAAGTTAACACATTTTTTCCCCATCACTCATAATCTTCTCTTGTCTCCATTGCGAAACCCTCTAGAGTGAGTAGGGACTGTGAAATTCATCCCTGTAGCCAGTGTTTCCAGAGGTAATGGGGAGGAGGAAGGGCAGGCAGGCATGAAAATTTGTTTGCTTTTAGAGCCCCTATTCTCAAGGCTCTGCCTGAGTTCCAGGACCATTTATTTTATTTTATTTCATTTTATTTTATTTTGTCAATGGAGGGAATCAAGGGCCTGTGCACAGAGCAAGTTGACATCAAATCTTCCTTCAGCTAGTCTGAAATACAGGGGAGCCTGTGCTGGTGGTGCCTGAGGGAACATTCCCTCATTCCCACACCTACAAAAGCCTAGAGCCTCCATCTCTTCTCCCCTTTGCTTTCCTTTCCCTCTGGCCAATTAGCATAGTAGGTCTCAACCTGGGTGTGTAGCAGAATCACCTGGAGGGCTGTTCAAGCCCCACCCTGAGAGTTTCTGACCAGAGAATCTGAATTTTAACAAGTTCCCAGGTGATGCTGCTGCTGATGCTCTGGGATCTGTACTTTGAAAACCGCCACATTAGCAGCAAAAGATGCTTCAGTTCCAACGACCTTGTCAACTCATTTGAATTCCTGAAGCAACTGAAAGCCACCAGGTTATGGCACATCTAAAAGACCTCCTAGCAACAAAAATACATTTTATACCTACGGGCCAACAATAGCATTTCCTTCTCCGTCCCACATGTTTATAGGGTCTTCCTCCTTCATTACAAGACCCCAGAGACACAGGGGACCAGGAGCTATTTTCTTTTGAATGTGGCTATGTGTTTCCCTTATGTCTCCCGTAAATCTTTTTGGGCTCTTCTCTTCTCATTGTGTTCTGTTTATTATTTATCAAGAGGCTCTCAGCTCAATCTTAAGATGCCCTAAAAATGTACTAAGGGATGGGGAATGGGGCAAGGGTATATGGAGACTGTTCTCTCCCATCTGGATGAGAAAAGGACTAGAGATGATACTGACCTCAGAGCACAGCCATGCTGTTGCATCTGCCCTACTGGGCACATTTTCATTTTGTGATGCATGCTCTCAATTGGCATCTCAGTTTTTGGTGCAACATTTATGAGGCAAAAAGGACAGATATTACTATCATGAACATAAAGATGAAGAAATTGAGGCTCAGAGGAGTGAAATCATCTCTCCAAGGTCACATAGCTTGTGGCTATAGACTTGAGCAGCAGTCCCCAACCTTTTTGACACCAGGGGCCAGTTTTGTAGAAGACGGGGGTGGAGGGGACAGGCTGCAGACCAGAGCTTGGGGACCCCTGGATTAGAGTTTGGAAAGGAACCCTGATATCTGTTATAAAATCTTCTGATTCTCTGATACCAAGCTCAGTGCTTTCAATTAATCAACCAGTCTTATCACTTAATTAACCTCTCAATTCATCAATGTTTATGCAGAGCCTCCTATCTGGGAGGCTGCATGTTAGGGGCCACAGATTGGCAGTGGGGAGGATCTACCAGGTGCCTGCTCTGAGGGAGTCTACCATCTAGAAGAGAAGCTAGACACAGAGAGAAGTGCCAGCAGGAAGAGCATTTCCAAAGGGGAACATGTGCTGCTATGAGGCTCATAGCCCAGGAATTGATCACCTCTTATTTGGGGCTCAGATAAAGGTTCCCCGGAAAAGTGTTGTCCAAGCTGAAACTCTTATTCAGGGATGAACAGGGGTGGTGAGGGACAGGGATAAGGCATTCCAAGTAGAGACCAGCATATGGAAAGATCTGATGGTAGGAGAGGGTAGAGCACATTTAGGGAACTGAAAGACTGTGGATCTGGAGCAAAATAAGAGAAGGGACCAAGATGAGGCTGGAACGGGAGGCAGCAGCCAGACCATGAAGGCTCTTGCAGACCTTCAGAAGGGCTCAGAGGGTTTTTTCTAAGCACCATGCAAAACCATTGGAGAATTTGTGACAGAGGGTGGGGTGGGATGGGCGACATGACCAGATTTGCATTTGTTATATGGCTGGAGAGTCAAAGTAGAGTCGGGGAGACTAGTTAGGCAGCTGTTACGGGAGTCCAGGTAGGAGGATGATGGTGGCTTGGCCTCAGCTGATGGCTATAGGGAATGAGAGCAGGGCATGGATTCCAGAGATAGATGCTTTGTAGGACTAGGTGCTTAATGATATTTGGAAGGTAAGGGAGGTGGGGAGGTAAGGCTGACACCCAGTCACTGGGTAAAAATAAGGAGAGAGAGTGATATGAATCTGATAGCAGACACAGGTCTTGAATGGTAGGACCGAGCCCAGGAGGTTTGGGGGTCATTGGTGTTGGGGGGGGCCTGGCATTGTGCTGGAGTTTGTCATTCCTTCTCCCTTCTTTTATGTCCCCTACCGGCAAGCTGCCCAACTTCTCTGAAGTGTTCTGCTCATTTTTTGTTGTTGAAATGCTGTCTGACAAGTATTTACTTTTAAGAAAACATGTAGCTTTCTTACTATCTTTAGAAAAAAAGAAGCACTGCAGGTGAGCCTCATCACAAACATGGCAGAAATCCATCATAAGCCAATTAGAGGACTTGGGAAATGTGTCTGGTATGGAAGGATCTCATGAATATCATTCTCCAGGGAATGTGGGTGAACTTGCTTCCCAGCTGATGGCACCCTTTAGGACTGCTGAGAAAGGAGGCTGGTGCTCCTGCCTTTCCGCACTCTGGTTGGTATGAAGACGTGACCATGCTAGGAAAGCCTCCAAGACCTGCTTCTTAGTCCAATGACAAAATATAGGGAATGATCGAAACGAACGTTTCAGACTGGGGGGGGGGGGGGTTGGTTCTTAGGTATTAATAGCTCATTCAACAAATACATCTTGGCCATAATTTCTACCAGTCTTAGTAACAGATGATTTGGGAGTGACAGGTGAGGTAAGCCCCTTGCTTTCTACTGAGAGTATAGAAAGGTGTGTATAAGATGAGACACTTGACTGAGAGTTTCCTCAGAGCAGGGACTGATTCTGTTCATTTCCACAACCCCAGAACTAGTATGCGGATGAACAGAGTAGGTGTTCAATAAGTGCTTATTGAAAAAAAGGGTGGAAGGATGGTTGAATGGATGGATAGGTCGATGGCTTATTGGTTGGATACATGGAGGAGTGGGTGGTTGGATACCCTTTATTTGCAGGGAATCTTGAATAATAAGATGTGTTTGTAGAGCACATTTTGTCATTTCAATGACCAAGTTGTGACCTCTATTTGCTCTTCGTCTTGCTGCAACTCTGTCACCTCCAGCAGCTGAGTAGTCACAAAGATCTGCTTCACCACATGAGCTGGGCTCCATTTCCTCTTGGAATTGACCAAGGACCTGCCACCTGATTATACACTGAATGAGTAAACCATTCATACATTTAGAAACAAATCAGTCCACCACATGTAAAGTGGAAGGAACATCAGAGATCATGTAGTTCAACAACTTCTTAGAAATGGAGAATAAGTGAATAGTCATTATACAAGGGGAGACCCCCCCAAAACTGGAATTATCTTCTGGAGATCAGGACCCTTGTAGTACAGGCTTCCCTGCTAGGTGAGTGTTCTAGGAACCCATCTGTACCAGTGTGCCAGCTGGTGTTGTTATGAGAGGCTGCATTGGGCTCCAGTGATTTTTTTAAAAGACTTTCAATGTATTTTCCCATTTCTCGATGAGTGATTTGCAAGTGCACCTGCCCCACACCATGCTGAGTGTTCAGCAGTTGTTAACTAAAAAATGGCATGACCTCTGTGCCTGCCCCACCCTCCCTATTCACCTGGTCTCACCTTAAGCAACTAAAACTCTCACACATTGTTGGTGGGAGTGGAAATCAATGTAACCACTTTGGAAAACTGTCAGCATCCATGAACTCTGAACATGTACATGTACTATGACTGAGCTATTCCATTCCCAGGTGTATACCCAAGGGGAATGAATGCAAAAGTCATATGCTCTATATAATGTTCCTAGCAACATTATTCATAACAGCCAAAACAGGGTACAGCCAAAATACTCATTAAGAGTATAATGAATATATTATAGTACATTTACATAATGGACTATTACACACCAATGAGAATAAACAAATGAAAACTACAGGCAATAACGTTGAACAAAAGAAGCCAGACACAAGACTACGTAGATGTGATTCCATTTATATAAAGTTCACAATAGGGAAAAACCAATCTCTGGTGTTAGGAATTAGGATAGTGTTCACCTTGGGGCAAGATGGTGACTAGAAGAGAGAATGAGAGGGCCTCAAGGATGCGGCTGATGTTTTATGTCTTTATCTGGGTGCTGAGTATATACAGTGTGTTTAGTTATTGAAAATTCAGTAATCTGTGCATGGGTGATTTGTGCATTTTTCTGTTATCATGTTTTACTACAGAGAAAAGCTAAGCTACCAAGCAAAACAAAACAGATGATCTCCACACTGTGTTGCAAGGTGCTTGGTGGGGCCTCCACTGCCCTCCCTCCCACCCCCTGTAATTAGACCCCTGAGGATTCTGCTGTCCCTGAAGGCAATGGCCACCTGTCTCCCTAGCCTCACAGCGTGGGAAGCCAGAACTTGGGTTTGATGCTGTGGCCGCTGGTGGAAGGGGTCATCGCCTGGTGGGGACCTGGCCTTTTTGTGCTCTCCAGCTCTTCATGCTCATCAGCCTTCTGCCCCAGGCATTCTGTTCCTCTCTGGCAGCATCCCAGCTGGAAACCAGTTCTGGGTTCTCAGAGAGCAACCTTTGCCTCCTTTGCCCGCCTGCTGCAGTCTAGGTTCCCATCACACAGCTGCCTCCATGCCAGCCTGGCATCCATTACAGGAGATCAGACCACACAGCTGGGAGATGACACAGGACCAAGGCTCACAGGCACATACAGGCAGGGGGACAGGGGCTGAGATCCCAGAGCAAGAGATGAGTGGAAGCTTACAGGTCAGGGAGTTCAGGATGTCCCCAAACAAGGCTCGCTTGCCTTGTTTAACTATTAATGTATTTTGCTATGCATTAGGAAAGAGAATAATGATAATTGGTGCATTAAATCCTTGATTTCATGTGTATTACTGCCTAAGATGATGTTAGATTTTAAAAACTACTTGATTTAAGCTTGAGTTAAAGTCAAATGTTAAATATTAGTATATATGACATAAAATCATGAAGTTGAAGTTTGGGAAACACTAATCTAGCTCCTTTGGTTCACAATGGGGAAACTGAGGCCTGAAATGGGGGAGGAACAATATAATAGTTCTAACTCCTAACATTGATACTACCCTTGAGAGTCCATTAAGTGCCTTAAGAAAGAGGTGCCCTAAGCAACAGATTTGCCCCAACCATGGGAGGTTGAGGTAGATAATAACCATTGTTCCTCACTGCAGGGAGCAGAGTCCCTGACAGAGCAGTGGCGAGAACATAGGTTTCAAAGTTGGATGGACCTGGAGTCACGTCCCAACTTTCCCCCACCCTGTTTTTCTTTTGCTGTGTGACACTGTACAGGTCAGTTAACCTCTCTGAGCTGTAATGAAAAACCATATACCTGCATGACTAAATTTTTAAGATTTAAAAGAGATGATCAAGCCCTAGGCCCAGTTTGTCAGTTTCTGTCCCTACACTGAGAAGGGGACTCACTTAATGGAACATATAGAGGCAGAGCCAGAATTGGAACCCAGGACTCTTTGCTCCCAGACCCATCCTCTTTCCTCTGAGGACCATCCCTTCTCATCCTGATTCTGCAAGTCAGACCCTGCTCCAGTGGCAAGGTGCTGGCCAGGAGAAGCGCAGTGAGTGACCTGGTCTACCTAGATTGCCACTGGCCTGGCCCGACTTCCTATGGCAAGGGCACCAGTGATTTTAAAAGGCCTTTGTGAGTGAACCTGTGAAACAGTGAGCTGTTTGGTCAGCTTCACCAGCTGCCAACCAGAGGGCAAGACTGCTGATGCCCCTGAGAGCAATGGGAAGCAGCTTCCCTGTGATACCAACCCCAGCAGAGTGTGGCCTCCTGCCGGGGGGCCCTGGGATGGGTAGGCGCTGCAGAGCCCTGTTCCCCTCCAGCAGGAAAGCATCCACATGGCCCTTCTGGGGCCAAGCGCAGAGGAGAGGCCTGCCCTTTGGCATTTTATACACTGGTTGGCACCTGCAGGTATGCATGCCAGCTGTGTCCCCACAGCAGCAATTATGCAGGAGATTAGGGAAGATCTGGTCTTGTAGGAATTACCCAGAGAGTTACAGGGTTTGTGAACATCATCCCTTCTCATTCCTCTTCCCTCTCTCTCTTCTCCTGCCTGCTGTTCCTCCTTCCCTCTCCCGTCCTGTCATCACTGACTCACTTACTCAAGGGGCACTGTAGCGCACCAGGGGTTTGGAGAGAGAGAGGCCTGAGTTTGGGTCCTGGCTTTCTTTTTCATATCAGATTGATCCATTTGAAATGGACATTGTCACAAGTCTAAAATAGTTGAGAATCATGGACAAGGGACTTAATCCTTCTGAGCCTCAGTGTCCATATCTGTAATTTCCCTTGTTTCATAAGGTTGTAACACTTACGTTGTGTGTGTAGTGTGTATGTTCCCCCTGGCTGGTTTGGCTCAGTGGATTGAGCGTCGGCCTGCGAGTTAAGTGTCGCTGGTTCGATCTTCCAGTCAGGGCACATCAGAGAAGGAAAACTCTGACTCCAAAAAACCTCCGCTGCCTTGCGGCATACCTCTTCAGGGGAAAGGCTAAGGGAGTAAACCCCGACAGAAAATCCGGAGCCGGAGTCCCTAAGGCGGTTCGACGTTGTAGTCAACACCGGCAACTCCTGCGGCGCACCTGAAACCAAGCTGTATTGACTCCGTCTTTCCCTTGGACCCTTCAGCTGCGAAGAGAGGGGGGGTCTGCTGCATGGGCAACAGCAGACCCTCCATATCACCCTGCCCAGGCTCTGTAGCTTCAGCTTCACTGGAGAGGACACTCCAGCGTCATCGTAAGATGTCGATTCAACACGGGAGGAGACAGATACCGTGTCACTCCCGAGTCGGACTGCACAACCATTCTCGGCGGTGCAGATAGACTCTTAAGAAGCTACACCATCATCTCTCGAGATGGACGGCTGCCGACGATGATGAGTGTGTATGTTCAGCTTAGTGCCTCACACATAGTAAATACTCATTTATATTTTTAAAAAGGTGGAATATAGGTAATTTCATAGGGTTTGTCTATTATTTGTGCAGCCTCCGTGAAGTTGCCATACCAAATCTTTCTGAATTTTTGTATCCTCAATTGTAGAACAGAGATGGTATCTATCTCTGTGGGCTGTGATACAGAAATGAGCTAATATGTATGAAGTGCTAGTGGTAAGCACCTGACAACTGGTGTCTGTTCTTTTCCATTATTTAATGCATTCATTCTACAGACATTTATCAACTAACAACTGTGTGCCAGGTTCTGTGTGCAGGGTGTTGGGAGCACAGCTCTTTCCTTCAAGAATTTACTGTCCCGTAGATGTGACAGGCAAGAGGCTTGTGAATATTTTATGTTGTGGGGAAGTAAATGAAGCTGCTAAACTGCTGGACTGAAACTCTGGGCTCTGTCGTACGTGGGGAGAGCATTTATTGAGCACCTACTCTGTGTCAGGCGCAGCATGCGCGTTAGCTCATTGAGCTCTTGGCACAACCCTATAAGCAGGTATAATGGGAGGGACTGTGGCTCAGAGGCAGAAGTTACTTGCTAATGGCTGTCTAACTCCAGTGTTCGTTATCTTTCTACTTTGCACGGCTACCCCCAGGGAGCTGAGGTGAGGAGCACAAGTGACAGGGAGCTGAGAGGTAGCAGTCAGCTGGACTTGATTTGCAGAGGTTTCCTCCCTCTGAGTTACTCACAAGTCTGCAGGGATATCTGGGGCTGTGGAGACTTCTGGCAGTTTTCTCCATCTTGCCTGAGATGGGCCATTTGTGGTTCAGAAATAACAGGGCACTCCCCTAGGGGCTGAAGCTTGAGCTGAGATTCATAAAATAGTATCAGTCCATTTAGCGCTAACTCCCCTCTCCAAAGATGACATGTTAGTGGAGTGTCCATAAAGCCACAGAGCCCCCCACTTCCCTTGAAAGGGGTGATCCTAAATGCTGTGCCGCGATAAACTAATGCTCTTAGAATTTTAGCTATTCATTGTATGAGCTACATTGGCAGGAAAATTAGACATGCAGAATTTTGAGCTCTGGCCTTATTTAATTTTTAATTAATTTTTGTGTAATAAGCTGTAAGCACATTAATATCAATGAGATACTTTCTGCAGTGTGGCTAATATATAGCTTTAAGGAGCTATGGATATTGTTCTCCTCTTTATTTATGTTGAACAAGGATCTGTTGTTCTCTAAGTATTATATTTTGGGTTTTGGGGGTGGGACTGAAAGAGAGGAATTTAATTGTCCCAGCAGGCTTGGGCTGAGGTGCTGGCAGGGATGTTTGTGTGAGAGCGATGAGAAGAGTGCTGTTGTGGAACTCATGGAAGATCTGGTTGTCAGAAGTTAAAGAAGTGGTCAAATGTGGGACCCATAACTAAATAAGCCATAGAATTTGGGATGGGCTTATTTCAGCGTTTGTATAAGAAGATCTAAGCAGGATTTCAAAATAAAGATATTTAAAGTATTTAGGTTAAGCTAGAATCATTTTTGCTATGTCCAGATAGTATGGGCATTCATTCATTCATTCATTTATTCATTCTACAATAATTTGAGCACTTACTATGCACAAAGTATTCTGTTAGGTATTATCAGGTACACAAATGTGGAATTCAGCCTGTGTCTAGGAGACCACAATTTGGTATATAGAATATTTTAACATAAGGCATAACGATGAGAATCATCATAGAGATACAAATTAGTGCTGGAAGAATTCACTGAAGAACTTATTTGTAGAAAAGAGATGACTTTTTCACTGGACCTTTAAGAATACAGAAAATTTAGACACATAAAGAAGAAAGGAAAATTCACATTTGGAGAAGAGAACAGCCAATCCATATCCAAAAAGAGTGGGGATAGGGTTACTAGATCCAAGGAAAATAACAACATACTTTATTGCTAACATGTCTTTAATCATGCTCTGCCCTTCTTCAAAAATGCCTTTTCCTTCTTCCAATTGCATAACTCCTCAGTGCCCCATGGGTCTCTCTTTCCTCTCATCCAAGGTCAGCCTGTGCTGATTCATTTAGCTTGTCTTACTGATAGCCAGAGGATTTGGACATGTACCCAGTTGGTTATAGTCTTAACCAGGACAACATCACTGTGGCTTGGTATTCTGTGCATTTTATGTAGTCATGATCCTTTATGTCACAGAAGGATGGCCAAGAACCATGCCTTCAGCAATGGAAAGTTATGGTGCCACTTCTGTGAACTGCTAAACTTGGGGACAATGGATGCTTATCCAGAAGACCCTTTTGGTTTCAGCCTTTGTTAGTTCCAAGTTCTTTTTCATACTCTAGTAGAGTATGAGACTCCTTTCAAATTCTTTTTTTTTTTTTTTTTAACTTTTTTGATGATTAAGGATATTAAAGGACCCCAGGTCTGTAACTCTGAATATCAGTTCTTATGACTCCTTATTATTGTCATCAAGCCCGAGATATCTACTAAAAGTTATTGTCCAAAGCCCTGAGGTGAGGTTGTTTTCTTACCTTTTGCCTTTTTGTTTTAATGATAGAGGGAAAGAGGAAGCTAGACAGCTTCTGAGTTATTAAGGGCTCTGATGTAGCAAGGTACAATGAACTGAAGTTGCACTATTTCCGAGACAGGCATTATTTTGACAACTCCAGCTCAGTGATTTTGAGTAATAATGATGAAAGAAAACACAAGTTTCGGTTTGGAGAGACTCTGGGAATGTGGTGTTTTGCAGAATTTTACAGCTTCCTGCCCACCCTCTCCTTTTCTCAGTGGTTTTAGTCAGTGACCAGAGCATCCCACAAAACCAGTTTGCATCACAGTTCTAGATATAAAGAGTTGTTTCTTCCCAAAGAAGTGCTCAGATGGGTCACAAGAGTGGCATCTGGGATGAAGAGATGCTGCTGGCAGTCTCTGAAGAAACTCAGCTTTCCTGGGCCATTGAATGACTTTCTTCCCCATCACCCTTCTCTGGGAATTTTTGCCTTCACAACCCGATACTCCATGAAGAACTCCGTGAAGAAATAAACCAGGGATGCTCCTTGGTTATAAAAAACATATTGGCCTTTCACTCTAATCCCTGGTTTCCAAAGATAATCCCTTGCCAAGGATAGCATCTACCCACAAGTGGTTCCATTAATGAGGAGGGTCACGTCAGCAAGGGTCCTAGTGTCTCTCATGGTGAACTTCCAAGAGCAGAATCTGATTCTGGGTGTGGGAAGAAGGAAACCAAATACCCAGTGAGAAACTCTTCACAGTTCTGAAGCACAGTTTTATCATTCTTTTGTTTTCTAATGAATTGATTGACTCCTTCCCCAACTACTATATTAGCAGGAAATTTGTGTTCCCACTGAGGTCCTCTCTTACCCTCCACCCCCACCACCTTGTCCAGGAACTTGATGATTTATGCAGTGCGACAGGTCAGGCGTGCTTTCTCCTCTAATCAGAGGAAGCGATGGCATGTAAGGGGTTCACCTCTGCTATTTCCTTTACACAGTGCAGCCATTTAAGACAGGTCTTGGCACCTCTCTCCCTGAAGAAGAGGATTAAATAAAAGTACAAGTTAAATTCCTGGCATGGCACCCTGCTACCATGTGATGGAGATGTCTTGGCAGCTGACCAGGACACCCGGAGCTTCCAGAGTTCCTTTCACTCATTCATCCAAAACAACCCACATCAAAATAAGCTTTTCCTCCCACAGCCCCAGGCTGTGGCTCCTTTGTTCATTTCCTCCCTGCGTCTGTCAAAGAAGGCCAATGGCTGTTCTGGGTCTATCTCCTCTCCTACAAAAAGAGGATGGCAAGGAGCTTGGGCTTGTTGCGGGAAAGAAATTAAATAATGCATATGAGACTCTGCTCGGCTCCTAGTGCATTGAGCTTGCAAAGGTGCTAGACTTTCTCCTTCCTCCCGCTGCTTCTTCCCTTCTTCCTTTCTTTGAATAAGAAATAGAAGAGCATGTGCAGCTAGGATTACTGAGGAAAACCTTTTACTTTTAACTGGAATAGGAGAGCAGCAAGTTCAAGTTATATACCAAATTGGATCCAAAGTTTCCATCTTCAGAATCTAGGTATGAAACTCCCCAGGGAACTAGTCACTGGGACATGGGATCAAAAGTCAAGTGGCTTTTGGATTGTGGCCCAAAATAGTTAAGTTCCTGGGGGAGGAGCTGCCACCTCCCCCAGCCCTGCCAACAATGTGTATTATCAAGATTTTGGACATTTGTCATTCCAACAAGTGGAAGTGGCATCTCAATATTTTTTAAAAATCATGACTGGAGCCCTGGCTGGTTGGCTCAGTTGGTTGGAGAGACATCCCATACACCAAAAGGGTTATAGGTTCAATTCCTAGTCAGGGCACATACCTAGGTTATGGTTTGATACCCCATTGGGAAGCATAAGGGAGACAACCAATTGATGTTTCTGTCTCTCTCTCTCTCTCTCTAAAATCAATAAACATATCTTCCATTGAGGATTAAAAAAATATATGAATGGAGCTGAACATTTTTTTTGTATTTAAAGCCGCTTGTATTCATTATTTATGAACTGTCAGTTTATATCATTTGCTTGGTTACTATTGGGTTGATTTTTAAATTATTGATATCCTGAAGTCTTTATATATTAGAGATTATGCCTGTGTAATAGAGTTGCAGTTTTCCCCCTAGTTTGTTTTTTTAATTTTGTTTATGGTGTTTTTGATTTTTATATAAGTCAAATTTTTCAATTATTTCCTTTCTAACATTGGGATTCTGAGGTTATAAAAGAATTCTCCAATGAGTCTTTCTTCTCAAATAATGCTTTCCTTTTTTAATATTTACTTTTGATATAGTACAAGTATTTAATTAAACCCAGAAGTCAGATTTTTTTTGTTAAATATCTCAATTTTTAATATTGGCAACTAATTCAAATTATATACATACACATTATTTTGGCCTAACAAAACACATATATGAATCAGATTTGATCTGTGGACCCCTGATTTACAATCATTGGTTTAAGACCAGACTACCTATTTGACTAGAAAATATCAAATAATTGGGTAAGTGTAGGAATATGGTTTTTAAAATACATTTTCATTTCCACAGTTCCTTTCTCATCATTTCCCAGTGTGCCCTGAAGCCTTTGCCCTCTGTCTCTCAGCACCTCTGGCTTAGCGGGGGTTGGGTAGTGGCAGTGCTTCAGCGCTGAGCTTTGAGAGCCACTGAAAGTTTGCCAGCTGCAGACAGGGGATCTGATTAGCCATCACCAAGAATTACCTCCTTGACACACTCAAGCCACTGTACTGCCTTGGCTGTGTTTAACTGGTTTTGCACCCCAAAGGGTAAGTGCTTATCCTTGGTATTACTTACGTGAGCACTGAATTCAGATTTAAATTACCTGATTTTTAAGAAATGCAGCTCACGTCCATCCTTCCTCCTAAGTGCCTTGAGCTTACTGGGAGAATGGTGTAAGTTGAAGGTGAAGTTTAAGACCCTGACCAGGAAGTAAACCTTGAGCTCTATTGGCTTTGCTCTCTTCAGAGAAACCCTGTGCCTTACAGTCCCCTCTCCTCAGGGCCACCGCAGTCAGCTTCCTGCTGTGAACATTTATAAGCAGAAAATCAGGGTGGGAAGAGAAGGGCTGATCAGGAGAACTGTTAAAATTACAAAAGGAACAGAGATGTGCAAACTAATGATTGCCAAACGCTTTCCCATGTGATCCTTCTTCTTCATCTGTTATCAAAAGCTCTTGCCTAAGAACCTTGACTTGTGTGCAGCGTGAGAAGGAACTTGCAGACAAAAGTCAGGTGAGGGAGGGCTTTCTGCCAGCCTGACTATAGGGCTAGGGAACTCACAACTGGATACCCCTTAAAGAGAGGTCTCCTGGGGAGAAGGGGGCAGGGGAAATTCCTGAATGGACTTCCATCTTTTTCCATTCATTGCACAAGCTTATGAACCCCTCTGTGAAACCTTTTTAGAACCCCCAGGTACACCCAGGGTTCTGCATCCCTCTTTGGGTTGGGAGCTCAATGAGTACGGAGAGGGTGGTTTCCAGGTCTGTATCCAGCTCCACTCACACTTCCTGGCACAGTTTTTCTGGGTGGATGAAAACTTGTGCCAATGCATTCGTCTGTCTGGCAGCGCCTGGCACAGCCAAGGGGGCCAGGCCTCTGTCATGTGTCAATCAGTCAATCAGCAGAGCTTTTCTCACTGAGCTATTACAGGAGGGCCCCAGGGGCTTGGTAGAAAGAAGGCTGGCTCTGGGGTCAGGAGATTTGGGCCCTGATTTTGACTCTGCTGTTAACCCAAGGGGTGACCTCAGGCAGCTGGACCCCAGCCTCTCTGAACCTCAGTTTTGTCCTGTGTCATGTGCGGATGGTGGACCACACCTCTCTACAGCCTCTTCAGCTCTGCTGTTCTAGAAGTCCATTGGTTCAGAGAGTGTAGGGAGGGACCCCTGCTCAGCCAGGCAGACATTGGCTGGGCACCCCCGAGTGCCAGACACTTCATACGTTGGCATAAATGCTTTTATTTTAATCTTCAAAACACCTCTAAGAGGTGGGTATCATTATCTCCGTTTAACAGAGGAGGAATCTAAGGCTTAAGAAGATGACATTCCATTTCCAGACTCCTCCACCAGTGTCTCCAGTGGCCTGGACTCAGCAGGGTTCCATCAGGAAAGCACCTTGCTTCTCTCCACCAGTGCCTTCAGTCTCACTTCTCTGTCACTTGGTGACACTCATAGTTTCCAGTCCCTTTCAGACATTCCAAAGAAGTCACATCTTGAATCATTTGAACATCTAATCCAATTTAAAATTGAAACTTGGATGTGATATCCAATTTAAAGCTTGATCCCTCCCCTCAGCTCCAACCTGGTGTGGAGCTCAGGAAGTGACCCTGGGGAAGTGGCCATCGCTCCCTTACTCCCCTGCTTCTGACTCCTCAGGATTGGGCAGAGGACACAGGACACAAAGCAGAGGCTTCTTCCTGCAGCCCATGCTCAGCTCTCCAGTTAACCCTAGTCAGGACAGTGTCCCAATGTCACCTCTTCCATGGGGCATTTGGTGGGTCCTCAGTTCTCCTCTGGCCTGCCCCACCCCCAGAAGACCTCTTTGGTCCTGGCCCACTTCAGTCCCTTCTCTCGCAGCCTTCTTCAGGTGGGTCCCTTTGAGACAATTCAAGTCCCATGGATTTCACTGGGATTCTCTGTCCCATGAGGACAGTGCACACTCATCCTGCTGAAAGGCGAGTGAGCAGCTAACCCCCGCCGACCCTGGGCAGCAGGGTTTATTCTACTTACACTCCTGGAGGCACATTGGGTTCCCAAGGACCTTCTCACTTCTGCCTGCCCCATTAGCACCAGGGGGTTGTGTTTACAAGTTTCTGGAACTCAGCATGCATCCACTTAAGGAGGTAAGAAGCCAGTTTCCCCTCTTGTATGGATCCTCATTCTCTACACCACCTTTCTCTCTCCCCTTCTATGCAGCCTGAACAGAGAAGGGGGTCTCAGATCCAGCCTCTCCCCCTTTTAGAAATTGATGCTGGAATGTGTCAAGCATCCTCTAGAACATGGGCTATTTGTTAGCCAAGATTCAGACACAGCAGAAAACAACCCGTTCCACAGCCTGTAGAACCTTCCCAGTGTGTGTCTGTCTGCCTTATTTCAGCTTTATTAAAGACAACATAGATGTGTAGGTGGAGGGGCATCTCAGCTCCTGCCTGGAAGCTGCCTACATCCAGTGGCCCCTGTGGTCCCTCTGCTCCCTGTGGTCTGATGGTGCCAAGGATGAACAGCTTGCCCCTCCAAGTCACGCTGGGTTGGTGCTGGTTAAAGCCCGAAGCTGGAAACAGCACCGTGGGCTGTTTCTTCCTGGAGCGAGGAGGTTGGCAGTTGCTTCCCCCGCTCTCTGCTGCATTTAATGACTGCTGGAGCAACGGCAGGGCTGGCAGCAGACTGACTGTCCCTGTGGCTACAGCTTGCCCCAGGAGGGGGTCTGAAAGGTCGTGCACTCCATGCACTTCCATACACCGAAGAATGAGACTCACCACTGAGCACTGAAGCTGGAGAGAGGCCCGGCCTCCCTAGTTTTCAAGTTATATTTTTGTTTCAGAAACCATTGTTCTGACGAACCATTACCTAAAATTCAGTCATGTTTAACAGCTTTTCTGGCCACAGTGGGGCTGGGTGCTAACTCCAACCCTCTCATTCTACTTCCCCTCTTCGTGGTTCTGATGGGGCTGATCAAGATCTTCTGATAGAGAAATTTGGGGCCTGAAATCTGAAGCAGAATCTACCCAGATGAAAAGTGAGAGGCAAAGATTTGCACAGAGAGGTGCAGGGTGGCTTCACAGCAGCTGGTGAAAACACGGCTTTGGGGTTTTTCAGTCACTGGGAAGCTTACCAGTGAGGTGGCTGTCAAATGCATTGATAAGCCTGGATTCGTGAATGTGGTGCAAGACAGGGCAAGCCAGGATAGGCCCATCTTGCTAGAGACCCTTACAGAGTTCCTTCTGTAAAAACTGCTGCCCTCACATCCAGTGGCCCAGCCCTCTGCTCTCTGTTGGTGGGTCAGAGGAGGGTGTGTGAACTGATCGGAAGGCCAGCCAGCAGCTGATAAGACAGCCTGTTGCTAAAACTTTGCATGACTGGGTTGATGGTGATTAAGTTAAAATATCAAGTTTGCTCCCAGTGGAAGTTTTGAATTTATGTCATAGAGAATGCTTTGGAAAAAGACCACAAACCACACTCGCAGAGGAAGCGGGCAGGAGACGCTAAAAGGCACCATGGACAGAAGGACCTGTGAGCCAGGGAGGAGTAAGCAGCTGCTGAAAAGACTCCAGGGCTGGAGGGCTCAGCGGCTGGTGGGCGGGGCCCGGAGCAGCAGGTGCAGACAGGACCGCGGCCCCCGAGGGGCAGCTGAGGTGCCCCAGCAGTTAGAACTGCCTTGGATCTGGAGTCACCCTGCAGTTTCAAAACTCGCTTGGGGGCTAATCCATCCCAGGGTTTCCATAAGGCCCAAACTCTTGCTTCCTTATCTTCATTATTCTCTTCCCAGTAAATTTTAGTGGAGCCCGGGAGAGCCTTGCCATCCTCTGAGGCGATTTGCACTCCATCAAAAGAGCCCAGGTCACCCATCATGTCCTGAGCTCCCTGGATGTAACTCCATTCCTTTCCATATTTATCAGACTTGTGGCTTGTCCCTGGCTCTTCAGGTTTTTTAGGCCATTGATGAGCGAGGCTCTGTTCTGAGGAATTATGCTGAATGGAGGAGAGAGGACGTAGGGACAGAGATAAAAAAAAAAAAAGATAAGAGTTTAGCCTTCACTTCTATCTTCTAATGCCTGAAGGGTCAATATAGAGAGGGACAAAGTAGGTTTGCAGTTGTGAGTGCGGGAAACACAGGGTTTATTCTTGTATTGTTATTTAATAATTACTATATTATTTTCCATGCAAACAACCATAAACCTACTTTGCCCCATCCTGTATGTAGAGATAAGATTGCATTTTGGGGGAGGTGTCTCTACAGGGCAGATATGAGACTAAAGAATGGACTTTCTGTGGAGGCCTTTTCAGCTTTCTAACTGTTCATGCTCCTCAGCACCAGAGGGTGTTACTTTGTCAAGTGGTGAGCTCTCCACCAAAGAGGGTGAGCAAACGCAGGTTGGGTGCTCCATTCTGCAATGCTTTAGAGGGGATCTCTGCATCTAACAGGACAGTAACAAGGCGAAGCCCAAGAGACTCCCACCGCCCAAGCCTGGGTTGCTTGGATCCTTTATTTCTGTACTTTTTAATAGGAAACAGAGGTCTGGCCCTGCTGACCTGCTTTCTAAAGGGAAGGAATGGAACTTGTTGACTGTCGCTTTTTAAAACTGAATTTGGAAGTAGGCAAAAGCAAATCTATTTTCAGAGCAGCAAATGCCAGCACAATTTATATCAAAACCCCCATCTGTTCAAGTGAAAGGCAGTATGGACCAAACATTTTGTGAGCTGGCAACATGCTTGTTTGTTGAAAGAAATTAGCTCCTTGGGGACTGCCCGATTAGGCCCCTGAATCTAATTGGGGCCTTTATATGAACTCCTTGCTGTTGTGACCACTGTTGGCAAATTGCG
Source organism: Furipterus horrens (assembly GCF_987537825.1). Taxonomy (NCBI): domain Eukaryota; kingdom Metazoa; phylum Chordata; class Mammalia; order Chiroptera; family Furipteridae; genus Furipterus; species Furipterus horrens. Next base: position 31,527,236 of record NW_028327172.1, on the reverse strand, counting down.
TTTGCCCCTGATTCAAAGGCAGATCATCGCTTTTCAAAAAATCTCAAACCCAGTTGAAACATTCAAGCTATCTATGCACATATAAAATCTGTATTAGAAAAGAGTTCCCACCCTGCCCTGACCATTGTGGCGCAGCTGGCTGGGCATCATCCTGAGAGTGAAAGGGTGCCGGTTTGATTCCTGGTCAGGGCACATGCCTGGGTTGCTGGTTCGGTTCACTGTTGTGGTGTGTGCGGGAGGCAACCAATCAGTATTTCTCTCTCACATCCATGTTTCTCTTTTTTTCTTATGCCATTCCCCTCTCTCTAAAAATAAATAAATAGAATACTTTAAAAAAAGAAAAAGTAAAAAAAGAGTTCCCAAAATGGAGAACTAGGATAAGTAGTAACAGCTACTGTAACAGATAAATCTTAAAATCTCATTGAATTAACACAATAAAGGTATATTTCTCATCCATGCTATATTTTCAAGTGGATCAGTAGAGGGTTCTCCTCCACATTAACATTCAGGGACCCAGGCTTCTTCCATCTCAGGGCTCTGTCATCACATACATCACCCAGGGCCTGCTCCTGCCTTCTATACTGTGTATGTATTAGTGACATTTTGAACAATGTCCCCATAGTAATTCATTGGATCTTTAGTATCTGGGCAATAGGTAAAAGAGGAGAAAGCACGAAGAATTATGCAGGAGGTTTAGGTGCCAGGCCTAGAAGTGGTATTGGTCACTTTGACCATGCTCCATTGGTGCAAACTAATCCCATGGCCTCCCTTGCATGAAAGGGAACTAGGTCATATGGCAAAGAAGAGAGGAAGACGTGAATATTAGCAAACACCAGTGGTCTCTGTCATAAGAAACAGAAGATAGGACTTCCCACGTATCTCAGCAGATGGATACTATAAGTTTATCAGTGATATTGGAACTAAGCCCCTGATGCTACACATAGTAGGTGATCAGTGGCTGTTGATGATATTGACATCAAAGACAGTAAGGCATCTCGGCCTCTGAAGGGAGGAGGTGGCACTGGGGATCATTTCTGTTCAATTTGGTAATGGAAAAAATAAAGCAATTTTCAGAAAAGAATTGAATGTCAGAATGGCCAATGTTTTATGATTGATAATTAGAAATGGAAGAGTAAGAACTTGGAAAGAAGAAGGGAAGTGAGAAGGTTTACAGTACAGTCTTAGGAAGAGAAAAGGAGCTAAGTTCCCATGGGGAACATGGAATCCAGAGCCCTGGACTCTATAGGAAGCTATTGTGAGTGGATCACAATGGTTTACTGCCATGCTTGGAGTACCTTTCTTCTTTAGCTCCAGAAGGCAAGTACTGTTTTAACAGGTCCTGAGGTGTTTCCCTATCTTGTGCAATCAAATTATTCTAGATTGGAAGGTGGGAGTGAACACCTTGGCTTTGTTATAAATGAGCCATCAAATATCAAAAACATACTCATTGATCTTATATACAAAGATATCCATTGTCATTTGAACCTATCATAATTTTATGGTCAATAGAAACGCAGGAAAGAGGCAAAAGCCTGTGGGGGACTTTTACCAAGGTTCTTTTCAGCAAAGATAAAAAGCTTCATGTTCCCCAAATCTGTCTTGACTTCTCATGTTACTTGCCGGTTCTTCTAAATCTTGATGATACCAGTCTGTTGGTAGTGGAATGAGGTCATTAACAGGGCAAAAGGGACCACAAGGACATTCTAGATCATGTGATCCATCACACAGGAGACAGTGACCATTTATGAGATGAAGCTACTACCATTAACTCTCATTTTACTGGAATGCCCAAGATTTATAAGATTCTCGTTATTTGAGGCCAACCAGAAAAATCTTTTATTTCCAATCATTGCAAATTGGTCAGTTACTCAAAATCTACTTTAAAAAAATGTGGTAAATACAATAGAATTTTTTCTTGATGAATGAAGATTTCACCATGCCTTGGGGTGATCATTCTAATGATTTATTCCTATCAGGATTGGCCCTGTGTAAAAATGATAATCACACAAAATTGGCTCCTAGTTCCACTCCCACACTCATCTCTCTTTTCCTCCTCTTTCCCTTTTCCTTGTATCTTTTTTGCACCCTCATTTTCTAGCAAAATTAGGTCTGGGAAATATTGGAGACATAAATATTAGAGATATAAATAAGAGCAGTCCTTCATACTTGAGGGGGCCTTCCTTCTTTAGGCAGCTGACACTCTCAAATGGGTCATATACCAAATGTCTGTTTGTGAATTATTGCATTTCATCAAATCTCAAATGCCGTTGGTTGTAAAATTCACTGTAATTTTATGTACCACTCAGAAAAAGAACTACTGCCAATAAACTGTGATTTGATGCATTCTCATTACTCAGAATTCTTCCACTTATTGAAAGTTCTCTTACACTTATTGAGACATAGTTTTCTATTGTATCACTCTTGTGCCTGCATGAAAAGGACACAGGCAAAATAAACTGAATAAGGTATTTTTAAAAGGTCTCTAATTAGAGCTTGAGATTTCCGAATCACTTTTTGAGTCATCAGTGTATATGTTTTTCCACATAATATCATTTTCTGTCTCCACACCAACATAAACATTGGTGATTTAGTGTTTCTCAAATGAATTTTTAAAAGAATGAAGCTCCATTAGTGGTAGGCCCTTTAGCAGCCTTACAATTATCTAGTGTGCGCCTACTTTGGACTCCGGCTTCATATTTTTCTGACGTATCACCACCCCAAACCTCTGTCCTATAACCATTTGATTTTGGGGAGCTAAGAGGGTCCTTCACTGTGGCATCATTGGGCTTTCATGTGTCCCATGTGCCCTATATGGATTAGCTCTTTGATCTTTTTAACAACCTTATGAAGTAGGTACAATTACTACTCCATCAGACAGACAAGGTAACTGAAGCTTCCAGAGGTTAAGTAATATGTCTGAAACATAATTAGTGGCAGGGTTGGGGCTTCAACTTCACTTTCTTGCCTGCTTCTCATCTCTGTGCTGTGTTAGTATTCTTGGCTTTATTGATCACTCTCCCCACAGTCATCTTAGCCTTGATATGTAGGAAGTCAGGAAGCTATGAGAAGCCTTGGTCTGGGTTCATACAGACCTGAACTCAAACCCTGTCTCTAGCCCGTATCAGCTGTATGATCCCGGGAGAATTATTCAATTGTTCTGTGTCTCTTTCCCCAGCTATAAAAGTGACAATAATAATACTGACCTCACACAAAGGCTGTGAGGTCTAGATGTGATAATTTTTGTAACAGGCCCAACACGGTGCCATGTTTACTTCCCGCTCCTCACATGTGTTCACTTACATATCTGTCCCTCCATAATTCATACAGTACACTATTTTTTTCTGGATGATTGTTGTGATGGGTGTAATTTTCTAGGTAACTGAGGGTTAATTAGAAATTCTCCTTTGTTCCAACCCTTGTTAAAAGTCCTTACAAGGTGTCAGGATTCATTTTTCTTACATGCGGCAAGCATGATTTAATCTTTGATTCATTCTGAACATCAGTCCTCATTACACAGGCCTGCAGGTATGGCCAAGAATGATGTAGGATTTTGAGAATAACATGAAAATTGATTTTAAAAATTAATTCCAAATGTGAACTTTTAAAAAATGAATACACCTTTTTTTCTCAGACCTTCAGCAAAATACCTATATATTTTAAGTAACGTAATTGAAGGCAAGCTATGAGAATTTTGTATTTATATGCAATTGCCACTTAAATATTTGTCCAACCATTTATTTTTTAAAAATTCATTCAAAGCCTACTATGTGCCAGGCAAGGGGCTGGTATTCAAGACAAACATGGTGGCTGTGTGCATGAAGCTACTGTCTAGAGGCGAAGACAGTCAATGGGTAAGGAAGTCCTGGGAACTGTGGGAAGCCATGGCAGGAATTTATACCTAGTCTGGGTCTAGTGACTGGGGAGGGTGAAAGTGGTGACAATCAGAACAGAGAAGACATTCTGGAGGAAGTGATGCTTAATCCAAAAGCTGTAGGATGAGTTAAAGTTGGGCAAAGGGGAAGGTTTTCTACACAGGAGACAGAGTCTGGGCAAGAGCACATCTAGAGTTGTCCAAGGAGCTGGGGTCAGTATGATTGAAACAGGGTGGGGATCTCAGGGAGTTTGGGGTAGGGTGGAGGGGAAGGGATCAGTCATACCTCTGACTATCTAAAGGAGTCTCCTACAGCTTCATTCATTCTTCCATTTTTTCACTGGTCATTTCTTTGGCACCAGGGGTGCTGGAGGCACCAAGTGTGTTAAGCATAGCACATACACAATAAGCATGTAATGGCCCTGAGCCTCAGGGTCCACTCAGTCAATGGGGAAGATAGGTACATCAGTGAAGTCGAGCATGGTAGAAGGTAAGAGATAGGTACATGTCACAAAGGAAGGAGCAATAACTCGACCCAGAAGATGAAAGAGTCAGGAATGACTTCATAGAGGATGAGACACATGGACTGTGCCTTGTGCATGGTCCGTGACTATCTTGTCAATGACCGGTCCCTCACTGTGCAGCTAACACACATCTCCTGGCATCAAGTAGACATTCTGTGAGTATTTGGTAATTGACTGAACAAAGGAATGAATGCGGAAATGTTTTAGCCTACCCTAATCAACAGCTGTTCAAGTGATCTTCAGTCTGTGCTGCACACACATCTGGAAGCACCTCTGCCTCATTGCAAGTCAAGCCACATCATGTTATGGAAATTAGTATAGAAAAGATGCTTTTGACCTTGCTGCCATGGAACTTACAGTGGAATGAGGAAGACGAACCACACAAATAATTACGTAATTAAAAGGGTGACATGATATGAAGAAGATATACAGGGTGATGTACAGGCACATAAAGGGGCCAAAGAAGGCTTTTTTAGGAATCGATGTTTGCACAGGATTCTGAAGGGAAAAGGGGACAGAGGGAGTAGCAGATGCAAAGGCCCCAAGACAGAGAGGAGCAGAGTATGTTCAAAGACACAAGAGAAGGCCAGTGTGGCTGAACCCTGGGGATGAGCTGGGAGAGGGGCCGGAGATGGGCCCAGGGCCCGTGCAGGGGCTCCCTGGGTGAGGTCTCTCAGCCACGTTAGAGACTTTGATCTTCGGCCTGAGAGCTATGGGAGCCATTGAAAGGTTCTAAACACAGGAGAATTGTGACTACTGCGAAGCAAATGGATTGGAGAGGAGCAGGACAGAACAGTGGGACACACGCGTGCGTGGGCACACAGCCCCCAGCAGGCCGACGACGCCCTCGTGCAGACAGCCTTAGGAGCACGAAGCTGAGATATGATTAAGAGAGGACTGGAGTGTCCACATCATTTCTTTCTCGGTTTTCCAAAATGGCCTGTCCTCTCTTCCTGCATTAAAGCTAACACTGGAAAGAAGATGGTTACTTGCTATTTATTTTTTATCCAATTTTGTGAAACAACAGGCATGGCACTTCTCTTTCATGGTTGTTATTCTCAGGGAGAGGATGTGGGTCACAGCAGATAATGTGGTTTTATCAGAGCCCATTTTCTTTTTTGGTTTCAGAGTGGGGCGGGGGCACTAAAGTTGGCAGGAATGGAATTCACCCTCTGTCAGTCATTGGCTTGAAAGCGAGCATTAGCACATACTATTCAATTTGGTACAGGAGCTCCTCTTGGATTCTGAACCGGGTCCTTATCCCATTTTTCCCATTCATAATGAGCTGTTAAAGCACACTGCTCATGCCATTTGCAGAGATAGCTATGTGCTGGCCTAATTGTGGCTGCCCATGCCCCATCATCTTAATCTTCCTCCTAATGGCCTGGCAGGGGAGCTGGGCAGCTCAGAGCTACCTGCCTGGGCCCGCCTCTCCTCCTTGCAAGAAATCTCATTTCAGAAACAGGGACCTTCCTTGCTGAAACTGAGTGGAGCTCTGAGGGCGGGGAGGGCCCTGGGTGGAGAGACTGTTCCAGTCTGGATTCTTCTTCCTCCCCGTTTCCCCAGAGACCCTCTCAGGAATGCTAATGGGTTGAGGAAGGGAGCTGGTGGGGGAGGCTGGGCCTCCATTCCTGATTGCCTGAGCACTTCTATCTGGCTTTTGCGGGCAGTGCAGACAAGTAGACTGCTGACGTCTTGGGATTAGGCCAGTTGATGAACAAGGATAATTACGTCTGTGGGTTTGGAATTCCTCAAAACCAAAGGTGAAATAATTCACCCCAGACAAGGGCTTCCCCCAAAGAAATGACTCTTGTACCGGTAGTGGGGGTAGCTAGAAAAGAGGTATGTTTCTCAAATGTGGGGAGCTGGCCATTCTCTCTCTTGATGGGGGAGCCCAGACATTGGAGGGCTGGCCCGAACTAGGGTTCTGGGAGGGGTGTTCTGAAGAAGCCTGCAGAGATGTTGGGAGATGGTGGCATCACGGAAAGGGCCTGGAGCCTTGGTCCCACCCTGACACCAGCTGGATGCATGAACTTAGACAAGATACCCTTTTGCTGCCTTGACCCCAGAGTTCCAATCTTTAAAATGGACATGACAATGGCTATATCAAAAATATCATCCTCTCCCTCTCAGCCATCATCTTCAGGTGTGTGGCTCATTTTTCTTGACCAAAGAAGTTGCATAGGTGGACTGCCCTGTGTTCCTGGCATTTTGATTTCAGCTGCTCCTTCCATTGTGGGGAGAAGGTGATCCCTAATGAGGTGAGATTTGAGATGCACTCCTGCCCAAAGAGGTCTCCCTATCTCCCCATCAAAGTGCCTGAAATTTGCATGTTCCCATCTTATTTGAGAGGGAGGTCAGGCCAGTAATGTGGTAGAAAGAACAAAAAGAACATGCGTTTTGGTGCTGAGACATGAGCCTTGGGCATTCATTCCCATATTACTCCTTCTGAAATCACTCTCACCTCCTAGTCCTGCTGCCACCACGGAGGGACCCTTGCTGGACAATCCACACTGAAGTGCTGGGCCAGCATGGCCTCCGTCCCCTATATGCTGCCCCTTAGCTTTGTTGGGTCACTCCTAATTGTGAGACGTGGATGGAATGTGACACTGCAGGATAGAGTTTCTGGCCTCCCCAGTGCCCCCTGGGGGCTGAGTGATGCAATATAGAAATAAAGGGAACCAACTCTCCACAGACTTGAATCAACGGGAAGGAAGAAACTTGGGGGAGATAGGCAAATCCTCTCCACTCTTCCTCCCTGCTGTGGACCAGTTTGTCCTTGAAAATCTTTTAGAGAAAGGTCCCCGTGCTGAGCAACACACCGGCCACCTGACTTGCTGTGTCCTACAGCAGCTGTGGTGAAGGAGTGGCCAGCGCAGTGAGGCAGTGAGGCATCTCACAAGTCCCCGTGCCCCTGACCTTGCCTCTCTTTCCTCTTCCCCTCACTCTCACCGCACCTTCCAAAGCAGGTCTGCACTTGAATTCCTGTCGAAGCTCTGCATTCTAGATGACCCAGACTACGACATCTGGTTTGGCATTTGGATCTGCCACTCATGAGCTGTGTAACCTTGTACAAATTCTTCACATCTCTTACAGTGTTCGATTTCTTTACTATAAAATGGGAATAATACTATCCATCTTTTAGAGTTGTAAGAGGAGATATAATGTACATAAAGGACTCATCACAGAGCCTGGTGTGTATACCTAGTGAGGGCTGAACATTTGTTATCTTTATTATTGCTGCTGTTATTGTTTGTGACAGAAACAGCGAGCTTTCCATCAAGTATTAGTGCACCTCTTCCACAATGAAGAGTGATTGCTGTGCCCAGCCAGGGACTTCATTCTTCAGACCTTCCATGCATCCAGAGAGAGCATTGTGCCTAAGTTCTGGCCAATGGAATGTGGGTAGAAGTGATATAATGCCTCGTCTTGGCCTGGCTCATAAAATGTTCTTGTTGTAGTTTATGCATGTGCTGAGGGCAGTAGAGTATCCATCATCCTGGAGCCCTGAATGGCTGTAGAGCAGAGGCCTCCTTGCTCATCAGCCTCTCCCCTCATACCACCACTGGGCTTTTTATGAACAAGAAATGAATTTCTTTTCTGTTGAGCCACGAAGATTTTGGATTTTATCTGTTATAGCAGCTAGTGTCACCTTAATAATTATACCATTATTGCTATTGTTGCTACAATTTATTGTTATTCAGAGTAAGACCTTTTCTAGGAGGCCCTGTTGGGCTTTTCAATTGGTTAATCGTGTGGACTCTAGAGTCACAATACCTGGATATGAATTCCAGTTTCATCACATTACTAGCTGTGTGACTTCTGGGCTAAATTGCTTTAACTGTAAAATGGATCATATGGGTAAGAAACCCTATGTGAAGAACAGGAGTGTCTGGCATAGAATAAGTTCAGTAAGAGTTAAGTACCACCATCATCTTCAACGTCACTATCATCACTATTTGTCATGGAGAACTGGACACTGAGTGAATGGAAAGTGGAACTGTCATCTGCGTCGGACTGAGGAGGGGCATGAAAAATATTCAGAACATGGTGCCCAGGTTTGAGAAAGGCAATAGAACAGTGGGAAGTGGAGGTGATGTGGTTCTGAAGACAAGGCCAACCTCACTATTTGGTGAAGAGCAGGCTACACTCTGGAAGATGGCCAACATGCTTCTTCTGAGAACCCCGTGTGGGTGGAACACTGCACTGGGCAGGGGGAAGATGCAGCGGAGAAGAGGGGATGAAAAAGAGGACCCTGAGCATCTGGGGTGCACCAGGCCTGGGCCTGGGCCTGGGAGCAAGAACTTGTTTACCCTTACCCACAAACCTCATGAAGGTGTTATGACACCCATTCTACCGATGAAGCTGACACATGGGACTTGATGGAACTTGCCCACTATCACCCAGTAAACTGTGGAGCTGAGATTTGAACCTGGACCAGGTAGAGGCTGTTGTCTCTTGAACCACATGCATTCACCAAGGCTAATTCAGCAGATTTTCAAGATGTAGCTGGGAAAATGCAAGGAGCATCAGTAGAGTGGTATTTTTCCTACCTTTACCATTAGCTGGCATTGTGGCTTTTGGCAAGTTACTTCATTGTCTCTGATCTTTGTTTGTTTGTTTGTTTGTTTATTTATTTATTTATTTATTTCAGTAAGAGGGGAAAGGTATGAAGGGAAGGCATATGTGCCAGGTATTGGATTCTTTCAACAGAACAACTAACTCATAACCTTTCCAACAATGTAGAAGGTAGGTGATGTTACGGAAAACTGAAGCACAAAGAGAGGTGAGGTCACTTGACCCCAATCTCTGTGTCATGCCCAACATCTTGGGTATGTGTGTCAACAATGCGCTTCACTGCACTCGTATCTATAAGACTTCCTCCAGCTCTTAATTTACCCAGTCTCATTTCTGTAGAATGTCTTCAGGAAGCAATGCAAAGAAAATGGTGACTTGAGTACCTAGCTCTATATCCACCTACCCTCTCTCCCAGAATAAGGTAATGAAAATGGAGCCAAGTAGCCCCATTTGAAGGATAATATCAGGAATCTTGGTTCTTCTGGCTGGGAATGAATCTCTTTCTTCCAAGCTCTCCACTCTCCTCCCCTATCATAGCTGTCACTCCTAGCTTTCTCAATTTTTTTAAGGAGGAGGGCAATTTAAATGCTAATTTTGCATACTTTCTTCCATGACTCCTAGTTCTTCTGTGTGTTCTGTGTCATTAACCAAGGCTCACCCGTCACAGAGATCAGGGCCAGGGATTGTTTGGGTCTAAATAGAAGTTGACATAACTCAGGGTTTATCTGCTTCAGTGGGTGGCTCTCCAGGGAATGGAGTTTTTGGACTTGTGGACAGAGTTTTGTGCCTCTTAATGAGCTGCTTGCAGCCTGTGATAGCAGGGGGTTAGCAATTGCTTTAGGGGATTTGATAACAAGAATGAGGATTGCATCTCAGACCAGTGTAGCCCGCTACTGTCATCATTAATGCAAACAGCTGAACTGCTCAGGGCTCTTCAGGGGTGAGGGAGCCAGAGAGAGAACCAGATCATTGTAAGGGCAGGTGCCCCATGGTATATGTCCATCCACATTTACAGACCAGAGGGTCCTCAACTCTCAGACCTGGATCCTGGGCCCAGTGAAGAGAGAGAGCCAGTGTCATCTGGCTCCTCAGGTGTTGTAAGAGTGCTTTAGGCATCTGCGATTCCATTTCTGTCCAAGGAGAAGGAATCAGTGGTAAGGAAAAAGAACACAGCATGAACTAGAGAGGTTATGATGCTTCTAGTTGGGTCAGAAGGGAGTTCTGTGTATTCCTTCCCCAGAATCTAGAAGGTTTGCCTCCACTCTGTGTGACTTGGGATACTGAGACCTACTGTTGCCCAGAAGACCTAAGGTAAAATAGGGTGATTTCCTTCCAATTCTGACCTGAAAGCCTTTTCTAGGTGGACGAACCAATTGGAAACAAGACACTGGTAACCTCCGTCTAGCTTAGTTGTGTCTTCTCTGAGATTGAGTGGGATGGTTCTTTTCAAAGCGTATCTGATAGATTCTCCATCAGACGGTACAGTGCACCCAAATAACTGCAGACATTTGTAGCTTGCTTCATGGTTTTCAAAGCACTTCCATTTATCCTCATTTGAGCAGCTTTGTGGGCTCTGGAATCTGATATAGTAGGTTCAAATCCCAGCTCTACCAATTTGTGACTGAGATACCAAGACAAAAGTGCTTAACCTCAGTTTCCTGATCTGCAAAGTGGAGATGGTAATTCGTACCTCATAGAGGTTTGGGGTAAGACAAAATGAGATGATGCATGTAAAGCCCTAGGCTTAGGATCTGGCATTTAGTTAGCTGCTATTATTATCATTTTTAATACTCCTTATAACATTATGAGCTATGAGGTAATGATCCATGAATTATTCGATGAAATACTAAGCATCCCTGACTTAGAATATAAGCTTGCTTCATGGTCAGACACCATATCTCCTTTGATTTATTAGAGTAAGTTGCAGAAGGTCAACTTAACTCTGGGAACTTGGGTCAATTTGTAGAACTGTCCCAGGAAGAGTGCTCCTTCTGTCTTCTTAATCTATGATGACCTGTGAACTGGTCCTTCTGCTGCATCCTTGCAGTAAGACAAGAAAGGTGAGGCACAATTCGGAACACATGAGTCCAGACCATCCCTCCTCCCTTTTATCTCCTTTGACCAAACACCCTGGCACCCCGGTTTATCCCAAGCTGTTGCCCATCACAAGTGATGACAAATAGTTAAAGGCCATCAATATGGCTCGGATGCTCCTTCAGCACCCCCAGAAGGCCTGGCTTTCTCATTGTATGGATTAGAATACTATAGGCATTACTCTCAGGGATGGCAGACATCTCGCCCTCCTCCCCAAAGAGGGAGATGGCGAAGGAACGCAGAGCCAAGATGCCCTGGAGTTCTAGATACATCCACCTGGTACACGGTGCCCCTAGGGGCAGCCATTTGCTACTTAGTTGGACAATTTGTTTTGTGGGACATTTTGTTGGACATTATGTTTTGTGTTCTGGGCTATGAGTATTACTTGAGTAAGTTGCCTAAACCCTCTGACCTTCAGTTTTTTCACATGTAAAATGAGACAATAATCTTTACTTCATACTATGAGTGTATCAGAGAAGGAAAACTCTGACTCCAAAAAACCTCCGCTGCCTTGCGGCATACCTCTTCAGGGGAAAGGCTAAGGGAGTAAACCCCGACAGAAAATCCGGAGCCGGAGTCCCTAAGGCGGTTTGACGTTGTAGTCAACACCGGCAACTCCTGCGGCGCACCTGAACCCAAGCTGTATCGACTCCGTCTTTCCCTTGGACCCTTCAGCTGCGAAGAGAGGGGGGGTCTGCTGCATGGGCAACAGCAGACCCTCCATATTACCCTGCCCAGGCTCTGTAGCTTCAGCATCATCGCATGATGTCGATTCAACACGGGAGGAGACAGATACCATGTCACTCCCGAGTCGGACTGCACAGCCATTCTTGGCGGTGCAGATAGACTCTTAAGAGGCTACACCATCGTCTCTCGAGACGGACGGCTGCCGACGACGACGACGACGACTATGAGTGTTGAATGCAGTCATGTATGTAGAACATACAGCATATTGCCTAGCATATATTAAAGACTCAGTAGATACCGTATGTTTTCTGTTTTGTTCACATAGTGATTAGTTGTATAAATAAAACCTCTTTGGCAATGAAATTAAGGTCTGTGAAGAAGAGAGAGAGGGGAGCCAGAAAGTCAATCTGCTCTCTAAGAGTGATAGCTGAGGAAATAGAGCTGTTTAGAGTATGGTTATTTATTTGTAAAATAAACCACCCAGGATTGTACACAGTGTGGGGTTATTTTTTTCCAGCTGTGAACTGCAATTTGTAAACCATGATCTATGGATTATTAAACTCACTTAGCCTTTGAGAAAGCCTGAAACCGAACAATTATTTTACTTCTTCCCACCCGCTCCTTCTCTGTCCCAGTTCCTGGGTCTGATAAGCCATCCTGGACTTTGCTCCCAGTTTGGGGGAGCTGGACTCAGCTAGGTGGGCTCTGTGCTGAGGAAAGACATATGTAGGGCTTTGTCCACAGTGGTGTAAGTGGAGTAGGGGGTTCTCGAAACAGTCCCCATGAGAGACTTCTGAGGAATGCAGAGGCCTATTTTGAAATGTGGGAGATGAGAGGTAACAGCCACAGGCAGATATGTTGGTGCCAACTCCACAGGGAGGTCCCTTTGCTGCCTGTCTGCCTCCCTCGTCCCAGGAGGGCACTGCCCGATTACCGGCCCGATGTTCTTCTCTCTTGACTGAGACCAGAGGGAGAGTTGGGGTGGAGTGTGTCAGGGTGGGGACATGAGGTGACTGCTTATTTTATTATTACAGCCTGCTTCCATGTCTGTCTTCCAGTCAGGCCGTGTGACCCTCGAGGGCAGGACTGGGCCATGGCAGTGCCTCCTATGTCCCCAGTGCCTGGCACAGGGGCTGGCCCAGAGCAAGTCAACGGTTGTGCTAAGGAAACAATTGTGGACTCCATTGACTCCTCTCCTTTCTGCAATCTTCTCTCCCACCCTGCCCTCAACCCTGAAGATTTGTGGCTTTGTTCTGTTATGGGGAGAACCAGTCAGATATCCAGAGCAGAGGGCAGCAAGGAGTCTTCTTGCTTTCCTAGGGAAAGGCATGACAGGAAGGGATGCTGACCTAAAATCCTATCATTTTCAGTTCATCACTGGGACTTCACTAAGGAATAATAATAATTTTAAAATAAGAGCTGCCTAAGTGTTTGCAATAGGTTTAAAAAGACATTTTACAACAACAGTGAGGTCTGTGCAGGGAACTTAGAAGTCCACGTACTGCTCTACAGTGGAGCTGCAGGGGTGAGTGGCAGTGTGGTATGTATGGGTTTTTAAAAATCACCTTCTGAGGAACATTGGAAGTCACCCAGCAGCTAATTTTGTTGTGCATCATGTGATGATTTGACTCCTTGATGGCAGAGGGTCACCTGTAATCAGCAGCATTCAGAACTGCAATGTCACCTAATTTCCTTCCCCTTGCATTTCCCTCTTTATCAGTGTTTAAACATCAGCTCCTCTGAGTCGTGCAGCACTGGAGGAAAACCATTTGGTAGCAAGAAAATGGCTTGGCCTGTCATTTTCTGGCCAGAGCCGGCCCAAGCAAATTACTGGTTCTAAACCCTGAAGTCATTTGTTATGTCCTGTAGCATAAATGGCCAAAAAAAAAAAAAAAAAAATTTCCAAATCCATTAATGGCTTATTCAAAGCAGCACATAATTCAGAACCTTTGCTATTTCCAAGCTGAAAAAAAAAAAAAAGCCCTGTTAATAAAAGTATTAGAAACTGGCACATTCATAGTTTCGTTTTGATTTTTGAATTAATGTCTGGTCTCCTGAGTTTCTGAATTAATAAGATTTGTCTGCATACCCTGTGCAACTTTGTCATTCACAATGAAATCACGTGGCTAGATGGCTTAATGGGTTTGATTTAGGGCAGGATCATGGTCACACACAATTTCTGCCAAGTGGCATTGATTCTCTGCTCTCAAGAGCAGAGTCATGTGCGTGATGGGCCTGTGCTTGGTGTATTTGACGCTTCTCACTGTGGATGCGATGCCAACTTGTGGGTGATTGTTTGGGTCTGCTGGGTCAGGTGGAGGTCTGTGGCAATTTCTGAATAAGGTATGGACTTAGGGTCAGAGAAGATGGAACAACCTGGAGGCTTCTGATTTGAGTGGCCACTTAGTATATAACCACACAGTAGGGACTTCTCCATTACCGTCCCAGAATATACAGGGATAAAGAGCTTTAGCTTATTCTGAATAAATACTAACCTGGAGCACAGAAGAAGCTGACAGGACAAAGGGGCCTCGCCGTCTGTCCCTTACTCATATCTGCAGCCCTCCCTGTCTCTCTTGTTTTGGAATTGAGTTCTAAGGCTGCTGTGTATTGTGTCTGCCTCCTCTCGTTTCTCTGTCCCTCCTCCTTCTCTTCTTTTATGACTCACAGATATTTCTGGAGATCTTTTTTCCCCCAAGCAGCACAGAACCCATGACACTAATGAAAGGGAAGCATGTTCCCCTCTGATTGTCCAGCTACACCTCTCCCCAGTGGTGAATATTCTCTCTCCGCCCCCTCCCACTCCCAACCCCAACTGCCATCCCTTCCTTCCTTCCAACAGGTGTCTATTGAGCACCTACTACGAGTCAGCTCTGTGCTGTGCTGGGCTCTAAGCACACAGCAGGGAGCTCAGTCTGGAGATGGAGAGAGAGATACAGCAACCAATTGTGCAAAAGCTAAACTAATTACCGGTGACTGGGGCGCAGCAGAGGAGGCGTGCACGGGGCTTGAAGAGCAAGATACAGTGAGGCGGCCTGGGATCCAAAGGCATCCCCGAGTGCCTGTATGTCTTTGGTTGAGACCCCACTGGGCCACCAGCCCCTCCTAGTTTCTGCTGCTCCTGACCCCACAGGGGCTCAGAAAGCATCTGCCCTGCAGGGCTCTTTGCCCAGTCCTCCTCCAGACACCCTTCCAGCCACGAATCTAAACCCTTTACTTATAAACCTTTTATCCTTTTTAAATGACTCCTTCAAGGTTTTGTCTCCTGCTCAAGGTCAGAGTCAGCCCTTTAGAAAAGGGAGGAGAGGGCCCATCGGGAGCCATCGGTCCTCCTTCCTGCCACTATTGTGCCTTAATTGAACCCCTTTATGTGAGAAGAGGCCATTACGATCATTTTTTTGGTTGTTGTTATTAATTGCCCACCTGTTTATGCCTCTGAATAGCCTTTACGGGCAATTTTGGGAACCACTGTCTGCCACTGCCTGGGACACAGGTTTTTCTCACAGACACACTGGCTCCAGTGAATCAGGGGTACTGATTCCGTGGCTTAACGGTGGCAGTGCCCCTCAGAGCATGAAGGGGGCTTGGCTGGGGTCACAGGCAGGATCCCTCTGGGAGGGGACTGGAGAAGCTGAGGAAGGGCTGTGTCTCCAAAGGTGAAGCTTAACTACTTGGGGATTGACTTGATTACAATGGAGCCAGTGGGTGTCTGCAGAGGGAAAGCAGTCCACCTGCAGCTGCTGCAGTGCTGGCCAAGAAAGGAGGTCTCAGGGAGCTTTGAGGACGTAGCCTCTCTGCAGCTTCTATTTAAGGAGAAGGGGCATCTCCTTTAGGCCTGTGACCCTGAGGGTTGGAGGTTGTTGGTGATAATTGTTGTTTACTGTGTGCTAGGCCCTGGGCTGGGGGCTTTACATGGACTATCGTAGAGAGCAGGGGTCCTGTTCTTTATTCATTCCACATATGCTTATTGACGGCTCACTGTGCTGAGCTGGTAGGCAAAACAGAGCCAGCCACCTACACTCTCTCTCTCTCTCTCTCTTTCTCCCTCCCTCTCTCAGAGCCTACAGAAGAATGGGCATGAAAATTAAGGGAACAGACCAGGAATATGATCATGAATTAACAGTTCAGTGTAAAAGGAAACAATGAAGGAGCTGGACA
This sequence comes from Furipterus horrens, assembly GCF_987537825.1. Lineage (NCBI taxonomy): Eukaryota > Metazoa > Chordata > Mammalia > Chiroptera > Furipteridae > Furipterus > Furipterus horrens. The sequence continues at coordinate 31,511,324 of NW_028327172.1, read as the reverse complement.
ACCAAGGATAACATTTCTGAGGGAATGGCAATTAACATGAGGAAGAACCAGCCAGGGGAGAGTTGGGACATTCCAGACAGAAGAAACAGCATGTGCAAAGGTCCTGAGATGGGACAAAATCAAGGCCTTGTGGCTAAAGCAGAAGTTCTCAAAGTGGATCTCAAGACTTGTGGCATCAGTAACAGCTGAGAGCAGGTTAGAAATGCAAATGCTCAAAATCACAGACCCTGGGGTAGGGTGACTCTGATGGGTGTTAAGAGTCTGAGGACCACTGAGCACAGTGAGCAAGGGGCCAGGTTGCCTGAGACGCTCTATAGAGCTGAGTAGGGTCAGGGAAGGTGCAGTAGTGAGTTTGAATTTTAAATGCAATTGGAAGGCACCAAGGGATTTTTAGCACTTGGGTGACATGATGTGATTTTCAATTTTAAAATGCTTCTGGCTGCTATGCAGAGCAGCAAAGCACCAGGGGTGGGCCATGAAAGACAGAAGACCAGTTGAAAAGCTGTTTACCCCATCCTTCGCTCCTGGAACCACAAGTGGTGCACAGTAGGTAGTCAGTAAATATTGATTAAAAGAATGATCACACAACATTCTCATGACATCTTCAAATTTCATTCATAGCAGTTGCCACACAAAATTAATAAAGTATGCATAATTATTGGTGTGTCTGTGTCCTCTTCTGTGATTTCTACCAGGCAAGAACGGGTACCAGGCACAGTGCAGGTCACTTATGGCCTCCAGGAATATTTGTCAAATGAATAATTGAATATAATCATAATATCATAGCATTTCTATGAACGGGCTTTTTATTAGTTCCATTTTACAGGGCACAAAACATTATGAGTTAAGTTTTCTTAGGGCCCCAGAGACGGGAAGTGTAGGGGCTACAAACAGAAACCAAGTTTCTCAAGGACTATGTTAACTCCTCCCTCCTTTGTACTGTTACTTTTATCTTATTTAAGAAGAATTACCAGTAGGATTCCTGCGTAATGTCTGTGCTGGTGAAACAGTCCCCAGAGAATGATTCCCAGCTCTGAGCAATGCACCAGAACCCACTGTATCAAAAGGCAGGGATGTTTGGGGGCCTGCCGGGTTGCCATGGTGTTTGACCTATGGAAGACAGAGGCCTCGGCTCCTGGCTGTGGCAGAGGCCTGAGTGTGCATATTCATGGTGGGGCCAGCCTGCTAAGGGGGAAGGGAAGGGGGCCAGGCCAGGCAGCGCCACTGCTCCTGCTGCTCAGGGTTTGAGCACCTTGGAGGTCTGGCGGTGTTATCTAAGTGACTGATGACTGTCATCAGCTCCTCTCAGCCAGATGAGGACCCAACTCTGAAAAACAATCAGAAGGCTCTGCTTTTACAGGTAGAACAAGGAAAATAAAAGGTGTGCCTTTAAAGATGACATTAGGGAATATTGCAGTTGTTCCTGGGATATTCCCTAATGTGATCTGCAAGCCACAATAGCCATTTAAGAGCACCCACAATGTGCCTGGTGCCATGCTACATCTACAGGCACTATTGCATTTAATTTTCAGACACATTTGTGGGATACTAATTTGCTTTATAATAAGTCACATCTATTGTATGGAACAACCCTGTAAAGTAGCTACTATACAGATGAAATAACTTGGGCTTGGAGATCAAATCAATAACTTGCCTGCCTTCCCAAATGAAAGTATCATAGGTGGGACTTGAACCCAGTTTTTTATGACTGCAGAGCTCATGCCCTCTGCCCCACATGATGTTCTCCCTTTGAAGCAGTTGACTGTCCTTTCCCAGGACCAGGCTTTGGATGATGTCTCCTGTTATGCAGGGACATGGACTGGAGTTGGATCAGACAAATTCAAGGCATATTAGACTAGGGGTGCCTGTAGTCCCATCTCTACTGTGCCCTTTCCCTTGTCACCTCTCCAGGACTCAGCTCTTCTGTAAAATTCAGTTGAGTCAGGGGAGGGATCAGGTGACTTATTTGGTCTTTTCCTTTATTAAAAAATATTTATTGAGCTTCTAGTATTCACTAAATCCTCTTCACAGGCACATGAAACATGATATTTCTACACCGATAATTTATACTCTAATAGAAAAAGAAAAACTATAAGCAAATTTAAAGAAGACAGAGGAGAAGGCAAACAACACTACCATCATTATTTTAGGTGAGTATTGATAAACACTATGAAGAAACCAAAATAAAGTAATGTGATAGACGATCAGGGTGGGGTGGGTAGGCTAATTCATCTTGGGTGGTCAGGAAATATGTCTCTAGAAAGGTGACTTGAAGGCAAGGAGGAACCAGTCATGTAATGACCTAGGGATCAGCATGCCAGGCAGAGAAAGGGAAGAGCAAGTGTGGATGCTCCGAGGCAGGACCAGTTTGGTGAGAAGGAGGAAGAGGGAGGGAGCACGTGGACAGAGCTGGTTGGCTGTGGTGAGGAGTTTAGGCTTTATTTTAATTAGGATGGGAGGCTGTTTGAGAGAGTTAAGCAGGAAATGACACCCTCTGATTTGCATTTTTAAAAGGTCACTTGGGCTGCCACATGAAGGATGAATGGCAGGGGGCTGGAGGGAGGAGGAGCAGGAAGGGCAGTCCTCCCTGCAGGAGATGCTGGCGTGGGGTGTAGCAGGGAAAGCTGAGGAAAGCAGACAGGTTTTACAGCAAGCTTCTGGGCAGCATTGTACTGGGCAGTGGGAAGAACAGAGATGCCAGTGATGAAGCCCCTGCCCAAAGGATCTTACAGATCAAACTCACTTCTTACCCCCAAGGAATAATTATAGAGAATGAAATACAGACATGAGTTGTGGGGGCTTGGAATGGTCTGCAGGTGCAGAGGGAGTTAGAGAAGGAAAGGAGGCAGGGGGTTCTTTCCTTCCAGGCCACTTACCCACTCTCTGCCTCTTTTCTGGTCACACATCCTACTGCTCCTTTGGTGGCAGACTTGGCACCTATATGCCAGGCACCTGGCTCTTGCCTACTCTGCAAGCCCAGACAGATAAGAGCATCTGGAGGCGGCAGCCTCATGGGCAGAGGAGGCCCTAAAGTGGCCTCTGGGTCAGATGCCCATAGCTGCCATCTGAGGAGTGGTTCACATGCTACTCCTGGTGCATGTGACAGCCACACTGCAGCTGGGAGCAGGCAGTGCTTATGCTGGGGAACAAGGGGGATGCAAAGGTGCCTAGCCAGCTGTGGCTGCTCCCAGAGCCCCTTCCTGCAGATGCTGGTCTGAAGGGAGAAGAAGCATTAGGTGAGAGGACCCTCACCTGAGGTGCTCAGAATTCACCAGTCTTCCTGTATCAAAGCCACACATTTGTGTGAAATATGATGAGAACTAGCCCCGCACATGTCCTCTGAACACTGCCCAGGAACATTTCATGGTTCCGTGCCTCCCACAGACAAGGCTTAGGTTGCACCTGTTACGAATCTCATACTATTCTAAGTGCTTTATCTTTAATTTATTTCATCTTTACAATGGCCCTTCAAGGTAGAGTCCATTATCACCATTGACTTATAGAGCAGGAAACCACGGCACAGAGAGGTTCAGATGTCCAAGTCTTGCAGCTAAGAGGTAAAGTGAGGATTTGAACCCAAGAAATCTGGCTCCTGGTCCCCCATGTATAACCAGTTCTCTATACACAGTAAATGAAGACTAGAGCCCGTAGTCCTCTCCTGGCACACCATGCTCGTTGGTCCATCACCCCACCTCCAGTCCCACCTCCCACCTCTGAGAGGCAGTCTTCCATAACAGCTGTGCACTCACATGCTGAGCTGGGTGAGTGCGGATTCAAATCCTGATCTAGCATCGACTAGTGTCACTGGAGTTGAGTTAGTTAGGCAGAGAGCAGCTTGAGCAATGACAGGGAGACTTGAGTACACTTAGTATAGGTGATGACACATGGTGCTTGGGCTGGGGTGGGGGAGTGATGGGAGATGAGGCTGGAAAGTAGGCTGGGATGCTTATTGCTCAGGTCTTTGTGGTCCCCTAGAAGACTGAATTTCATTCTAATGGCATGGAAGAGCTACATCAACTATAGCTTCCAGCTGCAAGGATAGCGTCACTTATACATTGTAAGAAAGTCCCACTTAAACTAGCTTAAGCATAAAGGAAATGTATTGGCTCATGTCATCGAATTATCCAGAGATAAAGGAGCTTCAGGTCACGCTAGATTCAGGGGCGACATACCACATCATTAAGAGCTAATCTTTTTTCATCTCTTCTCTGCAAGCTGCTTTCTCATATACAATTTACCCTGGGTGACAAGGTGGTTGTCGACGGCCCTGCATTTACAATCCCCAAGAACAGAGGATGCTTTTGCTTGAGCCAAAGTCCTGGGATTAGCTCAGCCTGCGCTTTGCTTGGCTCTTGTTACTTGCCAGTACCTGAACCAATCCCTGTGGCCCGCGAGTGTGATGTTCTGATTGGCCAGGTATGGTCACAGGCTCATCCCAAGGTAGACTGAGTGGAGGACAGTCACCTCTGTTGCCAGGAGAAGGGTAAGTGATGGCAGCAAACATGACAGATGTTTCCATAGAGCCACGTTCAAGCAAAGGAGTGTGTAATCAGGCAATATTTCAGAAAGAGTGCCTTGGTGGTGGTATGGAAGATGCACTGGGCCAGGGAGCCATGGAGAGCATCTATTAGTGCTTGAAAAGCAGGACTGGGTGCAGATTGTTTGGATATTCTAAAGCGACACTAAGGGATTTAGGCTTTATGCTCTAGGCACCTAGAAATCGTAGAATGTTTTTGAGCAAGAGAGCACTATAGCCTGAGTTGTGTTTTGGCATGATTAATACCGCAGTAACCGATAGGGTGGATTGGGAGTGAGGAGGAGAAACATTTCCAAGATTCTAGTCAGCATGGTGTCATGGAGAAAGCAAGAGGTTTGGTCTCAGAGAGCGTAGGGTTAAAGTCTGGCTCTTTCACTTATAAATTTAGTGATCCTAGGCAAGAGACTAAACCTTCCTTTACTCCAGTTTTCTCATCTGGACAGTGGGATAAAGCTCTTGATCTAAAAGAAATATTGTGATTTAGAAAATTTCTGTCAAGCACCTCATGGTGCATTGCATGGTGTTCCTCAGTATGCAACAAAACTAGTTTCTTTTCTTTTCTGTTCTTTCTTCATTTCTTTTCATTTCTTTTCCTTCTTCTTCCTGTGATCCAGGGACCACAGCTGAAGAGTTTGAGAAAGTAGGTGCTGACTTAGAAAGAATATGGGCTTGGGCTTTGAAACAAGAGACCTACGTCAAATTGGACTTCCCTATTTATTAGCTTTGTGACCTTTGACAAGCTAGTTAACCTCTCTGAGCCTCTTTTCTCCTCTGAAAAATTTCATCTACAATCCTACTTTACCTAACAAGTAAGGATCAGCATGTTGCCTGCCTGGCACATAATGGGTGACCCCGAATATTAGTTATTAGAATCATCATTAAAAAAATTCTGGGCGGGGATTAAAGATGAACTTACCAGAGAAGTGACAATCTCACCTGGCAGCCCTAGAGGACAGATTTCCCCTTACTTGATGAATAGAGTTCTTTACACTTTTCATTTCCTTCCATATGCAATAGAGGGGGATGAGACTTACAGCATACTTCAGATGGGATCCATAATTTCGAGTCCTTAGAATTAAATTCAGGTCTGATTTTCCAGGAGGGGACGATTAGCACGGCAGTGGCTTCCATCTGCAGAGTTCAGGTGCTGCGATTGTAATTTGTAACCAGCACCTTCCCATTTGCCTCTTCTGCGGCCATCTGGTCCCCTTAGTGGAGATCTGTTTTGTTGGCAACTACAGTGCTGAGTAAATGCCACAGGGAGGTCGAAATTTACCCATTAGAGTTCAGTGCACCGTGGAGATTCCCTTCTCAGCCCCCATAGAATGATCATCTCCGACCCTGCCTACCCCCTCATTGGTCCATTGCCAACACTCCTCCGTGGGGATTTTCTAGCACTATGATTATTTTAGTGCCAAGAATCGGAGTAATTATAACTTGCAGAGGGATTTCCTAGGAAAAGATGAACTTGGGTTTATGCATATGCATATGTGAAAGAGGAGGTTTGGGACTTGTGCAATTTTATGTGGTTTTAGACGTGAACATAAGCTTCATTTCACTTAAAAGTACTTAATAAGTTCTACCCATTGCATAATTTGTTTGTGACGATGATGATGATGAAAGCTACCACTAATTGAAAACCTACTATGCAAAAGGTAGCGTACTAGGTACTTTACAAAGATCTCCTCTGATCAGCTCAACTCAGAAGGGTCTGCTTAGATCCCCATTTCTTTTCTAACCATAGCTTGCAATCTATTAATGGGTAATGAAATCAATTTAAAGAATTGGAACCAGCATTTAAGAAATAAAAAAAGATGAAATGATGTGGAACAGAATAGCAAATATCAGAGAGCAATACAGATAGCAAGGGGAAGAATATTTCATAAAACTTGTGTCTTGGTTTATGATTAAATGGTTGAATACTAGATTATGATAAAAAATAAATTTCTTCCTGTAGATTGTGATGAAAAAAATTTGAAAATAGCTAGCCCAATTCAATGGTGCTCAGTCTTGAGTGTGCGAAAGAGTCACCTGAAGGGCCTCTTAAAGCAGAGTGCTAGACCTTTCCACAGAGTTTCTCATTCAGTAGGTCTGGGTAGGGCCTAACATTTTTCTAATGAGCTTGTTCTTAAACCATATTTGAAAAGCACTGGCCTAATTATCCCACACTCATAGATTCAGGAAGCTGAGATTCAGAGAGAGAAAGTTATTCACCCATGGGCCACCGTTGGTACAATTAGGAGCTAAAATTCAGACCCAATATGTCTGACTCCAAAACGGTAATCCATGTTATGCTCACTTTGATTTTGAAAATGATCTGTCTTCAGTGAATGGATCTGGCAAGAATTACTCTCTGTATACTTTGTGTGTGTGTGTGTGTGTGTGTGTGTGTGTGTGTGTTTGTGTTATTTTCCCTGGAAGTCCCATATAAATTGCCTGAAATAGAAGAAAAGGGTGCTTGCAAGCCAGGCCCTATTATTATTTAGATAAGGATCTAACACCTGGAAGGGGGCAGTGATTTGAAGAACACAATACTTTTGAATAGCATGGTCTGGATGAGAAGCCAGGCCACATCCTTAGCCTTCCTCAGTCCTTGCAAGCCCTCCTTTTTTCCCTTTGTCAACTCCTCCATGCCTGGGTGTTAGTTGGAGGCTTGACACATGCATGGCTTGGTTTCATAAAGACCCCAAGGCAAAGAGAAACCCCACTTTTCAGGAATGTTCCCTATAACAACTCTGTTTCCAGAAAAGCTCTAATAGAGGCCAAAATTTGCCACTTTCTAGGCTGGGACATTGAGTATAGTACTCAAAGAATATTGCCCTTCTTCTAAGTGTAGCTGAATAGAAAGATCAATAACTATCGGTTTAGACAGAACTGGGTCTAATCCTGGGTGTCCAATCCTCAGGCATCTACCAAACTTTCTCTAGGTCTTGATTTGTCATCTTTTATATAGGGCTAAAAATCCCCAAACCTCCTAGGAATTTTTGAAGATTAAATAACATATATAAAACACTTAGCATGGCACTTAGTATTTAACAAGCCCTCAGTAAGTAGTAGATAAAATAGTCTTCATTTATCCACTCACAGATGTTTATTGAGCACCTACTTTGTTTCAGGCACTGTGCTATGTAAGGCCACAAAGCTGAATATGGCTTTGTCGCTGCCTTTTGGCAGCTCACAATCCATTGCTAAACTGGCACATCTCCTGCTTTTACTCGCTAATCCCATGCCCCTGGCAGATATGGTTAATTGATTGTTATATCATTTCACAGTGAGATCAATACACAACTTTAGTATCCTTTTCTACATGAAAATTCAGGCAGTGCTTCCCTGCAGATGGAGTAGGCAAAGGCCACTAACTTTGTTGCTTTCCTTCGGTTAGTGTCCCCAGAAGTGGACAATTATTGTGATATATATAAATGCTACAAAGGAGGGAAATAGGGTCCTCAGGAGCTGTATGAGGGTTGCTTAGTCTGCTGGGGAGAGCATGATGTGTAAGACTTCCAGAAAGAACTGAGTCTGGAAAGACAAATCAGAGTTAATTAGGTTTAAAGGTGGAATGGTGATCAAGGAGAAAGGAGAACAGCATGCAGGTAGGTGTATGGACGCACAGTGATCCCTCACTTACCGCAGGTATTACGTTCTAGACCACCACCACCCCTGTAATAGGTAAAAATCCGTGAAGTAGGAACCTTACATTTATTTTAGTATTTACTATACAGTACTGCAAAATCTCACAATATAGCGAAAAATACGCGATAGATAATTAAATATAATATTTTAAAAAATCCTATGATACAGTGAGGCCGTGATAAGTGAACTGCAATATAGAGAGGGACTACTATATTTAGAAGACAGACAGACAGACAGGCCATCAGGCAGTTATCTCTCTATTTCTAATCTCTGTGTAAGAGGGAGCAAGGAGCCTTTGGGAAACAGTAAGGAGGGCAGTGTGTGTGGGGAAGGGATGTGGTTGAGACTGCAATAGTAATGAGAGGACTTGTGGCCATGTGCAAGTCAGGGGACCCTCAGTGTGCCCGGGATCTGGCAGGTGAGTGTCCCCAACTCCTTATGAGGGAGTTGAGGGCCTGCTGCTATGCTGCACCCGGAAAGAAAGCTGAACTGATGTGGATTAACCTGGAGGAAAGAAGTCAACAGGCAAGAAATGTTCCTCTTCTGTGTGAAGACCCCTGAATCCAGTGAAAAGATTTAAGGGATAATGGAGGCATTTCTCTCTTTCATAGGAAGTAATCCGGATCCCTCAGGATCAAGCACAGAACCTAATTAGTGCTGGGCCAAAGCAACCCAAAGCACCCATTTCCATCATGAGCTGACTGCAGGCTACACTCTAAAGGGATTGTTTGTTAGAAAAGAAAAAAAATGCCATCCTTGCTTTAAAAGAATGTCCTTCTCACCAACCCAAGCTCTGTTGCTATTGTGAGGGGATGGGTGTCTGGGAAAAATATTTAAGGGCCCACTCTCAGAGGTGATTGGCTTTGTATTTTGGCTGCAGAACTTTCTGGTGAATAAGCTATAGAATTGAAGGAATAGACAGAAAGTAAAAATGGATATAGGGAGATATCCCACTGGTTAGGGTAGAATGGCGCTAAAAGGCAGCACCCTCTAAGAGAGGGTCTGGTATTCGCACCTGGGTGACCTTGAGCAAGACCCTGCCCCTCTCTGGGTCTCAGTTTGCTCACCTGCAGAATGGAGATGTTGGAATCATACTGCCTAAATTTTCTTCCATCTGTAATATTCTTTGTTTAGACAGCAATTGCCTGGGAAATTTGGTTTGTAGGGGGTTTGATGAGCGAAGTTGCCAGATTCTGTCTGTTCTCATCTGTCAGAGGGGGCATACTGCTAACATGCCTCATCCAAATTTGCTGCTGTGATCGGAAGCAAACTGGTGCAGAAAAAGTTAGGCATTGCTGGCAGGTCCCCACTTAGACATGTACATTTCCACTGTTGCCTTTTAGGTCTCTTGTGTCAGTCAGAGGCACTTCCCAGGGAATTTTTAATTTGGAGGTAACTTTCTCAGCCAACCCACAAAAACCCTGTTTAGTTCTTAATGGAACTAAAGTTATATTCATTTCATGTGACTAAGCTGATAATATAATAGTACTATTTTTATGGAGTAGCCTGGAGCTGGGCTTTTTCATGAGCTAGCCTGGAATAGAAAACTGTTTTCATGGGGTGCCTATGGAATAGCCAGTCATATTTCTTTGGATAGATTTTGGTTACTGTTGATTTTAATGGGCTTACTTGGAATGAAGCTATTTTATGTAGTGACCTTAAACAAATAGCCAGGTATTTCTTCAGCAAAATGGGTTTATTTGGGAATAACAAATAATTGCAATTCTAGACATGTAGTCTAATGGTGAAGCATGTGTAAGTCCACAAAACAAAGGAGAGTATCATTTTTTTTATAGAGGAAAGGAAGAGTTCAGAGGGGCTGTTATAAGCAAAGAGTCCATTGGAGGAACTGGGATTTTCAAATGTAGTGGCTTTTCATTGGCTGAATAGTTGCTGGGTGAGGAGGTCTTCCTTCTTCCTGCTGGAATAGTCAAGTAAAAAACATCTTCCTGTTGGAGATGAAAAGGAGGACTCTTTCTGTTTGGGGTAATTGATGATGAGTGCTAGGACATAAGAGTTCCCCCTATAGGTCCTCCCAACTCCAATTAAAAATTGTTTTTCTTTTATTGATTCTAGAGAGATGTGGAGGGAGGGAGAAAGAGAGGGAGAGAAACATTGATGAGAGAGAAAAACATCGATTGGTTGTCTCTTGCATGTGCTCTGACTGGAGACTAAACCCATAACCCAGGTATGTGCCCTGACCAGGAATTGAACCCACAATCTTTTGGTTTGTGAAACAACTTCCAATCTACTGAGCCACTCTGGTCAGGGCCCAACTCCAGGTGAGCCTGGAAAACCATCAGTAGAAGGACATTTTCCACTTCTTAGGCATTTTAGGCTAAGAGGACACTGGTAGTGTACTTTCTCCTGCAGTTGTGTCAATCATAGGCAGGAAGATTTGAGTGTCTGATTGCCCAAAGAAAAGGAGCCCCCTGCAGGGGGGAGGACTGACCTGCTGTGAAATCCATAAGTAAGTTAGCATTTCTATTTCAAAATTTGTCTGTATCTACAGGTAGAGTAGAATAAAAATATCTTAATTTTTTAAAAATAAAAAGCTTCTTTCTATTAAATAACCATTCCCTCTCCAAAATATTTTAATTGCTATTAAGTAAATTAAATGTAATTAACTAGCTTGTACAAAGCCTCTAAAATTTTAGGTTCGTGATGAAAGACTAAAGAAGAAACTGGACTTTTTGCATGTTGGAAAGTTGTAGGAAGAGCAACTTAAGAGAAAGTTCCCTGATTATGGCTTTTTAGAAAGTGACCATGCTGAGTTTATAGCTGAAGCCTAAGAATGGAAGATAATACTATAGAAAACATTCATTTGAGAGTCCACCATGGGCCAGCCACAGTTTATATTTACCATCACACTTGATTCTGAAAACCACCCTGTGCTGTATTTGACAGTTGGGGAAATTGAGGATCAGAGCACCACTGGTGGAGTTGAAATTCAAACCCAGCTGTTCAACTTCTTTACTCTTTCTGATATCTTAGAATTAGAAATGGTCTTTGTCCTCAAGGATGTACCCAGAAGGTAATCAGTAGAGAGGATATTAAACAGTGAAAGCTCTAGATGGGAGATCACCAAGTAGTCTTTATAATGTATGATGCTTTATGGAGAGATGCAGGGGATCAGAAACACACATGAATGTGAACTTCATTAAAATGCAGTTCACTCTTGAGAGTTCATTTAGTTGAATTTCTTGTTTCCATGAGAGAGTGATGATGATGATAATATCGGTGCTGTGTGTGTTTCGTATTTTATTTAAATTTTTATAGCAACATACAGATGGGAAGACAGGCAGCATTTATAAAAGCCTTGTCGCTGCACTGAGTGATGGGCCAAAGTAGTGGGTTAGACGTTTCATTTTGTTTGTATTGGTGGGATTTCTCCTTCTGTGACCTCACTGTGGAAAATCCTTTTGCACCTGTTCACAATTCCTTGTTTGTTCCATGAAATGCCTATATCATGCCTGTCCCTGAGATGTGGCTGGCGGCGACAAGCTTGGGACATCGTTTCCAGTTTGGGGGTGAATGGGCTTGCCTGCAGTTCCTCCGAGCTTTTGTTTCTGAAAGTCTGGGAACAAGGTAAGAGGTGTGCAGGTGCCAGAGCCAGCTGCTGCTCAGAGCAGATGAGCCTTTCTTGGAAATAGTCCCAGACGATGAATTGCTCATGTGGTGCAGAGAGATGCACCGGAAAATTGTCCATTCACTGTACCCACTCTTTGATTCTTGAATGCACTGATGCTTGCTTATTCTACAGCTCCATGTGGCTCAGGAATGAGCCCACATCTGAAGGCTCTGAATGAGCCCTCGGCAGACACAGTGGAGTCTGTCATTTGGGGCAGAGAGGAGAAAGGGAGGTCTCTGGGGACATTTCGCTGCACAGAGAAGGCCCCCATCCCCTAATTCCCCTTCTGTTATAAAACTGTATCAATGATTATTGTAGAACTTAGAAAATGCAGAAAGTTGCAAAGAAGAAAAGAAATTCACTTCTAGTCTTACTACTCAAAATAAAAGGATTTTTAAAAATGTATCTCCTATAAATCTGAGACTCTCACTCTCACCCTTCCTCTCTCTCAATCTGTCTCCCTCACCTCACCTCTCTCTCTCTTCTTCCCTCATTCCCTTCCTCTCTCTCTTTTCCTTCCCTCCTTCCTTCCTTCGTTCCTTCCTTCCTTCCTTCCTTCCTTCCTTCCTTTCTTTTTCTTTCTTCCTTTCCCTTTCTTTCTTTCTTTCTTTCTTTCTTTCTTTCTTTCTTTCTTTCTTTCTTTCTTTCTTTCTTTCTTTCTTTCTTTCTTTCCTTTCTTTCCTTCCTTCCTTCCTTCCTTCCTTCCTTCCTTCCTTCCTTCCTTCCTTCCTTCCTTCCTTCCTTCAGTCCAAATTGGAATCATATTGCATGTACAACTTATAGCTTGATTTTTTTCACTTAACATTATAGGATCCACATCTACCTTCAGGGATGCAAAGGAAGGGCAGGATATAGCCGCAACTACATTGAGATTCCTGATAATCCTACATATATTTTCCTGGTTTTTGGGAAGAGTGAGCTCTCTTTCAAATTACTCAAACTACTTCTTGGGTTTTTCTTGGGCTTGTTCTGAGCCCTCCCCCTAACCAATCCCTTTCCTAGACCTCCCAGGGTTCTGTGCCTTCATCCAATCCTATTCTTTTCCCAGCCTAGACTTTGCCCCTTTATGTCATCATTTTGGCACCTACCGCACATGCCTCAAAGTAGAAGGACCTCCCCCTATGCCATCCTGGTTTTTACTGTGTATGTGCCCAGCAATGGAATTTCCCAGCTGTTTTATCTCTACCCCTGTAATCCTGGCTAATGACTGGTAACTGATTCTTCCTACCCACTTCAGGGAATAGGTCCTGAGTGCAAAGGATGTGGTGGTCTCCTGGGGAGTCTGTAAATGCTGTAACTTCTCAGTGAGGCAAGCTTAATGTCCAATTCAGCTCCCTTGTAGATAAAGCCTAATATCTGATTCAGCTTCCTAGTTTATTAGGCTTAATGTTTGATTCCCTTTGCTCCCTTCCTTTATTAATAACTAGCTAACTACCTACCCTAACACCTAGCATGTGAAAAGTACTCAAAAACTTGTAGTTATTTTGCCCAAGGGGCAGTGCTGGGAAGAAACTCCAAACAAATGCATCATCAAAGTCCCCACTTTTTTCAGGAAACTCACTGCATCCCAAAAATTGGTGGCTGCTTCCTGGCTCCAGTTCTGGCCTCAAGAATACCCATGTGTGAGTGGAAGTTAAGAATGAGCTGAGGCAAGCCCCTGGGATGAGGCAGAAGTGGCGGAGAGGCTATCTCTTCAGACCATGATCTGCAGCTTTTGTCACCAACTCCCTAGGGTGCAGTGGAGGATAGCATAGGGCTTAACAGATTGACCGATGGCTTCTAGAGGATAGTGTGTTCTTGGCTTCCTTGCTGGACTGGGCAGGAAAGACCCACTGTTCCTACTAGAGCCAGTTTCACTCATCCTGCTAATAAAACCATCTGGTCAAGTGGAGCCATTTCCCCATGCGGTCAGTGGTGTTGCTTCCTGTGTTCTCTCACTCCTAGCGGTCCATTTTGCCCTCCTTTCTCACCTTACCAGGTGCACTTTTACCTTCTTGCAGAATCCTGGCAGGCTTTTCCTTGGCAAATCTGGCAAGAGTAGAAAAGGCAGAAAAGTAGAAAAGGAAGAAAACCATTGAAATCCAAAAGTTATTTTTCTGATCTGGCTATATTTGTTTCTGGCTGTCCTGCATTTTCTACTCACTCCATATTTCCTAACTAGACTCCTTTCAGTTTTATTTTTTTTCTTTGCTGTATTGATTTCTTTCAGCTAGACAACTCTGGCCAGCTGTACTGAAGCCCCAGGAGAGGCTATCACTTTGATTCTCTGCCTTTTTAAAAGGAGGAAAGAATGCAAAATAAGACAGCTCCTATGCCTTGTGTGTCACCTCTGCCTCTTTGTTAACACTAAGGGAGGTGGGTTGCCAGATAACCTGGAGATAGCTTGACATTGAGCTTGACATTGAGCTTGTCCCCAGCCAGAGTCAGCCCAGGCCAGGCCAGGCCAGGCAGCCCTACGGTGCCTCCTGGGAGTTTGTTTCTACAAAGACTCCCAGTCCCCCTGGGGCTGACTGACAGACGTGGAAGGACCAGTGAGTCAGTGCTGGCTGAACCACAGGGCTTTAGAGAGCTGTTGGCTGCCCTGGTAACTCACTGGAGGTATCTGGGCTGTCTCCTAGACAGCCCCCAGGATAGTCTGAATGCCTTTATTAACATTCCTGTACTGTAAACTCCCTGGAACCTTGTAAGCCTAGATGTGGGTGCTGGTAGGAAACAGGTGACACACTGGAAGGGAGTGACTGGAGGGGGCTTAATCAGGGACCATTTATAAAGCATGGGCTGGGCTATGCGCTAAGGGAGCTAAGGGAGCCAAGGGAACAGAGTCAAGGGGAGAGAGCGGTAGCCTTGGCCGAGGGCTTGGCCCACAGCAGCCTTGGCCTTAGGGAGAGGAACGGGGCAGCTTGGTAGGGAGGGAGCTGGGGAATAACCACCCAGTCTCTCCCCTCTCTCTTCTCTTGTCACTCAGTGCCTCTAGCTGACCTAGAGAAAATCAGCCACCCCAAAGTATCTATTTTTAATGATGGTCATTTGCACTTGCACTGTGGTTTGCCTTCTGTGCCTCTCTCTCATCTCCCTTTTCTGGGTGACTTTCCTAGCCCCCATGGCTTCATCCTCATGTGTTCAGTGTCCTTTTGAACATCGCACTGAGGGAGAGATGGGAATCCATGCAAAGCACTCACATCAAGGAGCCATTTGGTTCCCTTGTGCAAGTTACCCAACCTTTCCAGGTCTCCATTTACTCATTGGTAGAGTGGAGGTAGTAATATGCCCCACAGCAGGTGGTTGAGATGAGAAAATGTTTGTAATGTATGATGCTCTTAGCCAGTGGCCTGGCATGTGGTCAGAGCCCAAGCAATGCAGAAATAAGCAAGAGCACTCAATAACCATTTCTTGAGTGCTTACTCTGTGCCAGGCATGTGTTATTCACCGTAGGTGAGCTATGGATTTAGTTCACCCGGGTGGATGAGGCACTCCCCGATTTTGCCAGTGTGAGACCTGAGAGATTAAGGTGTAGAGAGATTAAGCAGCTGTCCCTCGTCATACTGAGAGCGAATGAGAGAGCTGACCAAGGATCCTATTCTTATTACCATTACACTTTGTTACTTCCTAGCGGGAGTCACATCATTGTCTTTCTCCTCCCTAGGTATTCATTCACCTTTGATTTCAAACGAACAAAGTAAGCGTGAAGAGGGCACTGCCTAACCCAATAAATGGATCTGGGAGGATTGCAGCCCTGCAGTGCCTGGCTGGGGCTGCCCTAGCACTGTCTGGCTTCCAGAACCTCTAGAGCCTTCTCTGCCATGGCCAGCTTCCCTTTGCTCTTTTTCTCACAGATGCCATCCTCAGATCCTTCCCCCTGCTGAAACTTCACTGAACACTACAGCTAGACCACCAGATTCCTGAGCTCCCCCAATTGTTGAAATAAAAAATGGAGGTCAAGGAACGAGGGGTGCTTTGCTTTTAAGCTTAATTATAAATTTCTCTTCACTTCCTAGCTCTTGGGTCTGCTCCTGGCATACTTACTTTCATCTGTGTGTCATTGGGCAAGTCCTGTTTCATCTCTGGGTCTCCTTTTGTCCATCACAGGATGAGGAGATTAAACTATGTTCTCTGCAACCTCTTTCAGCTTTAATATTCGCTAGCAAGCTGAGAGTGTAGAGAGAAATATGGGACACAAGGTCAGGTGACACGGAAGGCAAGCACATGAATTCCAAAGCCAGGCTGCTGGTTCAGATCCCAGCTCCAGCTTCGACTCACTTTGTGGTCTTGGTCCATTATTTAACCACCCCCTGCTTCATCTGTTTCCTCATCTGTAAAGTGGGGATAATCTCGAGTTCTTACTGTAGAGAGTTGTCCTGAGAATGCGGTAGTAGCTACATGTAAAGGGCTTAGAGCAATACTTCAACATAGATGTGACATGTAAATGGGAGCTGTTAATACTATTAAAGGTAATGTCGCTGTTGTTATTGTGCCTGGAGCCACTTAGGAGTGGTTTGAGGCCTCACTCTATCAACCCAAGCAAATTCATTGATCGCTTTGGGTCTCAATGTCCTCATCTGGAGTCAGCCTTAGGTCTCACAGGTTGTCAGGAAGATTAAATAGGATGATATCTGCAAGCTCCAGGCCCGTGATAGGCCCTCAGAAAGCGCAGCCACCTTCCTCCCCACGATGCTATTTCCTGGCTGATTTCGGCAGTGCTGTTATAAGCTCGGTGGTGCCCACTGGGAAGATGAAGCTCTGCCTGAAGTTTCAACGGTAAAACCATCATTTACCCAGCAGAGCAAACCAAGCCTGGTGCTGTTCACCCACCCATGCGGGATCTCCCAGAAGCACTGTGATTAACCAGAGGCCTTTCAGGGCTGGGTGAAGAGCCTACCCTTTGTGCTGCAGGCCAGCAGGCTCCATTTTCCAGAAGGGAAGACAGAGGACCCATGGGAACCTTCCTAGAGCCCCCTAGAGAGCAGCCACGCTGGAGTTGGAGCCAAGGTTTCAGAGTTTCGAGTTCTGACTCAGACCCATGCTGCTGCTGCTTTGGTCCTGATTCTCCTAGCTATGTTTTTTGAGGTCAGATCCAGCTAAAACCAGGAGCTAACGTGGCTTAGCGGGATCTATTCGGGTCTAGTTCTGCCAAGTTAGGCTTGCTTTGTTCTATGCAGAATCCTTAACTGCTGCTAGAATCTTTGCAAATAGGTCAGAAATGGGTCCAGGTAGGAGGGTACAGTCATTTCCGTAAAACAGACATGCTTATCTCTGCAGGTGGGGGTATAAATTGGCACAGCCATGAGTGAAGAGGGAGAGGCCTGGTAGTACTCTAGCTATTAAACATATTTAAAAGTATGTACCCAATGAACTGGCGCATTAGTCAGTATCTACTTCCAGCTGTTTTTCAGAGCAACCTCAGATAAAATTGATTTAAATAACACTCAAGTTAACTTTTCTTTCCTACAAAAGCCTGAAAAAAATTCCTTTATGGCTGAACCTGGAAGTTGCTCCTATTTCTGCCAGGTCTGGTTGGTCAGAACCTCATCGTGTGCACACAGCTGTGCAGGAGCCTGGGGAATGGAGTTGCTCTTCCAGGAGTGGGTGCAGCGGGGGCTGGGCTGAATCGCTATGTCTCCTCTTCAAGGCTGATGTCCATGTCCCCAGCTGCTGGGAATATTGACAACTGATAATACACAGGTATATGTCCTCTGTGATCATTGTACAGAGGTGCAGAGACCCATCTCAAGATTAGATCCTCTTTCAGGAGATGATTTTGCAAATAATGGGCTTGTGCAGGTATAAAAAGTCCTGTCCCTCTTGCCTCAAGTTGGGGCAACTCTAAAGGGCCATTCCAGTTCCAGAGGTCCTTGTAGGGGTCCTCTGGGACCTGGCTGAATGGATCATGTCCTCCTCACTTCCTTACAGGAGGCCTTCCATAGAGCACCCGCCAACAAACCTTCTGCCTGCAGCACTCTGTGCCTCAGTGGCTTCCAGGTTTCTCTGAAAGGGAAGCTTTATCCTCTTCATTCTGAGAAAGAAGAGGATAGAAAAATCACCCAAACCCTTTGACCTAATAGAAAACATCCTTGCAGTTACACATGTTGCTGTTCATACACTCTACACCAGAGACGGTTTCAGGCACCCAAACTAAGAAATTTGGGTTCTGTCCTAAAGAAGAGGTAGAAGGATGCCAGGAACAAGCAGTCCCTGTGGCCTGCTACAATCCTATTCTCACACCAGCTCTGAAAAATTACTTGCCAGTGTGGCCCAGGAAGCAGCATGGACCATCCCTGCAGTGTGGTTGGTGAGGGTGGCAAGAGTGAGCAGCTAAGTGGACTGCGGTGTGGCTGGACTATGGGACACGTGAAAAGGACTGAGGCAGCTCTAGATTGTAGAAAGATGTACAGTATGATTACCATTTTATTATAAGTGATGAACACTACAGAAATGTGTAACTATAAAAATAAGTAGCAGATGCATACTTAGAAAACCAGGGGATAGTTATATGGAAACTGATCATAGTGGTGGCCTTGAGGATGGAGGAGAGACTTGGGATGTGTGAGTATCAGATGGAATGAGGAGGTGGAATAAGGTAGTATGAGGAATTTTAAGCATTATCTAATGTTTTTGTATATATATATATATTAGAGCCCTGGCCAGGTAGCTCCATTGATTAGAGCATCATCCCGATACATCAAGGTTGAGAGTTCGATCCCCAGTGAGGGCACATACAAAAATCAACCAATGAATGTATAACTAAGTGGAACAACAAATTAATGTTTCTTTCTCTCCCTCTCCTTTCCTCTCTCCCTGTCTAAAATCAATTTAAAAACAATTTTAAAGAACAAATTAGAATACATTCATGAATTATTTGTTCAGTTAGAAATTGATTTTTTTTTTAAAAAGTAGAAGTCCAGTCTCACAGAAATGAACATCAAAGTCATTTCCTGGGGACAGGTGGAAAAAACCAGCTTTGCTTTCCAAAGAGGCTTTACTCAGGCAAATCACTCCACCTCTCTAAGCCTCAGTTTCCCTGATTATGAAATGACAGTCACAAACCCTATCTCCTGTGTGGCAAGTTGAAAAGACAAGTTTATGAAGCTGTGAGCCCAGCGCAGGCCTGCTGTGCAGAAGTGGTGGATGAACTTGAAGAAAGACTCCTCGGCCTCTAGAGAAAACAGCCTGGCAGTCTCTGACAGGGACGCAAGCTGGTCAGATGAGCAACTGTCTGGCTCAGCCTGACACACCAGCAGCCAGCAGCTCAGACTACATTCAGCTGAGGCCTGGGTCAGCAGCCTCCAGGAAGGGGAGGGCTCCATCCACTCCCTGGTCACAGTATGCCTGTGTGGGGGCCAAGACCGACTGTTCCAGAACATTCCAGGTGTTCTGGGACTGGGTCTCTGTTTCTGGGGTATGTAGCTGCGAGGATGTTTTCTGTTATGTCAAAGGGTTTGGGTGCTTTTTTGTCCTCTTCTTTCTCAGAAGGAAGAGGATAAAGCATCCCTTTCAGTGAAGCCCAGCAGACCAGAAAGGCTTTGAAATCATGAAATGCAAATACAGGCTGCTTTTGAACTGCACTGAAGGCGGAGCTGCTGAATTAAATTAACATAGCCCATAAATACAGAGGTTAAAAAATGGGACACCAAGTGTTCAGAGGCTTTTTGTCCAGAGGAAAAATAATCACAGGACAATGGCCTATTTTGTTCGGATTACAGGCTGGGTTGATACCACATTAGCTCAAACCCGGCAATGTTTGTGTTGAAAATCTGTTTGCCGAGCACTGCTGTCCCACTTTATCTTGGTGGGGACTCCCTTAGAGCAAAACAAGCTGGGCAAGGGACACCTCTGCCTCCTGCCCACCCGCCTGGTTTTGCCCACAATTGCCAGAGAGTGCTAGTGGAGAGGAATGGACAGGAATGGAGGGAGAAGGGTCTGGAACAGATTGAGGACCCATGGACAGAATTCAGCCTGCCAAACAGTTGTTTTACAGAAGCTGTACTGTACGAATCTGCCTATCCTACCTTTCTTTAGAAACCAAAAGAACCAGCATTTGACTAGCACACTCACATGGCAATAATCACAAGAGCCAGAATGTTGCAGCCCCTTTAGCCAGAGAACCTGTTAGCCCCAATCCCCACCATTCCCTTTTGCTCTCCAACCCTGAGACTGAATGTCAGTTGTTGTTAAGAGTGTATCAATCTTTTGTTATTATTTATTTTATAGTCAAAGATATTTCTCTAAACCCATGGCATATTAAAATTTAAGATAATGTAAGTTAGATCATCCAGAAGTTGTTGTTTTTTTTAAATAGCCAGCATGATTGATTCCTATGAGTACTTGCATACCAATCACTGGGCTACTGCTGAAACAACTAGGCCTAGATATTGGTCTCAGTTCTTCAACTGTTTTTATGTAATCCAACCACTAACCTTACTTTGGGTCCCAGTTTCCCCCTATGTAAAAAGAAAGGGCATTATCTCCCAGGCTGTATTCCAAGTAACATTAGCTCTGTGGGACATGAAGAAGTTTCCATAGCCCAAAACAGTGGGAAGCACTGTGTTAGACAACATTGTCATTCCCCACGTAGAGGCCTTTCTAGAGTCCTAATGCACTGACATGTGTCTGTTTCCCAATGAATTTACTAGGGAAGGCTATTTTCATGGAGCATCTGAGGGTACTGGTATTCTGTGGCTTACCAGATAAAGTGAAGGATGATGTCCAAGTTCCTGTCTGGCCTGGAGGATCAGTGCCCGGTTTTAGCTCTGCCAGTCCTCAGCCTGGGCCTGGGCACCTTTCTCAGCACTAGTAGGCCAAGTCACTGCCCCCTTGCTATATAGTTTACTTCTGTCCTCCCCCCACTTACCCCAGTTTGTCTTTCCCCTCCAAGCCAGGCATCAGGGGAGGCCTGAAGCTGAGGAATATTATTCCCAGGGGATCCTTTGCCCCAGACTGGGTTATAGGACGGTAAGTGTGGCCAGTCTTGGGTCAGGCAAAGTGATCTTTTGGATAAGGATATTACAACACTTTTGGGGGTGAATCTGACACTCCGACAGCCCTCCACCAGTGTGGGTGGAGGAATATCAAGGGAGGGTACTGTTAAGTAAAAATTGCCAGCCCTGTAAACCTGTCACATTTACGGCCCTTTAGTGTCAGACTCTGCTGTTCTCTGTCTCCTGCAATGTTTTCCATTTGCACTATACCCAAAACTAGAGGGCAGGGAGCTGCATAGATTTTATTTGCACTATTTATATCTTATGTATTCAAACAGTTAATCAAGAAGGATTTATTGAGCGAGTTGCTACCCCCTGAGGTATAGGTTCCTACCTTAGAGCCATAAATCACAAAATGTCCACTGTGTGGCCACGTGGAAAGCTGCAGACTTTGCAGTCGGACGAAACTGGAACTACCTGATCCACATAGCCCTGGTCACATCGCTAATCTCTGAGCCTCAGTTTTCTCAACTGTCAAGTGGGGACCACATTGGGAAACTCACAGCCGTCATGAGGATTTCCAGCCACAGGGTCTGGCACACAGCAGGCTACAGGAAGTTGCTGTTATTGTGATGCCTGAAGGTCAGCTAGGGGCTTTCTTTCATGTACACCCTGTCTTATTCTCCCAGCCTCTCCCCAAGCTAGGTAAGGCTGGGATAGAGACCATCTGCATTTTATAAATGGGGAAACAGAAGCTCAGAGAGACTGAGGGCCTTGTCTGAGGTTTCTCAGCTAAGGAGGGAGCGGCGATTTGAAGTCTTGGCCTTGAGTTCTACTCTCTGGGCGGCCTCCAGCACAGCACCAGACCCCATGTGACAGTGCTTTGCCAAATGCAAGCGCTATTCAACCCAAAGGCTAATGTGTTGCTATCATGACAAATTCAGCATTTATGGCTATGAATGGCAAGGATCTTCCCTAGAAAGATGCTCTTGAACCCTCAAAGAGCCCTTATAAGGATAATAAGCTCTGTTCATTAAAAAGTTTTATCAAGTAGAAAATAGCCAAGACCAATGAGAGAAAGTGTATGGGTGTCAGGGAAGAGAAGGAAGTGTGTGGGCTTCAGGGAAGGGAGGCAGAGCAGGGGAGCCAGAGCTCCCTCTGGAGGGCAGGATGGAGGTGAGATGCATGTGGGGACAGCAGGAAGGAAGGGTGGAGGAAACTGTCCTACAGGAGCAAAGATCCACATGAGCAAAGCAAAGGGGAGTCCGGGCCATTTGATCTTTTGGGATGACTGGACAGGCAGATCCAGAGTCAGGTGTCTGCAAGAATCACTGATGGAGGGCTTTCAATGTGAGGGATGGGAGAGCAGAAGACAGAGAACTTGCAGGAGACAGTGTCAAAGCAACGGGCAGACCAGGCCACTTTGGAGTTCACTAAGGAGGAAAATAGCAAGCACCCAGCAGACCAAAGCAAAAGAAAAAGGAGGGGGTTTATCAACTAGTCAATTAATTCATTAACTATTTCAGTCAATCAGTCAACAAAAATTTATTGAGCACATACTGTGTATAGAGCTTGGTGTTCGCTTCTGCAAGTACTAGTACAAGAAGATAGGACCCAGTCTAAGCCCTGACCAACCAAGACAAAGCCAGGGTCTTACCTCTGCCATAGTCCCTATGCTATGCATGTGTGCACACACATACCCACATGGGTCTATGCATATACATGTACACACTCATGCGTTCACACACATGTGCACGCACGCACATGCACACCCGCGCACGTGTGTATGTGTACACACATGTGCTTCTCATCCCCATCTCCTGTGCCTGCTGGCTTCCGTAAACATTCCCAGGCAGCCCTCTTCCTGTGTTCCAAGGCGAGACCCCTTTCCTTGTCGGGTCAGAAATTCTGATGCAAATTCAACGTCTACTTTAGAAACAAGGCTTTCCCATAATGAGATAATTATAAAGGAGGCTTTGCCAGGCATCCAAGAAACTATTTTTCATTACAAGACAGGTGCACATTTTTTGCATAGTTCCCAGCTTCCAGAGGTCTCCCATGATGTTGGTGGTCTGAGCTGGGCCTACAGACGTAGGTGAATGTTTTCACCCGGTCGCCCCAACCAGCTGGATGGCGCTGAGTCTGGAGAGCGGCTGTGAGTTGAGCCGTAGTTCATTTGGTGGCCCGGTCACCATGTCGGGTATAATTAACTGAGCTGAAAGGAAGCTAAAGAAACTTCTCTGACAGGGAGGTCAGGGAAAATGAACTCTGATGGGAAATTAATGATGAGAGTCTGGAAACTCCATGAGAGGACTTTGTCACCATTGCCCTGGTGACTAGTAGCTAGTGTTCGCCTCCTAACAGACTGTAAGCACCAGAGGGGTCTTTCTGGTGATTCTTTCTTCTGGGTATTTCAAAGAATACTCCACTGCTGGATAACAATATTAATAATAATAATGGCTAAACTGTCATCAATAATATGAACAATGTTGTGTGATTGTGTCATTTGTGTCATGACAAGTGCTTTATGTACATTCTCTCAATAAACTGTCACATTGGCTCTCACCTATGTGACAGGAGCTGTAATAGAGCCTAAGCCAGTTGCCCAAAGATTCAGAATGACTAACTGGTAGAACAGGGATTTGGACGTAACTTCCTGCCTGCTATATTATTTGACCTGTCAGTAGGTCTTGCATTGAAAGGAAGGCTGTGACTGGGGTAGTTCATGGTCTAGGGCAAAGATCGGTAGACTGTGACCCACCAGCTGTATTTTTAAATAAAGTTTTATCGGAACACAGTCACATCTTTTTGTTTACATATTGTCTATAGTTACTTTTACACTGTAACGGTAGAGTTGAGTAGTTGCCTGTATGGTCTACCATGTCTGAAATATTTACTGTCTGACCCCATACAGAAAATGTTTTCCAACCTTGATCTAAGGAAACCCGGGTTTCTTTGCTGCACAACTTCTCAGAGTCTTTAATCGGCTAAAGTGCATTGTGAAGGTCCAAAAGAAGGATATGATATGTATCATATATCCTCACATATTTGACTAGAGGACACCCCGTTTATGAGGTATCACTGTGGTGAACTTCGGGGGACAGGGCTGGAGTCTAACTCCATTCATTTGGTCAAAGCGAAGGCAAGGTCTGACAGGAAGGTGAATGGCCCAAGCACATGCAGCTTGCATATGGCTGACCCAGGGCTTGATTCCAATTCCAAGAGCTTCCCAAGCCAGCGCTATAGTGACAGTTTGTAGCTTCAGTAAGAGTTCCAGGAGTCCCTGCCTGTGAGGGGGTCATCACTAGGGGCCAGAGCAGCTTTGTCTTCATTCAGTTGCCCGTTTACAATGGTGTTCTACAACCCTGTCTTTATAGGGCCTGTTTGTTCTTCAAGTCCAAAAAGAGAAGGAAAAATCATCATACTAATAACAAATGTCAGTTTTAATCAGCATCATCTGACATTACGAGAATTGAATTTCTACCTTTCACTGCATACATTAAATACAGGACTTTATCTGTTCATGCAGAATTGATTTGCCCATAATTCTCTCCTTTAGCCCTTGTCATGTAAATCGTGGCATTTCTTCCCCATTGACTGCAGGAAGCATAATCTGCAGAAGCAGATTAGAGGTTAGAATCCAGCCTCCCCAACCAGCTGCTGCTGGGTGCTTTGTCTGTCTGTTTGTCTGTCATTACCCATTCATGCTTTTCCTCTCTAAATTCCCTCTTTGGGGCTGCTCACTGGCCAGTCGTGCCTTCTGAAGATGGAACCTGGACAGGAGGGTATGGGGGTTATGGTGTGGGGCTGGGCAGATGGCTTTTGTGCAATCTGGATACCTCAACCATGAGGATCTCCAGGTCCTGTAGTATGGGCAGGTGATGTCTGGGTAGTTTGTAGGGATGGACCTTAGGTTCATTTGAAATTCTTGTTCTACCAGTATTCTGCACAAGAGTTGTACATTTTCAAATACTCCACAAGTCACCGAGGGACCCTGGAGAATATCTAGCGACCAGAACCTGTACTAGGTAAAGACAGAGGTGGCTTCTGGCTGGTGAAAGAGCCAAGTCAGATGGGGAACCTAGCGCTGGGTCTGGGCCTATGAGCTATGGCTTTAAGACCAACCTAAGGGTCTTGGGCAAAGCTGTCTCTGACACATAGGCTGTGTCACTCAGTGAGACTCCCAGAGTGTGGGCATCTATAGCATCACTCTGTAAAGCCCTTATGCTCCACTTTTGTCTTGTAACTATTTTGTGCTAAATACCTGAGCAGTGGTTCATAGATGGGATTCTGGAGACATAAAGACCTGGGTTCAAGTTTTGACTTTTCCACTCATTAATTGGATGACCTTGGGCAAGTTACTTAACCCCTCTAAACCACTTTTTTACCATCTATAAAATGGGAATAATAGCAATTGCCATGCCCATGAGGTTGTTTGGAAGACTGAGTAAAATAATCCATGTGAAACATCTGAGCAGTTCCCAGCATGTAGTAAATAGTCAGTACATAGAGGCTGCTCTTCTGCTTGTTAATTCTCACTAGGCATTAGCTGCGTCTTAAGACATACCTTGTGGTAGACTGTATTGATGAGGCATGCATACCAAGGTGCTCAAAGTCCACTGAATAGCTACAGTGTATCGCAGGTGTGACCCACCCAGGTAGGGAGGGGAGAAGAAGGAATCTATCCCTCACTGAACACTTGATGAAATACCAGGTACTTTAATAGCAAACAGTCAATGACAGGTTGCTTTCATATCAATCAAAGCATGTCCCTTAGTGTTACTATCAAAGACAGAATCCTGGGCAAAAAAAACAGGAGGTCTGGCTCAGATGGGAAATTCTCTCTCTCTCTCTCTTTTTTTTTTTTTTTTTGCTCCCCTTCACCCAGTACCTCCCTTCCCTCTAGCAATCCCACCCCACTTAGTTCATGTTTGTGGGTCGTGCATGTAAGTTGTAAGTTCTTTGACTTCACCCTTTCCTATATTATTCTTAACTTCCTTCTGTCTATTTTGTACCAATCAATTATGCTTCTTAGTCCCTGAACGATTTCCCCATTTCTCCCTCTTCCCCCTCCCAGCTGATAACCCTGCAAATGATCCCCACACCTATGATTCTGTTCCTGTTCTGGTTGTTTGCTTAGTTTGTTTTTGTTTTTATTTTTTAGATTCAGTTGTTGATAGTTGTGAGTTTGTTGTCATTTTAATTTTCATAATGTTGCTCTTCTTTTAACATTTCATATAATAAGGACTTGGTGATGATGATCTCCTTTAGCTTTACCTTGTATGGGAAGCACTTTATCTGCCCTTCCATTCTAAATGATAGCTTTGCTGGATAGAGTAATCTTGGTTGTAGATCCTTGCTTTTCATCACTTTGAATATTTCTTGCCAGGCCCTTCTTGCCTGCACAGTTTCTTTTGAGAAATCAGCCGATTATATTATAGCACCCCTTTATAGGTAACTCTCTTCTTTTCTCTTGCTGCTTTTAAGATTCTCTCTTTATCTTAAAACTTTGGCATTTTAATGATGATGTGTCTTGATGTGGTCCTCTTTGGGTATAGCTTGTTTGGGACTCTGTGCTTCCTGGACTTGTATGTCTATTTCCTTTACCAAATTTGGGAAGTTTTCTTTCATTATCTTTTCACACAAGCTTTTGATTTTTTGCTTTTTCTCTTCTCCTTCTGGCACCCCTATAATTCAGATGTTGGCACGTTTAAAGTTGTCCTAGAGCTTCCTAAGCCTCTCCTCATTTTTTTCTATTTTTGTTTCCTCATTTTGTACTGGTTGACTGCTTTTTTATTCCTTATGTTCCACATCATTGATGTGAATTCCTGTTTCTTTCTCTTCACCATTGTTTTTCTGTGGATTTTCCTTCGTTGCATTTAGCATAACCTTCACTTCTTCTCTTATGCGTTTGCCATACTTAAGCATATCTTTCAAGTCTGTGAGCATCTTTATCACCAGTGTTTTGAACTCTACATCTGTTAGGTTGGCTATCTCCTCATGTGTTAGGTTGGCTCTCTCCTCGTTGCTTTAGTTCTCCCACTGGAACCTTGATCTGTTCCCTCTTTTGGTCCATACTTCCCTGTCTCCTCATCTTGACAGGCTCCTGTGTTTGTTTGTCTCTGTGTCTTAGGTAGAACGGTTGCACCTGTTCTCAGGTGGGAAATTCTTAATGCTTTCCACAATAAAAAATAAAGAATTACAAATTTCATTTATAATTTTAAATTTATTATCCATTTATTGAAAGCCTGCTATGTGGAAGCACTAAGGCCAAAACTTGACTTGTATTGTTATCGAATTACATTTCACAATGACGCAAGAATTCTGGTGCCATTATTATTTCCATTTTAGAGAGAGACAATAAAAGGCCATCTATATAGTCACTGGAAAGAGGAAGCTATCAGCTCTAGAATGAACTCAAACATGAATTTCCTCCAGGGGTCCTCTGCTGCCTCTATGTTTAGCCTCCAGATCCTGTATTGATCCTCCAGTGATAAGAATTTGTTGCTGAATTAGTCCCCTGTTGCCTGAGCTCTCTCCATCTCAACTCAACCACCCTGGACCAAAATGAACATTCCTCAGGACTGCAGGTTATTGTCACCTGTGGAATTAGAAGGCAGTTTTCCATGAGTTGTGCCATAGCCATAGCAAGGCTTGAGCGCTGAGAAACTCACTGTAATGGAAGTAGCATGTTAATGTTGGTGACTGGGGAAGGCCAGGCCTTAGGGGAGTTGCTGTGAGCTTCTCTGACTGCTCAGCACTGCCTTTCCCAGCATTTTTTACAAGTCACAACTCCTGACGTGGGTCAGCCAAGGTCTCAAGAGGCTAATAAGTCCTCCAGGAATAGCCAGGTGGGCAGTGACATGGAGGAGAATTCATGCCAGGACCACCTAAGTAATGCCCAGCACACCTTAATTCTGTTTATCACATGGGCAAATGGGCATTCTCTTAAAGGCAGGTGGGACAAACTTCAGCCATTCCCTAAGTGCCAGAGTGCTGAGGAGTTGCTGCAAAGACTACAGTCACATGTGTTTGTGTGTGTTTGGGCCTTCTTGGTCAGGGTTGGGGTGCAAGGGTGGCAGCTAACATTCCTACCATGCCTCTCACCGTTCCTGTGCACCATTGCCTGGCCCCACACCCCTGTCCTCACACAAACACCAACTTCCATTTAATGAATCCCACTTACTATGTGCCAGGCAGTGTGTAAGCTCTCTAGCCTACTTACTGATTTATTCAGACTCTCAATTACCTGTTGTAGGTAAGTGAGTACTATGATCCTTCTTGGTTTTCAGAAGACAAGACAGAGGCACAGAGAAGCAAAGTAATTTGCCCCAGGAAGTGGCAGGGCCAGGATTCAAACCAAAGTCTTTGGATTCTATACCCCAAAGTTTTTACTTAGTAGGTCTTATCCACAGGGTCCCCCACCTCTGGGGTGTCAAAGACCATCATGGGGTGGGCCTCAAGCACCTTGTTGCTAAATGAAGTACTGCCTCTCTGCCTCTTGAGTTTGGCTATGCTGGCCTCCCTCTCCTCCATGCTCTGCATGACCTTTGATTTGTGACTGCTCATACACATGTGCACACACATGCAACGCACACACACTCAGAAAACAAAACAAGTATATTGATTAAACTTTGGCTTTTTCATTTGTACTGTGTGGCCTCCTGCTTTAGAGGTTGGAGGTACTTTGGGGGCAGCAGAGATCATTTTCTTCTGCAGCATCCTCAGATATTGGTTCAACCACTTCTTGTGTCCCTCTCATGACAGGGAGGTCACTGCTGTTTCCATCACCATAAAGCCCTGGCTGTTAGAAATCATCTCCTCCTAGGGAGTCACAATAATCCCAGAAGAGCAGCTCAGCCAACTGGTGTTTTTCTGCTTCAAACAAGAGACCCCTTAGCTCCTGACCCAGAGGAGCCTTTGTCTGGGCCCTGAGATCTATTTTTCTACACCATAGGCTGTGATTGCTCCCTGTTTCCAGGACTGAATTCCTTCTGGGGAAGTTCCAACCTCTGGTCTTCTTTGTTCACCAGAGGGAGGTGTCTAGGCTTTGTCCACCCTGAACTCACCCCCTCCCTCATCAGTCTGCCAGCCCCTGAGCTGTCAGTCCTCCAGCCCATATCCTTTCCATCCTCATAGCCACCGGCTGCTGGGGTCAGGCAGGGAAAGGACTGATGGATGAGCCAGCAGGTGTGTGGGAAGCCTCCCAGTGTTGAGTCTCTGATATCTGGCTTGGGGCTGGCTTTCATCTGCCTGCTTCCTGCCTACACTCCTGCCCCAGCCAGCACCCATCCATACAGGGCTGGGGGAGGACGTCCATATGGGGTGATGGGACAGATGTGTCCCCAAGGCCAGGAGAAATCCCTGTTTCTTAGGATGCCTTCTGGCTCAGGCTTTGGACTCAGTTGTTAGATTCCCCACCCTGGCCCTTACCTAGAACTTACCACAAGCATCTCCTATGGATGCCTGTCTAAAAATTAGCAAGGCACAACAGGCACAGCACAGGCCTAGGTGTTTAGAAGTCCAGGCTCCTTGTTTCGCTAGAAATGTGCTGTGTGACCTTAGTCAAGTCACTTCCGCATCTGGGTGCTGATTTCTCCATCCACAAGAGACAAGGGTGAGTTTCTGGAGAGGTCTTGAAGCCAGGTGATATCCAAGGTTCTTTCCATCTGGGACTTTGCATCTCCAGGACCCTCTTAACTTGAGATCTCTGTTGGGTTTCAAGTCAAAATGGGAGGTGAGAAAGTGGAAAAAACAAAGGGAAGGGTCACTTTATCAATCTCTGCCCTCCCTTCTGGCCTAAGGCCAGACTACCAGCAACCTACTAGCAAACAGGATTTGTTCTGAGAGACATTGAAAGGCCTATCCATCCCCCAATATCTTTTTGCCTCCTATTAATTCAAGAACTGCAGTCACTCCTTTGGGGACACATGGTCTCCAGAAGCCACCTGTGAATATTTAAATACGGCACCTGGGTAGTGAATTGAACAAACATTCTCACCCATTAGCTCTTATTAAATTGAATTTTCTTTTCATGAAGCAGATCCTTGAAGGAGCATGCAGGTAGAATTTATTAAAAATGAGAGAGAGAGAGAGAGAGAGAGAGAGAGAGAGAGGAAACATTGTGGGCGGGAGAGTGTCCAGGGGTGAGATGCTCTGGTGTAAGAGATGCCCTGGTACACATATAGAGGGTTTCCTGATGGTGCCAGTGACAGGCTCTGTGGTGTGGCACTGTGCAGGGCAGACCTGAGCCAGGCTGCAGGGCTGGGAAAAGGGGGCTGGGCAGAAGTGACTGTATGAGCCCCCTCCCCCACACGCCCTCAACCTGACCCAGCTGGGGAGCTTGGCACTGCCTTTGCAACTCATCTCTCTGAGTGGGTGAGCTTTGCAGCCCTTAAAAAGTGGAGCACAGTAGCCCTGCCCACGAGGCACAACATGCCCTTCCTCTGATATTTGCCCACTGTAGCCTTGGGGGTGCAAAGCCAGCCAAGCAACAGTGGGTGGAATCAGAGTAGCTCCATGTGGCCTTGAGGGTGGCTGCCCAGGGAGCAGGGAGGGTTTAAGTACATCCACTTATAATATCCCGCTGGTCCCCTGGGTGCAGAGGCCACTGGCTTAGCCACCCCGTCCTCAGGCCTTTGGTCTTTCTGGCTCTTCAGTCTCAGTCGTCCTCCCCACCTTTCTTCCTGTAAGACAGCTCAGGCTCTTCCCTCTGCAGCCTGCTATGAGTGAGTGAATAAAGGAATGAATTGCATAGTCCCTCGGACCTAGAACCATGCTCAGTCTATTTAGAACCCTTGAGACAGCACTGTGCAGCCCCAGAGCTGGAGGCCCCATACGATGCCCAGGGAAAGTTGCAACCAATTAGGTAATTATCTCCTGGACTTGAGAGGATGATCGGGATTGGGGTGGATCCACCCTACCCAGGGGACTCTGGGTTTGGAGTCCAAGAGTTAGGGCTCAGGCATGCTGCCCCGGGAGTTGCTTTCCCTTTCTGGGCTTCTTTGGCTGGACAATGCCTAGAAGAAGCAGGGAAAATATCAAGTGGTGTCACTAGGGGATCTCAGACAGGCACAGCCCCTCTCCCTCCTCAGTCTCTCCCTGCATGAAATAGAGGGTTGGGTTAGCACAATGACCTCGGCAAATCACAACTTCCAGGTTTTAGAGACTGCTGCCTTCCTCCACCTTAGTGATTCTGCTCCCTGCATCTACGGATTGAAAGGACACAAGAGAACACAAAGCTATTCTAAATATAGTGATTCTGTAACCAACTTTATTAGTCACAATAGTACTTGCATGCATTTGCGAATTTGCCATCCCTTTTACTGATTCACTCTGCCGCTGTTGCTGGCAGGGAGTGGCTATGGAGAGAGGGTGTTCTTATTAAGAACAACTAAGGCATTTTAGATCCTGCAGATATTCAGATGACAAAGCAAAGGTTTGGGGGGCAGTGCTGGAGTCAGACCGTGTTGGGTTCGTATCCCACGGCTGCTCCCTTCTTCACCTCTGAGGTGGGGATCATAGCCCTTAGCCCACAGTGTTGTTACAAGAATTAAATCAGATCATGTATGGAACCTACTTAGCAGCTGGTCAGTGCCCAGTAGTGACACCTAATAATTCTAATAAACAAACATTCATCTTTGCATTGTTATCGACTTATTAATGTACAAAGAACTGCCATTTATTGAGTGTTTACCATCTTCAAGGCCGGGGGCCAAACTCTTGATGCCATGTTTCAGATCCCAACCAACAAGACTTCCAGTCTGGAAGGTGGCCCTGACTGTCCTCGACTCTGGGTAGAGCAGGCAGTTTTCTCTCCTGGGATATTTTGGGTCACTTGGACAAGATACCCTTGTAGAGGACATTTGGTGGCATCTTCTCTCAGGAATCTGACATGCACTTGGTGCTGTTCTGCTCTCCAAGGTCTTATCGGAGAAACCCTGGTTATTCTCAATGACACAGTAAAGAATTATAGATCAGCAAGCCTATTAGCATGCACACAAAATTTATTAGTGAATGGGAGAGCAAAAGCAAGGATGGCCAGAGGCCTGGGTGGTAAGCTTGCTCTAGTGTGGCCAGAGGCCCCCATGTGGCAAAGAAGGCCAAGAGGGCCAAGAGATTGAGTCCTTTGTTTTGAGGATTTACATAGTTGGCGGGGTGGGGGATGGAGGATGAGGTGAAGAAGTTACATATTGATTTGCAGGTAAAGGTGGTGCTAGCTTCCCAGGACTGGGGTTTGAATACCCAATGTTAATGGGCTTCCTTCTTTAGGCCCTATGGGCCCTTTCCCACCTTTCAGGCCTTGGGATATAAACACAGTTTCAAAGGCTCTCCTTCCCAGATAGTGGAAAGGACACAGAATTCCAAGAACTTCCCTCTTCCCGTGCTAACATAGTGTTTCTTGTGATGTTGGAACACCTGGCAATATTATCGGACCAGGCCCAGGACTGCTGAGTTAGCGGGTGAGACCTGTCTCCCTCGACTTCTAGCCTCCTCTATTAACTTCTTTGTTAGATTGCAATGGTGAGGGTCCTGCCCTCACTTCCCTCTTTGCTACTCATTAGACCGTAAAAAAGGGTCTGCTTTTCCCTGGGCAGGGTGGGTGGTGTCCAGAGGCCTCCCCCGCCCAAACAGGAGGGGTGGTGAGACTGTCTCAGCCGAGGAAGAATTCCTGGGACTGACATCCAAGGCCCCATCCTTGCCCCAGACATCGCCCCTCAGCTGAAGCCTCACCTGCAAATCCTCCAAACCCTGACACCCAACAGCTGTGTCTTAGCCCTTTAGGGATGGGCAGGAAAGGAGGAGGGTATTCTGTAGTCTGAAAACTGTGGCACCTTCCTACCTCTGATGTCACTTCTAATAATATGTTTTTGTTTTTTTTTAAAGAAAGGAACATTCTGCATTATCACATGGAAAAGGCAGAGACTCTGGTTTCAGACAGAGTATGTAGTGCTTAATTCTAGCTCTGCCATTCACACGCTAATTTGAGCAACTTATATCAATCACTTTCCTGCATCTCAGTTCATCATCTATGAAATGGGGGTCACAATCCCTGCGTTGCAAAAGCCTGGATGTCAGGAGTTAAAATGAGATGCACAAAGTAGGTGCTCAGTACATGACAGAGAAGGTTGGGGGCTTGGTTCTCAGCTCTCTCCGTGAGATCAGAGGTGACATGAGAACTACCTGGCAGTGTGTTGGGACTTGCTAGTTACTGGATAAGTGTTCCCATTGCAAGTATAATGTTTCTTAGGAAGATAGTCCCCTGCCCCTTCATGCCTGACTTCCCACAATTTTTCCACTACCTCTTGAGAGGGACATGGCCATAGGGGCCACAGGGAGGCTGGTATAGACATTTTTTTTCTTCCACATTCCCAGCACCCTAATATTTAGCTGGATACTTATTCCCACCCTGCTAAACACTATACTTTCCAGTTTCCCTTGTAGTTAAATGTGGACATGTTACTAAGTTTACTAAGTTATGTACCAGCACATGCTTAAAAAGGGGGCCACACCCTTCTTTGTCACATTCTCCATCTGGCTGCCAGGAATTTGGATGTGATGGCTGTAGCCTTTGCAGCCATATTGGACTGTGAGGATAAAAAGCATACCTTAGGGAAGCTGGACGGAGCCTGGCCCCTCATGTGCCACCATATAAGGTCTGCCTACCTTCAGACTTCTTTATATAAAAATAAACCTTTCTCTCATTTAAATCACTGCTATTTTGACTTTCTGTTTTTTTTTTTAGCAACATTATATCCTAATGGAGACAGATAGAAAGGCTCTCCCTTTCCAAAAAAATTAAAAACCATGTCTTCCAGCAATTTATCTGAAAGGTATATTCAGACAATGCTTAAAAGTCATGTGAACAAAGATATTGAATGTAATTTTTTAGTATTGAAAAAAAAAATGGCTACAGCCTACATTTCCACAAATAGAGGAGAGGTTTGATGTAACCTGGTACATAATAGAACAGTGGTTGGGAGTTCAGGATGCAAGCTGTAGTTAGAGAGACCTGGGTCTATTTCTCACTTTGGCCCGTTACCAGCTGTGACTGGGGCCACTTCTATTTCACCTCTCTGAACTGTAGTTCCTTTATGTATAAAGCAGGCAGATAATAAGAGTACAGGTCTACAATGTTGCTATAAGGATAAAATATGTTAAAATAAGACATGTAAAGCACTTAGCACAGTGCCTAGAAAGCTAGCAATCCCCCCCCCACTGCCACCCCTCCCCCTCCCCCATTCTCCTTGTCCAATGGGACACTATCCTGGAATTAAAGGTATCTTCACCACCATCACTACTAGTAACACAATATAGATGATCATAAGGCATTTTAGTGGAAATAGACAAGCACAGTGCACACACGTTTGCGTAGCAGGACCCCATGAGTGTGTGCATATCGTGCGTGTGTCTCCATAGGAAAGGCAGGAGGGAAACACACCAGCAGTGCTTATTTCGAAGACGTCGATTTAGTGACTCTACTGTCTTCTTTAAGCCTCTCTGTAATGTCTACATTATGGCAATGGACATGCAATACTGTCATAATTTTTAACTAAACATGACTTGTTATTTCCCTATTACAAAAAAGCTAGGCACCCCTGAGCTCTCCCAAGCCTTGGAAGGGTTGGTTCTCTAGGGAGCCTGTGAACAAGAAGCCCCAGCTGGCTGACTCAGCCCTCTCGACCAGACGGAGCCTTCGGGGAGAGGTGGGTGGCAGGGGCATTTGGAGAGAAGGGCCTCCATTTAGAGCTACCTGGGAGATCTGCTACATTTGCTATCATCCCTCCTGAGCATTCCCTTCCAGCATCTTCTCTGACTTGGAGGAAGGGCCCTTGGACTTAGGAATGCCAGCCAGAGAGAGACAGTGGAGTTCAATTCTCTATTCTCTGTGAGGAGAAGAAATTATTTTGCTTTCAAAGAAAGGGGTGGGGGCCAGGAAAGAAAGCAAGCCATCAGCCTAGTTACTGCAGATGCTCAGTTCATGTGCTGTGTGTTTTGCAAATCCTCTTAGCGGGGAATGGTTTTATCTCCCCTCTGGCTGGGTCTGCAGCTGTGGTGCTGACAGACACTGGCCTGGCCCCTGTAGACCAGGCTGAGCTCTGCACAGCAGGGGCCTCAGGGACACAGGCTCCTGGCAGATGAGCAGCTGACCCAGGTGCTGTGTTGTGTAAGTCTTGGCTTTGAGGGTCCTGGAGAAGGAGCAGTCCTCCATGGTACAGAACACAGGCCACTGAGACCAGTGGGATGAGGGCAGCAGAAGGGCCCACGTAGGTTATTGTGGGCAGGAGCGCCCATCAGCTGGGAGCTTCCTGTTACAAATAGTTATTAATTTAATTGCCCGGGGACTCAGCTAGGGACTACTTGGGTTATCTATCGTCTTGGCTCATAAGTGACAATTTGGCCCATGGATTCTTATCCTTCCTAGGTCCTAATGTTTCCCCGTTTAACTACCACTTACTAGCACTTATTATACACTTAATAAATATGTGTTCTTTGCTAAGCAATGTCCATATGTCATTTAACCCTCATACCTCCCTGTAAAGTTGTCCCATTTTACAAATGAGGAAAGTAAGGGTCAGAGAGTTAATACCACATGGATCATTAGTAGCTGAACCAGGGTTTGAACTTAGATGTGACCAGTTCCAAAGCTCAGCTCTAAAGGTAGAAGGACTCAACCCAGGTCACGTATCAGTCACCTGTGGAGCTTGTTAATTGCACAGTTATTGGGACCCGACTCCAAGCTTCCTGAATCACTGTAAAATGTTTTGGAGGTGACTCCAGTGGGCAACCCGGTTGAAACCCATATGATGCCCCAGAATCCTGGCTTGGCTCACCCTTTCCTACTGGAGCAGGGGTGCTGGGCGGAGCATAAGAGCCCACGGTGGCTGGGGGTGGGGGAGGAACATGGCTCAGCTGGTCTTTGAGGCCCTGCCATCCTCTTTCCACTTCTCCTCCCCTGACTCTGGTAAGCATGCTACAGACCCCAGCTGACCCCTGGGCTGTTGTGGTACTGGGGATCCTGACCAGGACTACTGCACCCTATTCTTCCCTCTGGCCCTGCTGGGCTTCGTCTCTGTTCCTCAGAGGACAGTCAGTGGAACAGACCAAGGGCCACCTGACAGGGGCTGTGCCTACGTGGGCCAGGCAGGCCTGCTATGTCCTAGGTCTCCAGAGGACCCCCAGGGAACTCCATAGCTAGACAGTTGGGAGGGGACCACTTGTCAGCCCCCCGGGTCACAACATGAACTCAGCTGTCTGCTCAGCCTGTGACAGCTGAGTTCCCTTGAGAAAGCTGTTCTCTGTGTGTCTGTTCTTTCCTTACCTCATCTTGGCTGTTTCCTTCATTGGTCAAGTGAGCACCAGGCTCTCAGTTGGGAACTGAGCAGCCTGAAGTGAGGCAGCCTCTGGATGCACAGACTCAAATGGGAATGGCAGGCTATAAACAGACCACTACAGCATGCTGTGTTTCCTGCTGTGAGAGCGCAGAGGGGCCCCCAGCTAAGACTGGCAAAGAGAAAGCTGCCTGGAGGAGGTGACACTGGCAGGCAACATAGAGGTTGTTAAATATATTGAATAACACTGCTGGGCTGCAGAACATATAGGAATACTTAACCATGAACAAGCTCTCATTCACTTATTCATTCAGCAAGCAGTTTCTGAGGAAGGAGCCACATTCCAGGAACAGCTGTATCTCTGTCCTCATAGAGCTTAAATGCATGGTTGGGAGAGAAATGATAAACAAATATATATATATATATATATATATATATATATATATATATATATACACATACACACACACACGTGTGTGTACATATAGTGTGTGCATGTTGGTAATAAGACTTACCTAGGAAAAACAAACCCAGGAAGAGGAAGAGTCAGTGCTGGGGGAAGGGAAATGGCAGATGTTTTTCTCAAGGCTTCTCTGATAAGGCGATGTTTAAGCAGAGGTGAGGGAGGGCGAGTGAGACCGAGGGGAGGAGAGAGGAAAATAGAGAGAATGGAAGGGCATGTTTATTGTTGGGTTTAGAAGTTGCATTGTCTCACTCCGTATCTGACACAGTGGGTGCAGCTGAGACCCAAAGCTAGCAGGGCCTTTTAGGAATAGAAAAGCTGAAAAGAAGGAATTTCTCCACACACTGGGGGTAGGGAGAGACTGGGGGCTATGGCAATGGGCGAAAATTGGTGTGATTGTTGTTTTTTTACAAATAAAAAATGGACACATTCTCAGGATTTTTATGATTTTAATAAAAAGCCTTCTAAAGGTTGAAAAAGATCCTATTTAGAAATGTGATGAGTTACCTGTTGCTGTGTAATAAATTACTGCAAAATTTAGTGGCTTAAAACTATAAAGAGCCCGGGTTGGTGTGGCTCAGTGGATTCAGTGCTGGCCTTCGAACCAAAGGGTCACTGGTTCAATTCCCAGTCAGGGCACATGCCTGGGTTGTGGGCCAGGTCCCCAGCTGGGGGCATGCAAGTGGCAACCACACATTGTTGTTTCTCTTCCTCTCTTTCTCCCTCCTTTCCCCTCTCTCTAAAAATAAATAAAATAAAATAAAACTATAAACATTTATTGTTTGAGCTTCTGAGGGTTGGGAATCTAGGAGTTACTTAGCTGTGGTGCTGGCTCAAGGTCTCTCAGGAGGCTATGCTCAAGATGTCGAGGCTGTGTTTATGGGAAGGTGTGACCGGAGCCGGAGGATTCACGGCGAAGATGATTCACTCACATGTGTGGCGTGTCAGTGCTGGTGGTTGGAGGAGGCCACAGCTCCTGGTCAGGTGTCATGACAACATGGCTGTTGACTCCCCAGAGCAAGTGACTCAAGAAAGAGCAAGGCAGTCAGAATGGCCATCATCAACAAATCAACAAGCAACAAGTGCTGGTGAGGATGTGGAGAAACGGGAACCCTACTGCACTGTTGGTGGGAATGCAGACTGGTGCAGCCACTATGGAGAACAGTATGGAATTACCTCAAAAGATTAAAAATGGAACTGCCTTTTGAACCAGCGACTCCACTACTAGGATTATACCCGAAGAATCTTGAAACACCAATTCAAAAGAACTTATGCACTCCTATGTTCATTGCAGCACTGTTTACAATAGCTAAGTGCTGGAAACAACCTAAGTGCCCATCTGTAGATGAGTGGATCAAAAAACTGTGGTACATTTACACAATGGAATACTATGCAGCAGAAAGAAAGAAGGAACTCCTGCCATTTGCAACAACATGGATGGAACTAGAGAGAATTATGCTTAGTGAAATAAGCCAGGCAAAGAAAGAAAAATACCATATGATATCACCTAATACAGGAAACTAAAGAACAACACAAACAAAGGAACTAAATAGAACAAAGAGCAGAATAGCAGTCAATAGGGGGGAGGGGAGAGGGAGAGAAGGGGGATAAGTAAGGGAAGGGATTAGTCAAAGAACCCGTATAAAAGACTCATGGACATGGACAACGGGGAGGGATATGATTGCGGGAGAGGGTGTGGGTTGGGTGGGGGAGAGAAATTAGGGGAAAAGGGGACAACTGTAATTGAAAAACCAAAAAAAAAAAAAAAAAAAAAAGAAAGAGCAAGGCAGAAGCCCCAATGTACCTTAAGATTCAGCCTCCAAAACCACACCATGTCTGCAGCATCCTATTTGTTATATATAGGCAAGGATCACCAGGTGCGTACTCGGAAACTGCCTACCACAATAGACAACTAATGAAAAACCTATTTAAAAATGCCATGAAATGTGCATTATTTTAAAAAAAACAAAACTGTGATCTTCTTAACACTAGGTGAACACCCAATGACAAAGGAGGAGGCCCAGGCTTTGAGTTCATCTAGCCCTGGGGTTAACTCAGAATTTCACTGATCAGGCTTGGACCCATTACTTAATCTCCCTGTGCCTGATATCCTTCACCTGTAAAGTGGAGAGTAATGTAACCACCTTCATTGTTGCTCTTAGGGCTAAAGATGAATACTACCCATCCCAGTGGGTTCCCACTCCGAAGTGTAGAAGTTTAGGGGTTGAATCCTGGTGTTACCAGATATTGGCCATTAGACTTTCAGAAAGTGCCTTCAATTCTCTGTACCTCTCTTTCTGCTTCTTTAAAATGACAATAATAATAGTTTCTCTTTCATGGGGATGTTATGAGGATTGAATGAGTTAGTTTTTGCAAAGTGTTTAGCCCTGAGTCTGGCACATTCTAAGTGCTGTATAAGTATTTGTGAAATAAAACATAGTCTTGGCTTTTGTCCCATGACAGGGATTGAAGGTACTGGAAAAAATGGCTCATTCTTCTGGTGAGTGGGCACCATCAGATTGTGTGGGCTGATGTGGTCTAACGTGTTTACTATTCCTTGGCTTTTCACAGCCTCTGATTACCCAGGCTCCTTCCTGTTTTTAAATTTTGTCCTGACTTTTTCATGGTTGGACAAACAGCTGCAGCACCTGGCCCCAGGGTCCATGTGGCTCTGAGCATTTGGGAATCATTCATCATGAGACAGGAGTGAGTGAATTTTACAACAGAAAGGTGACCTGCCACCTGAACTTGTGGCCTGAAAGCCACAGAGAGAACATGCAGTTTCCTTTTGGAATGTCTCCGTTAGCTCAGCTCTTGCTTCCAAACATCCATTGGCACAAAAGTCCTCCACGAGTCCCCTTCTGCTGAAGTGCCATGTGGAATTGGGGATTGCAGGGTCTGGAGCAGCAAACAAGAAAAAGGAGCTGGGAACAGCCAACTCTAACAATGGTCTTTATATCCATGGCTTGCTTATTCTGAGCCAGGTACTATCAGAGCTTATTTAGTGCTCACAGCCATTTCATCATCGTTGTAACATCACAGATCAGGAAACTTAGGCACCAGGAAGTTAAGTAAATTGTGTAAGAACATGCCCTTGTGAAGCGAGAGAGTCAGGATTCAAACACAGGCAGCCCGTCTGGCTCCAGAGCACAGGCTCTGAGTGCTCTGTGTGCTGCCCTGATGGCTCCAGTCTTCCTGGGTCCCCCCCACTCACCATGTGGCTCCTCTGGGAAAGAAGACAGCAGACCTAGATGGCTCCCTGGTTCTTTTTACACATGGCCCACTGATGGCTCGGGTCACATCGTTGTACTTCCCTCTGCCTCATTTTCCTCATCTACAAAACCAGGTCCCCATTGTCCTCCCAACTCTCAATGGGCAGGGCACAAGCTTTAGGAAGTAGGCAGAAGTAGGCTTCTTTGGCTAGGTCCCCCAGCTAACCTCTTTGAGCCTCAGTATCCCTTTGTTTATAGAAAGGGGTGATGAAACCAATTTTGTAGATGTGCAGTTGGAACAGAGAAAATATATACATAGTGTTGACATGCAGAAGGTACCCAATAAATGTTTTCTCCCTGTTCCCACTCAATCCCATAAATATTAGGGAACTTCTTTAAAAATCACAAATCCATTTATTTATTCCACAAACATTTACTTCTACCTGTTCATCTCCAGGTTATCCTGTTACATTCATTCATCTACCCATCTGTCTGTCTGTCCATCTGTTCCCTCATCCGCACGTTCATTCACTCAAATGTTGATTGAGGTACCGCTGTCTGCTGTGTTCCAAAGATGGGAAGCTAAAATCTTTGCTCTCAAGTGGTCACAGTCTGGGTTTGACATATGCTATGCTATTGACTGTCACATCACAATCAGATGTACAAAGCTTTGCTCAGCCAGGTTTAATTTACTAGGTTGACAGCTCTGTTATTAAAGTAGCTTTCCCCAAGGTTTTTCCTCAGTAGCAAGTACTATGGTTAAACCATTAGTTTAACCTCTCATCATGTTCAAATCTGTTTTGTTGAAACAAATCCATAGTCAATGTCTATATATAGCTCATTCATTTTGTGTGAGTCATACAGCCCAGCCAACCTGCTCAGACCACCCCTGGGTTGTTATATTTCTTAGAGGGCAGAGCTAACACCCAAGGCACACCCAGCTGTCTTTGCCACCTGGGTTCGGGAAAATTTTTTCAGGAGTGCTAACCTCAGCTAATTGGCCTAAATGGTGAGCAATTAATGACATGGAACCTCTTTGAAGGCACTATAAATAAAAGGTTGGGAACCTAAGGTTGAAGTGAACCAGAGGTTACAGTAATGATGATAAATTGTTCCTCCTAGAGGGTTTTGTTGTTGCTGTTTCTTTTTTTAAGGAGCTGGTTAGCATCTTTAAACCATGATAAGCCCACACCGGGGTAGAGGTGGGAGTGGGTAGGGATTCTGGTGATGTCTGATAGGTGCCAGGAGGGAGAGGTGTCAACAGTCATTTCTAAGGAGATATGAACAGTGTCTGGCACTGTAGGTGCTTACATACCAATTGAGTCAATGGAAGAGTGCTCTCCAGAGTGGAGGAGAATGAATCTGGGTTTTTGGAGTGAGAGGTAGCTGGGTGTCTTGAACTTGAGCACGTGGACAGTTTAACGTTGCTCAGCCTTGGTTCCCCTGTCTGTTAAACAGGGATAAACATAGTGCCTGCCTTTCAGGGCTATTGTGTGGCATGAATGAGATACATAACGTTCACAGCTGTATTCCCAGTGACTGGCCTGGGCCTGGCCCTTTGTAGGAGCATATCAAATGCTGTGCTTTTGCCTCATAAGCACTCATTTTAGACATTCTCTTAGACTATAAGTCTCCT
Organism: Furipterus horrens; assembly: GCF_987537825.1. NCBI lineage: Eukaryota > Metazoa > Chordata > Mammalia > Chiroptera > Furipteridae > Furipterus > Furipterus horrens. The sequence continues at coordinate 31,469,968 of NW_028327172.1, read as the reverse complement.
GCATAAGATATGTTTATCTCTGTGTCTCCTAGGTGAGTTTTTGGCTTATAGTAGGTGCTTAATAAATCTCAAATAAGGATGTCCCAATTTTCTTTGCCCTTCTTCTCCGTGGTATAATAACTATATCAATGCTCTCAATTTCTCTTTCTCTCTCAGTCTGTCTCTTTTGCTCATATTCTCCACCCCCCCCCCCCCCACACACACACGAGTATTCATGCCCCTTGCCATGCATCTATGCCTTTCACTAGAGACCCACTTGTTTGGGTCTAAGACTGGTCATGTGACTTGTTTTGGCCAGTAGGATATTGCTCCTATTCCACTGCCAAGAGAAGATGCTCAGGCTCACCCAGAGGAGGGTGAGAGGCCTGCAAGGAAGAACTGAGTCACCCAACAGCCGTCTGACCACCAGTCATGAAAGTGAGCTGAGCCCCAGCCAGCACTACCCAGAGGAGCCCAGCCCAGATCACAGGCCCACAGACTCATGAAATAAATGCTTCTTGTTTCCAGCAATAGACTTTGGGGGGGGGGGGCTCGGTTACATAGTATTATTGTGGCAATAAATAGCTGATGTGCCCCTCCTCAATTAATATCTGGAATGGATCTTAAAAAGTGGCCATGAGAAATGATGAAGCACTTCTTGTCTTTAAAAAATTTTTATCACCTCTGGGAAATATTTGGTCAGGAGGAAGCTGTCATTACTTGCTTAAATGATTTTAAGGATTATGAATTGGAAAGTGAGAGTTGTCCCTGTTGGGGTCTCTGTCTTCCACTGAGAGTAGTCAGCTGGAATAATAATATTAATGATATTAAAATCTTAGCTTCAAAGTGTGCTTTAAGACATTCAGAACTTTCAGATGTTCTATCTAAATTACTGATTCCTTCCAGAACACTGTTTCTGATGGGTGAGGTGACTCAGGAAGGTCATGCAGCTGCTGAATGGTAGGGAGAATTCTTGATACAAAGTATATTCATTTCTATGACTGCGGTAACATATCACCACAAACTTGGTGGCATAAAACAACCCAAATTTATTATTTTATAGTTCCGTAGGTTAGAAGTCTGACAGGGTTTCAAAGTCAAGGTGACAGGAGGGCTGTGATTTTTTTCTGGAGGATCTATTTCCTTGACTTTTCCAGCTTTTCTAGGCTTCCCCTGTTCCTTGTTTCACAGCCCCGTCCTCCATTTTTAAAGCCAGCAATGGTGCACCTCTCTGACCATTCATCTGTGGTCATGTCTCCCTCTGACTACAGTCAGGGAAGTTTTCCCATTTTTAAGGATTCACATGGCTAGGTTGGGCTCACCTGGATCACCCAGAATTCTCTCTCCAGGTCAAAGTCCCTCACCTTACTCACGGTCGCAAAGTCCTTGTTGCACATCAAGTAACACACTCACATGTTCTAGCAGCTGTGATGTGGATGTCTTTGCGAAACCATGCAAAGGCTTGTCTACATTTCCAGTAAGTCATATCATCAGGATCGACAACATATCGACCCTCCTCCCTTTCTCCTTCTTCTTCTTTTTTCTCTGGACAATGGTGCAGTAGCTCTATTTCCACAACTCCACAGGTTGTAAAAATATCAGTGTTTGGTCAAGCAGAAAGAAACGATAAATGCACTTTCCAGAACAGGTTTTGAGGCAGAGTTGCATTTGAGTACTTTGAGTCCAAGATATTTTATATTTCTATAAAATCACTTACTCTGAGCTACAGACATGTTTCTGATTAAAATGATCCAAAGGGTGTGTTTCCTCAGCATATACTGCTTACTCATCTCTCTTGGTGTAAAGAGACCAGATTCTGTAGAAGAAATGGATTTATTTTATGTTAGGCTAGCAGTAGCAGAAATTACCTCATGCAAATGAGGCCTGGCAGTGTGACTTCATGAATAAGAAATGAACCGGCGCCTCCTCTCCCCACAGGCGACGTTGCGCGCTGGGAAATTAATTGTGGCATTCGTTGGGTGGCTCCGGCTCCTCTGTCAGGGTTTCAGGCAGGCACAAAGATGCTTCTCTTTACCCAATTGGATATAAACCATTCACATTCTTTATAGCTTTGCACCATGTTGTAAGTGAACAATTGGTAGGTCTCAAGTTCCCTGGAAGCTTCTGGAGACCTTTTCAGGGCTTAAGAACTGTCTTGAAGCCAATATGATGCTGAGCCACACATACCTAGTGGCCATGAGTTCAGATCATCTCTGAATTGACAAGATGCTGTGCCCCACCCCCTCCTGCTGAGGGTTAGTGTTAGTACCCTGGGTCTTTTGAATGACAGTATACTTCAGTGGTTAAGTGTATGATCTCAGGAGCTGACATATCTGGATTCAGATCCCTGATCTGCTCCTCTCTAGCTGCAAGACCTCTGTCAAGTCACCTAATCATTCTGTGCCTCCATTTCCCCATCTATAGATTAGAAATTATAATAGCATTTACCACCTACGCTTGCTGTGAGGATAAAGCAAGCAAATGGCACAAAGCACTTAGAAGAGAGCCGAAGAACTACTGACACTGGGCCGTGGGAGGGCCAGATAATGTTCCGTCAGCTACAGTTAAAGTGAATGGTGAGTGCTCTTCACTGCTCGTTGTTTTAGGTGTTCATAGCGCTACTGTACAAGATATCTCAGCTCCCTCGTCCTGCCAGGCACCTCCCAGGACCTCAGTTCCCACACCAGGCTGCAGGGTGTCTTACCCAAGTCTGGGAGCAGTCAGGAGAGCCAGAAACTGGGCATGTGGCTGGGAAGGGCCTGCACTCCTAGGACTTGTGAGTGGTCTGCCACAGATGGCAGAACCCCCTGGGTCCAAATCGGGCACAGCAGCAGCCTTTGAGAAGCCTTTGAGGAGGGTGGTAAGATTTGTGTCCCAAGTACTGTGTGACATAGGGAAAGTCACTGAACTTCTCTGAACCTCAGTGTCCCTAACTATGAAATAAGGCTGATAGTATATTACCTGCCTTCCAGATCAGAAATAATAACAGTTCTGGTTGAGTTTTATGCCTGACACCTAGCATGCATTATTACATACAGAGCAGCCATTGTTTGTAGGGCTGTGAGTGACTCAGATCTGGTGGCATTGTCATGGCTGTGTTCCCTGGGGAAAGACCACTGATTTTTGATAAAAATTCTAGATTGAAAGGTCTGAGGAGGAGGTAAAAAGAGGAAGAAAATGCCATCCAGGAAGGAAATGCATGAAGTGCCTGTTCACCACTCCCTCCTCACACTGGATCTGCCACATCATTTGTGGGGCTCACTGCAAGATGGACAGGCAGGACCCCTTGTTCAAAGATTATTAACAATTTCAAGATGGAGTCAGCAGTGCTAAGCCAAGTGTGGGCCCTCCTGAGTGCAGGTCCTATGCCACTGTATGGGTCACACGCCCACAACACCAGCCCTGTCCCCACCCACGCATGCTGCCAGTGAAGCATGTGCCTCTGTGGGCCGGAGCTTGGCTGTGTTTCCTCTCCCGAGCAACCTCTCTCCCTGCCTGTGCTGGGCTGGATGTGGTGTGGGAAGCAGCCAAAGAGGGGGAGGTGTTTTGAAGTTGATTGAAAATACCTCTACTTGAGCCCAGACGGTGTCATCAAGTCAAGGTATAACACAGTGATTAAGGGCAAATATAGAATGGATATGTATATATAAATTTTTTCTGTTGACACAATGCTATGTACTTACAGGAGTGTTGCCATGGTGATTGGCAGGGCCAGCTGTTATTTCATTTCCCCCAAAGAATTGTATGGTAATGAAGGTCCCCTGGGGAGTTCCCCTGGGGCAGGGAATGATACTAAAAATCTGCAAATCAATGAACAGGTAGTGTCTAGGACCTCATTCTCATTAGTGGTAATTAAGAGGATTTCACAGTGCCTTGATGAGAAGTAGCTGATTTGGGGTAGAAATGTAGAGAGTGAACTGCTTTTGGAGACTGGGTTTGAATTCTCTGTCACTTTATAGCCATGCCGCTTAATTCCTCTGAGCCTCAGTTTCCTCATTTAGAAAGTGGGAATTATTATAACAAACTCGTGGGAGCATTCAAAATAAAGTATATGAAATACTTAGCTCAGTTTTTGAAGCACTGGTGATGTGTACTATGTGGTTGCTATAATGATGATATTAATGAAATAATAATGATAACAACAATAATAACAAAGGTTCTATTTATTGAGGACTTTCATCTACATGTCCTGATGTTTGCGTGCATGATCTCATTTAATTTTTGTAACAACCCTATCAAGTAAATAAATTGTTATTCTTATTTTATAGATGAGGACACAGAGAAGTTAAGAAACTTTCCTAAAGTCACACAGCTAGTAAATGACAAATGTCAGGATTCAAACCTGGTCAGGCTAACACCAGAGCCCAAATTCTTAACCATTATATACAATGCCCTTGGATAAAGATTAATGATGATGTGAAGCCTGAATAAATTCTGAGAGATATACAGTCTTCCAGATTTCAAGTTGGTTCCGAAAGGTCGGAAATGAGTGCATTTCCTCCTATAAGCATAGGCGGTGGTGGGGTGATGGGGGAAGTGTGGAGGATGTTTTAATAAGCCATCTGCAGGTTGGGGCTGCTCTGTGGACCAGCCTTGTTTAACCCCAGGGTCAAAGCTCTCTTCTTAGGACTATGCCACTGATTCCTCTGGAGCTGCAGCAGCTCCTTCCCTGGTCTGAGCATGGGTCCGGATCAGGATCTGCTTCAAAGGACTGACTCTTGATTCCCCCTCCAATGGTCGTTTCTCCCCAGAGCTTTGGGGCTGCTGAACTTTGTCCTCCCCCAAACTAAACAGAGAAACAAACAAACATACAGACAGAAAAGCAGCCTCTTATATTTCTCCTTGATCCTATCTGGTTCCTCAAATATGACAGGTAACTTTTCTCCCCAGGGCCTTTGCACATGTTGTCTCTCTTCTGGGGCTGCTCTTCCCAGCCCTCACTCCCAGTTATTGTTTATCAGATTCCTACTCATCCTTCTATGTGAGCATAAATGTTCCTCAGGGAAGCCTTTCTTCAGGTCTTCAGGCAAGTCTTCAGGGCAGACTATCCCCCAGCCCCAGGCTTCATTAAGTTTCCCTGAAATACAGTCCTACAGCCACCTGTCTTCCTTTTGTACCACTTATCAGAATTGTAATTAAATAAGTAGGAGTATAATGATTTGTTAAAGAGCTCTCTCTCTCAATACCTGTTTTATTCACTACTGCATTCCCTAACACTTATAACAATGGCTGACACTGAATTTGTTGAATAAATAAAACTTTCAAAGCACCCCCATCTTCGCTGGGGGGCAAGCTTGTGCCTTGAAAGGGGAGAACTTCATGGCTTTACCAGATTCCTCAGTAGTTGGTAGGTTGACTGTGGTCCTGCGAAGGGTTCAGGAGAAAGCAAGCAAAGCAAACTCATCACACAGCAGGACAGTGTGGGAAGAAAGGGGAGCAGGTGAAATCACTAAGCACCGACTACATTTCCAGACCTGTGCTCTCACTTAGCGCTCAAAAGCCCTGCAATGTGGGGGAAATGATTTGCTTCTGATAAATGAGGAAACAAAACAAAGAAAGGACAGAGCATTAATTAAGGCAAGTTAGTTCTTGCTTTAGACCCTGGGTGCTGAGACCCTTTCAACTTGGTTCTTTCCTCGGGTTGCGGTTCAGTCCCCCATTGTTCAGCACCGTGCGTGTATGTGTGTGCAAGGGCACAGAATCAGCTGCGACAGGAATACTGTCATTCCTATGAGTGCCAGGGCTTCCACCTCTCAGAGGAGTACCCAGTCTCGGATGATTACTGCCCAGATTTTGTACAGGATTGTCCGTGTCCTGTGCATCCTGGGAAGGCTGGAGTGTCTTCTTCAGTTTTTACACCATGCCATACGGAGGATTATCAAGGGATTAGATGCAGATGTATTTAAGAGTTTGGCTAAACTGGGTTTATGTTACCAGCACTGACAATTGGGATAGTTCTTCAACCCGGCATCATAAGATGCTTTCCAATCTTTCTTCTGGCTAAGCCATGATAAATGATAATGCAATCAACAGAAGAAGGGGAAAAAAAAAAAAAAGAAAACAAAGGGAAGATAATCAGTTGCTCCACCTTCTCTTTGCTGGTTCTTTTGATTTCATCTGTTTACCCTCCTTAAGCTGCAGATTCTCTGCCCCTAGAACTCAAAGGAAGAAATGAAATTTTATTCTGGAGGTTGGGCAGTTGAGGCCCTGATATTTGCTGGAATTTCTTTAATCATACCCCAAAACATCTAGTCAGAAAGAAATGTTATGAGCTGGACCTTGCAGGCAGGAACCCACCCCCGAAAATGAGTCTGGGGAGCTTTTCTTGTTCCTGGGGGTGTTCTTCCTTGGGCATTAGCATTTTCCAGGAGGAACCATCTAATGATTTTAGTTCTTTGACTTTTGCAGGTGCAAGCAGACTGTTAGGTGGAACTGGAAAACCAGAGGCTATTTTACAAGTTGGAAAACTACCAGTAGGACCTTTTAAATGGAAAACAAGGACCAAGAGAGGGTATACAGGGGAGAAAGTGAGAGGAAGATACCCAGGAGCTGCTGTAGACCGATGAGGGAATGAGGAAAACCTTTTGAGGGAGCACTAGTAACACATCCTTCCAGCTTCATATGCCAGGCCCTGTTCTAAGCACATTCTGTGTAAGAACTCACTGGCCTGCACAGTTATACTGTGAGTTTGGTACTATTTTTGCATCCATTTTCAACACAAGGAAACTGAAGCACAGAGAGGTGGTGGAGCCTCACCTTAAACCGAGGTGGGAGGCCATGCTCTTCACGCACATGCTTTACCTCCTCTCTGAGAACAGCAATAATAATGACAACCATGATGATACTAATTATGGTGGCTATAATTTTTTGCTGACCATTAGCCAGGCTCATCACAGGCTTCACTGAGAAAAGTCTCTTCATTAGATTTTCTTCTTCTTGGTCATTTCTCCATATAGCAGGTCAACTTTCTTGATGATGCCAATCTACTTCTCTTTTTAATTCATGTTTTCTTCTGAAATATACCAATGCCACCAGAGCTACCAGAACAACTGATAAGGCAATGGTTAAGTTGCAGGCACTGTAGCCAGGGGCAGGTCCACACATTGCCTCTTCACAGAAATCAACATGCGTTTTATTTGGGGGAGGGGAAGCTGAAAATTGATTATGGCAATTTTTGCACAACTCTACATATACTAAAAATCATTGAGTTGCATACTTTTAATAGGTGAATTGTATGAGAATGATGTATCAGCAGAACTGCTATTATTGAAATAAATCAAGGTTAGAAAGGCATTTGGCAGCGTGAAGTAGGGAGGACAAATTCGTGAGACACACCAGGCTGGGAGTGGGAGCTTTTTCATACAGCCTCCGGGTGTGAAAAGCCTCTGGAAGCAGACACTGTTGACTTCTCACCGAACAGCAACTGATGTTTCTCTGCCTGTCCTCATCACCTTTCTGATCAGCCTTGCATGCAAAGTGATGCTGGAGGGAAGGGCCAGAATGAGGGTCTAAGTGCCCCGGTGACGATTCTGCTGGGCCTGTGCCACTGCTGGGGCACTGCAGAGCTCTGCAGCCTCTCCCCAGCCTCAGGCCCTGCCATCTGGCGTGGACACCGGCCTTTCCCTTTTGATCCAGGGCACTTTACAAATCCAGCCCTGACTGAAAAACAAAGTCCTATCCAAATCCTGCATTTGCCAAATAGGAATGGGCATAGCCAGTAAACACGTTCTGGGGTCTGATGGCTAGAATTCTGCACCCTGTCCTCTGGGGTCCCTGCCTAATGCCTTTTGTACCCCAGCCCAGTCTTTGACATTGCTCTTCCTGGGCAGATTCCAAGAAAAATAGACAAATGCTGTTTCCTTTCCCATCGGGAACTGTCCTATTCCCTAGGGAGCTCTCTACTCAGTAGGTCCTTTTGGGACCCTTTGGTGTCCTTTGCAAGGGGTGGGAAGGAGGTGGGGTGTCTGGACAACACTGAGAGCTGGGGCTACAGTGGAGGGATGGGGGTGGCACTTTGAAGACTCCTCTGACTTTGTCTCCAGAGAAAACAGCCTCTTTCAATTTCTCAGGCAGCCTCTGAGCACCGAGGCAAGAGGGAAGTCTGAGAGCAGGAAGCTGCAAGATGTGGTACAGAGGTGCTGACTGCCAGGTGGGCCTAGTGCCGGGGGTGCCAGGGAGAGAGGCTGTGTGGAGGGAGGGGAGAGAGGGACAAAGAAGGAGCCCCATCCCCTGATGCTGGGCTGAAGTCCCGAGGTAGCTGTAGCATATTCACATTGCCTTTTAGGTTCTCAGAGTGAAAGCTCAGTTCACTAGAATGGAGCAAAGTGGCTAATGTGAAATTCCAGATAATTCAGAGTGAGGCAGAAATCATTTCTTCTGCTTCAAGTTCTGCAGAAAAGAAGTTCAGAGCTACCTTGGTCTTCTTCTCTAGCCCTGGAGATGGTGTGCCTGAGCGCGAAGGCCACACCCCTCCCTTCACCGGCGTGCCACCGAGGGTTGATCAGCTCCCCAGGGGAAGCTCATGTTTGCAGTAACAGAATACAGGTGCTGTTCCTGCTGGTTTGAGTGCTGCTACAAAGAGGGGATACCATTTGCAGTGGATGCAAAGGAATGGGTTCATTCTTACAGTTGACCAGGGCGAGGTGAGAACTTTGCTTGAAAAATACATAGGAGAGCGCAGAAAGGGCAATGAGTAACTCACATGGCGACCCAGGCTAGAGTGGGGCCAGTGTGGATGGACAACCAGCACCGTGTGATTTCCGCAGGTGCTTTTATAGATTCTGTGTGATGGGTGCGATAACCAGGCACTTTTATAGAAGGAGTGAGACTGGCTTCTGCTGCAGCAGCAACTGTGTGATTATCACTGACTCATTTCATGGTGTTTCACGATTTTTAAATCCCTTCGAGGGTGTCCTGTTTTTGTATTTGAAGGGGTGTTATTCTCAATCCCCCAAAAAGGTGAGACCCACTGGTGTTGAAGAACAAGCGGAATATGTAATGACCCTAATTGTTGCAGTGGCTGTTCGCATGAAAAACTATGCAGGAAAGGCCAATGTCCCCTAGGGAAGGCCTACTGGTGGTCCAGTTATACTTGGAAGTGGTGGTGCCTGGTGTGGGTGGCATGCTCCTGTCACCAAGCAACAGCAACAGAACATCTCCCTGGAGGGGGTGGATGGGTCACAGGCCACTGCCCAGGGGTACTAGACGTATCGCATACATCCCCTCTCAGATGCTCCCAATCATTTTGTTTCTTTTGCAGTCAACCATCATGGGTTGAATTGCATTCCCCACCCGCCCCCCAAAAGGCATATTGAAGTCCTAACTCCCAGTGTCTTACAATGCAATCTTATTTAGAAATAGAGCCATTGCAGATATAATTAATTAAGATGAGGTCATGTTAAAGTAGGATGTGCCCTTAATCCAGTATGACTTGTGTCCTTATAAAAGATGAGAGAAAGGCAAGTAGAGGAGAATGCCCTGTGATGATGGAGACAGAGACTGGAGGGATGTGGCTGCACGCCAAGGAATGCCAAGGACTGATGGCCACTACGAGAAGCCGGGAAGGAAGGGTTCCAACCAGAGAACCAGTTCTCGCCTCCAGAACTGGAAGGAAATGAATGTCAGTTGTTTTAAGCCGCCCAGTGTGTGGCACTTTGTTACCGCAGCCCTAGATTACGAATAAACCAACTTCTACTGTGCCCCACCATTTCTGCCTGACCTATATTTGTTCTTCAAAAATGCTAATACTTGACCCTGGCCAGTACAGCTCAGGTGGTTGGGGTGTCATTCCATAGCCTAAAAGTTGAGGGTTCAATTACTGGTCAGGGTACATACCTGGGTTGCAGGTCAGTCCCTAGTCTGGGTGCATACAAGTGGCAACCAACTGATGTTTCCCTCTTTCTCCCTTCTTCTCTCTAAAAACAAAGAAGAAATATCCTCGGGTGAGGATAAAAACAAAATGCTAATACCTGGGCCAAGGGTAGCATCCAGGCCCACAGCCTGAACCATTCTGTCTACTCCAGATGCTCTGGCTCCCTCCGCTCCAGACCGTAGAGTGTGTGTCTGCAAAGAAATCTTAATTGGCCCATTTTCAAGCTCAGGAGTGTGACAGTTGTTCTCAGAACTAGAATAACTGGCACTTTCTCCTCAGATCCTCTCACAGCGCTTTACCATTGAAACTCTGTCAGCTCTCCAGCCCCGTTCTCCCGTCAGGCCACAGGGAGCCCTCGGGTATGGCTCCCTCCCAGCAGCTGCAGATGGGACCATAGTCCACTCTATCCTCCTCTCAGAGGCCAGCCCACGAGTCTTTTTATCCCTGATACTTGATTTGAAGGCGTGTTTGACAGTTAACTGTAGGTGATGTTCCCTCAATCAATTTTTCATTAACAGCCAGGGGGGAATCAGAACAGAAGATGCTGGGTAGGAGGTCAGCCTGCCCTGGCAGACGCCCACCTTCCAGGCCAGTGAGTCATCCCCAGCGGCCGCTCCAGGCTCTCTGAAAGCCTGCCCGCAGCAGCTGTGCCATTTACGAGGTGAAGTTTTGGACTCAGGAGTTCGGCCAGAGGAGGAGGTGGCTGGGGCCCAGGCAGGTCCAGGCTGGGCTGGGATGAGAGACAAGGCCCAGGGGAGAAGTGTTGGGAAGAATTGGGCTGTTTAATTTTGCTCATTCACCTTCTGTTTTAAAATGGGGCAAACTGACTGGGGAGTTAGGAAATCTTGTTCTCCACTCCCAACTAAACTTATGACATTGTAAAGTAAAACAAAACAATAATAGTTAAGAGCATGGACTTGGAGGTTTTACTACAGCTCTGGACATGACCTGCCATGTGATTTTGGACAAGTTATATAACTTCCATAAGGTCCAGTTGTCTCAGCTGTGGAATGGGGTAGAGAGCTGGGGAGGGGGCAAATGCCTAGCCTGAGACAGCTAATGTGAAGAACAAATATGATCATATTTATCAAGCGCGCAACACAGTGTCTGGCACTACAGGAGAAAGTGAAAGCAGGTATTATTATCCTCAGCAACTCAGCATGCATCTCTGGGCCTGTCTTCACCTGTGAAATGGGAGCTCGCAGGACTGAAAGCTCGTTCATTTCATACAAAAGAGGGAAGCAGCAGCGTCTCCCTCCTCTTCATCAACCTACATCACCTCTGCTTCTGTCTTTTTTCTGTCTCCCCCACATCATTTTATTTTTTGAAGTAGCAATTTTTCCTAATAATGAAAACTCATTTTTTTTAATTTTAGAAAATATAAACAAACATAGAAAAAAGAAACATAAAACTCCTGTAATTTTGGAACCCAGAGAACATTTTTGAATATAGCTTTCTGATACACATGTATCCTCCCTTTTTTTCAGTCTTACAATTTCATGTGCAGCTTTCCCAGGCAATTATTGATTGCTCTTTAGCATCATCTTGAATAGCTGTTTGACAGTCCGGAGTGTGGAAATCTTGAAAATTATTCTATAACATTTATATTGTTGGGCACTAAATTAATTTTCAGTTTTCTCTTGCCACTATTAGGAGGCTGGAGGCTTGGGCTAGGTGGAAACAAGGGAGTGGTGAGAAGTGGTGGGGCTGGGATATGTTTGGAAGGAACAGGAGCAGGATTTGCTGATTGGCCGGCTGAGGCATGTGAGGAGGAGGGGGTGATCAACCATGGATTTCAGCTTAAGCAGCTAGAAGGACTGACTTATCATTGACTGAGATGCGGAAGTGTGCACTTTGAGAAAGGAAAGAGTAGAAGTGTGGTTTTAAAATACGAAGTTGAAGATTTCTTTTAGACACTCAACTGGAGTTGTCACTAGGCAGTTGGATATATGAGTATAGAATTCAAAGAAGATGTCGTGGCTAGAGATACCAAGTATTGGGTTTGCCAAAAATATTGTTTGTTTTTGTTCTGTAAGATGGCTCTAGTAACACTTAGTTGTCTTTAACTTCATTCAAAACAATTTTGTTAGATTGTATTGTGACAGCTGTCATATCAGTGTGCATTTTAAAAAAATATCAAAATTGGTGACTTTTTGTGTAGCCATTCTAATATTGAAGATGGAAGAAAATATGTGACAGTTTTGACATATTATGCTTTATTATTTCAAGAAAGGTAAAAATGCAGCTGAAATGCAAAAAAAATATCTGTGCAGTTTATGGAGAAGGCACTGTGACTGATTGAACATGTCAAAAGTGGTTTGCAAAGTTTTGTGCTGGAGATTTCTTGCTGGATGATGCTCAATGGTCGGGTAGACGAGTTGAAATTGATAGTGATCAAACTGAGACATTAATTAAGAACAGTCAATGTTATGCCACACAGGAGATAGCTAACACACTCAAAATATCCAAATCAATAAAGTTTTTGGTGAAAATGAAAAATGTGTCTTTATTTTACGAATAAAACAAAACTGACTTTTTGGCCAACCCAATAGGATGTTATTAGTGCGTGCATAGATCTAAAGACTTGAGATCATACAAAATTGCTAAGGGACCCCGGATCCTTAAGGGAGCTGCAGGACTCAGGCTTGCTGACACCACACCAATGGGGACCTTTTGTCTTTTTGCTGCAGGGAAAATGTGACATGTGCCCCTCTTTCTCCTAAGCCAGTGGTATACAGCCCTGCAATACCAATTAAACATGTCTACCTTCATTAACAACTCCTCCCAAAGCCCAGAATTGCTCCTCTTGCTAACGGCGCCTTGGGCAGAAAGCCACCAAACCTTCCTCAGCTGTGGATAGAAGAGGCCACATTGGGGACTCTTTCCAGGCTGCTTTCTTTCAGCCTATAGCTTCCCTGGGTTAATCTTTCCCCAATACAGCTCATGCCCATGTTGAAAGCAAAACAAGCCAGTCTACTTTCACTGTTGTGTTTTTCTTTAGCTGATGTCATGGGGTGGGGGTAGAGAGGGCAGGAAAAGATGACAGAATCCACTTGCAGTTTGGGTTGGCTCCATTTTTGTCCCAGTGGCCATTGGTCAATGGCATCCGCAGATAGAGAGAGTGGGAGAGATGGGGGTGGAAATAAAGTTGAGATGCTCCCTGCTGGCCTGGTGTTTTCACTCAGATGTAGACCTGAGGCTCAGAGAGGGTGGGCAATAGACCAAGGTCACCACCCACAATGCCCCGGGTATCCCTGTTTACTGGGGTGTTTAGTGGGTAAGTGCTGGAAATTCCAGTGGACAAAGAAGCAAGATAAGCAAAAGTATCAGCAAAGTTGAAAAGGTGAAATTTCAAGTGAGTATTTGCAGAAGAGAGTGTGTTTGGGTTGGTGAGACAATGATAGAAGGGATCAGTGCTCATTCCCCTCCTCTGCCCCGCACTGTCCACATTCTCTGTTGCCCGTGGTGTTATATGGTCATCTCAGGGCCACAGCTTGCAGGGACTCACAGCCCCCTGGCCCAGCCTGGAGTGTGCCCTGGCCTGGGGGCTCCTCTGTTAAATTTCTTCCCTGATTCAAGACTGTTGGGTTCTGATCCTGACCTCTCCCCTGTCCTTGGGAAGATCACCAAATCTCTTCAGGTTTCGTGGTCTTCATCTTTTCAGTAGGGATAATGACACCTCCACCAATTGCCCATCAGTGCCTGGCACTCAGTTCAGTATTATTCACTCCAAACGCCTATCTGTCTTGTCTGCCAATAATTGGCTGAGTTATTTGTAGCCCTGTAAGGAGCAGGGAGTTGAGCACTAAAGGCCAGGGAATCATTCCAAAATTCTAGATCCGGCCCACAGAGCAGGGTGAGGCTCCTGACCAGGCTTATGCAGATGTTGCACCAGAAACCAGGGAGACACTGAACAGCTGGAGTAGGTGGCTGAAGGAGTGGTTCTCAACTGGGGTTCGATGGCCCCCACTCTCGTGTGCCCAGTACCCTTCACAAATGAGAAAACCAGTTGGGATCACTTTACAAAAGTAGTTTTGTTTGGAAGGTAGAGCCAGGATTTGAATCCTGACTGCTGGAAACCCCACCAATAACTGCCACACTCCACCGCCCTCCACCACCTCACAGAGAGTGGGCACTCTATAAATATTGGATGAATGAGTGGAGGAATGCAAGAATGACCCACTTCCAGTTCTGGCATTCAGGAAGGCTTTCCTGGCAGCACCCGCCTTAGCTTGTGATTGAGCCCAGCACGTCCAGAGCATCTTACTATCCCTCCCATCTGATTTAATCAGACCTACCAGGGCATGGGAGTTCACTGAGGATCAGACCTAGAGGAGAATGTCCTTCAGCAAATAGCTCCTCGGAGTAAATGAGGCAAAACTGTGTGAACACCCGAGGAGTGATAATTCCACAAACGCCAACCAGGTCTCTCGGGGAGACGCCGTGCCTTCTCTGGGGATGCTGAGGCTCGCTGCACTTTTGATTCAGCTGCAGCACAGACCTGCTAATTAGGTTTGTGTTTATTCAATGCTGCATAAAGCAGATTTGATGAACTGAGCAGCACAGAAGCATTTTGAGGGAATAGCTCTTCCTTTCAGGCTAAGACTTTCTTCACCTCTTCTCTTTGGGTCCAGAAGCCCAGAGGTCCAGTCCTGGCAGGACGAAGGAGGCAGAGGTTTCTGGCAGCGTGCCCGGAGCTGGGCTCTCGTCCACACTCAGGCAGCCCCTGGCCTCAGGGACTACTGGAAGGATGTGCCTGCCTCTCACCCTCTATGTGTGATGTGCCTGTAAACAAACACATGGGCATTTTACCAGACGATGGCCCTGAGCCAACACTAACCCATTTTCAGGCCAGTGTGTTTATCTACAGATGAACCCCAAAATGCTTCTGAAATCTAGGGAAACATAAAGGACTTGCCAGTGCAGAAGGAAAGAGGCCATGGGATGTCTACCCCATGACACAATCTTCGCTAGAGCCCATGCACCCCCCACCCACCTTGTCTGTCCCAACTGTCCAGCCTTTTCCCACTCCTTGCACCTCACCGTGCTCCAGCCACGCAGCCTGCTTTCTGTTCTCAGGATAGTTCCTTTCTGCCTCAAGGCCCTTGCAAATGCTATTCCCTCATCTTCTCTTCTTCCTCCTTCCTTCTCCTTTGGGGCCCTCTTCCCCTACTTCACCCTGTCTTTGGAGACTCTAAAGGGCAGGCTTCTTGCAGAGAACATGAAAGACAGTCTGGATTTCAGGGAAGAAGAGCAGGAGAAATCTTTGGTGTGTCTCCAGGTGTCTCTGGGTACCAGGTGCTTGGCTGATTTCAGTCCTGGTCTGACGCTCACAAGAGGCAGGGCTTGGGCCTTGGGAGAGCAGAGGCCACTGCCAGCTGCCACTGCCATTTCATTACTCATTGCTAATTGCAGCAAATGGGGCTTTTACAGCTCCCCCGGCCCTCATTGTGAGCTGTGGCAGTGCCGTGATGGAGGGGCGAGGAAGGCCAGCCTAGGAATCCCTCCTAGGAGCCTATATGCCTGCCCGGCTGGCTCATTTGGACCCTGCAAGGCTGAGTCTGGGTCTTACAACCATTTTGTGATGAGGCATGGAAGTTGCATGGACCCCACAGACTCCAGTCTGCACCTCACGTCTCCCATGTGCTAGTGAAATCCTCAGCTGGGTTGGGGGGCAGTGTCAGAGGTTACCACTGGGCTCAGAAGAGTGGCAGAGTCACATGTGGCTTCTGGCTGACAGGAGGATGTGAGGGCAGAGGGTAGACACAAGACTTCCTTCTGGAGGCCATGGACCCAGAGGCCAGCCCCTAGGTCCTGGGTGGCCATCGGGAGGGGCAATTAGCCAGAGCAGCAGGGAGAAGGGCTCTGGAGCTTGACAGGCAGGACTGGCTGACCTATGACAGGTCATTTAGTCTGAGTCTCAGTTTCCTCACCTGTAACATGGGAGAGTCCCACCTGCCTCCTAGGGTTGTGGGAGACATGAAATTAGATAATGTACCTACGTGCTTAGCAATAAAGGATGGCTCCCAAGAACTAGTTGTCAGGGAGGGAGAAGATTCTCACACCCTGCCCAGCACACAGTTCTATTCTTGGCTCATCTTGTATGTTAGTGGGGCTGAGGAGCCTCCAGACCTATCTGCAGCTCTGCATTAATAATTATTCATCAGAGCTGCCATCAGTGAGCACTTATTGAAGACCAGGGCTTAAATATCATCGTTCTGATCTTTACAACCACCTCACAAGTAGGTCCTCCAAGATCCACCTCCCAGATGAGGATGCAGGAGTCAGGGAGCAACCTACCCCCAGTCACACAGGGAGCTGCAAACCCAGGACTATTCCTCTGCCTGGCGTGGGACCAGAGGTCAGCTGCCTCTTTCCTTCTTCTCTGACTGCTATCATTTGGTCCCTTTTCCAAAGAGCTTTAGCCAACTATGATCTCCCCTGCCCCCTCCTCTGAGAGGCAGAATGTGATTGGGGTTTTGGAGTTCAGACAGTTAGGTGTTTGGGTCCAGCCCAGCCTCCCACTAGCTGTGTGGCTTGGACAAGTCACTTACCCTCTTTGGGCCACACTTTCCAGTTTATAAAGTGGCAATCGGTCTGCTTCTCAGGGAGGTCATGAGGGCATGCTAATACCAGGGAGATGCCAGCTTGGAAGCCTCCCGAGAGCCCCCTTCTGCAGACCAGCAAGTGGGTGGGGGCAGGCTGAACAGGAAGCCACTGTGGACCATCAGCCATCTCCAAGCCCATTACTGGAGGATGGAACCTACCCCTGCAACCCCCTTAATAGAGTGCCTGTTTCTATGGTTACGGGAGTGTGGCCTCCAGAGGCTTCTGATTTGGTGATAAATAGCTGAGAGCATATTGCCTCACACCTTCAAGAGGCTCACAGAGTCTGCAATAAGGGGTCAGCAGCAGGGACTCCTCCTTGTTCCTTTTCTCACCCCTCACCCACCGTCCCAGCAGGAGCCCATTAGGCCCTTCTCAGGGTCCCTGTGGTGTGTGACCAGCCTTCAGACAGTGACTCTGACCTGCACTGTCAGCACATGGCCAGCATTTGCAGGTCTTGCAAGGGCCTTTCTTCACCATGGTGAATTTTTTTACTGGGCAGGAGAAAAACCATGGAGCTTCTGAAGAAAAGTGTAGCTGTGTTATTCTGCAGAAGGAAAGAAACTGCTCTAAGCTATCATTTCATGTCTGCACTTAAAACCTTTCCCTATAGTTCCCAACATTGACAAGATCAAGCCCGCGTGCCTAAGCTGGCACTCTAAGTTCTCCATGAACTGGCCCCCACTTACCTCTGAGGTTTTACTAAGCGTTATTATTATTATTGGGAATAATGATGACCATTGATTAAAACAATCAGTCATTGTATTTGAGGACTCACAAGTAAAGAGGCAATGTCCTAAGGCCTTTCCTTGTATTAACTCACTGAATTCTATTGACAACTGCAGGAAGGAGGTGTTAAGTCCCATTTTTCAGTGAGGAAACTGAGGCCAAGAGAGTAAGTCACCTGTCCATGGACTGTTGGGCTCTGAAGCTCAAGCCTAGGTCACTCTGTGAGACCATCACCCACACACCCATGGCCTCAGTCTCCTTCTCCACTTGGGCTCTCGTGTCCTGATTGGTCTCCTCTGTGTCTGGCACACGTCTGCCCACCATCCTTGCTCATGCTGTTCCCCCAGAAAGGCTTTGGGAAGCAGCATCAGTAATGGAGAGGGCACAGGCTCTGAAGTCAGGCACACCAGGGGTCAGAATCCTGGCTGTGCCTATTCCCAGATGCCTAACGAGGCTCCCTGGGCCTTACTTTCCTTACCTGGAAAATGGGAGGATGGCACAGCCTCATTGGTTTCATGAGTCAACATACACAAAGCATCTGGCTGGTGACACTGGCTCATCTGTCTAAGTTCTGCCTGAAGTTGGAGGGCCAGCTCTGGCTCTTCATCAAGACCTTCTCTGACTAACCCAGTCTGTTGACATTTCTTCTTCTAAACCACTGTGTGGCATCACTTGTGCCCCGTGCTCATCATATCCCCTGAAGGCAGGGCCCACGGTGACCTAGTCCCATCCTTGGCACACACAAGAACTTCATCAAGGTTTGCAGAGTAATTGCTCTTCAGGGCTCCTTACTGTCTGTCCCTGTCTGCCTCTCCAGCATCCTCACTCTGTACCCACAGTGTCTTCACCTTCACCCCCCACCACAAACGTGTGCCTTCCCATACCCCAGCTTTCTGTGCTCCCTCTGACATCGCTGATCTCTCTTATCTCCTAGTCCCTCTGTCTGCAATGCCCTCCTCCATTCTTTCCCTAGGTAATCTCTGCTTCTTTTTAAAGATTTGGCTCAGCCATTCTCTCTGCTTCCAGGAGGTCTTTCCTGATGCTCCAGGTTGGTTAGATAACCTCTTCTCTATGTTTCCCCAACCCCTAGGCTGACCTTTCTCCTAGCACTTGTCACAGTGTATGTCCTGTATTTGTCCAGCTGTCTATCTTCTCTGCTAGGCTGTGATCCCCTGGGAGCAGGGACTATGTCACTGTCATCTCTAGAGCCCTGGCATCTGACACAGTGTCCATCATAAAGCCAGTGGTTGTTCAGGGGATAGACAGATAAAAGAAAGAGTGAGCACTGGCTGAAAAATTCCTGACACTTGCTATTTGAAGCATCTGCCCACAGGGTTATGGACTGTCTGTGCCTGCAAGTGTGACTCAGCCACCTTCACCTTTGCATCTCGGAGACTATGGCAGGCTGTTAGGGGACAGCATCTGGGACTGAAGAGCTATGTCTAAATCTGCATGTACATTCTGTGCCTCCATTTCAAACCTTGTTCATTAGCACAGCAATTAACTGCAGCAGTGCCTAATGACAGATGGTTCGGCTGCGTGCCTGAACCCCTGGCTCCACAGTGGGCCTGGAGTGGGGTAGACACGTCTGGAAAGGTTGATGTTTTTATTGATCTAGCCAGTCCAAGCTCCCAGGGCCGTGGAGACAGTGAGCAGAAATCAACGCAGGCACTGGTGGGGGCTGGGCTTGAAAGAGCCAGGCCTTGGAACCAGCACTTGGAAAGGTTAGGAAAGGTGTCCTGCTTCCATTCTCATTCTGAGATTTTCTTTCTCAGCCTTCACCCCAGGATATGTTTATTGATTTTAGAGAGAAAGGAAGGGGAGAGAGGAGGGGGAACATCAATGTGAGAGAGAAACATCAATCGGTTGCCTCCCACATGTGCCCCAACGAGGGATAGAACCCTCTGTGGATGTGCCCTAACCAGGGATTGAACCTATAGCCTTTCTGGTTCAAGGAATGATGCTCCAGCCAACTGAGCCACCTGCCCAGGGTAAGATTTTTTTAAATCTGAATTTCATGTAGGAAAGCCCCAGCACACCACTCGCAAATTCTCTTAAGCCACATAAGCTCTAGGGAATTATCCAGAGATGTTCTCGTTTTCCTGTTACTTCCTTAGAGGTTTCAGAGCTTTCTATAATTATTTAGAATTGGAATGACCAAGCCCATCAGCCTTAGCTAACAGACACTTAGAGTTTAGTATTTAGAATTGTGTAAGACCAGTATTTGTATAGCTACAAATATATTTAAGCGAATTTGGAGGGAGATTTTTTTTCTCCCCGCTAATCCCTGGTTCGAATTGGCCCATGGGTTATTACCTTGTGAATGATATGATATTCAATTCTCCGTAAAAGAAATATCAAATTGGCATTCAAATGGCTGCCTGTGTCACAAATTCAAGCCAGAATGAAGCACTTTAAACCACAGCGGATTCCACAGGAGCTAGAGTCCATCAGAGCTAGAAAGGATCTTCCTGTCCAATCCCACCATTGACAGATGGCAAAGCTGGGGCCCCGAGAAGTTCATTGATTTACTGGAGAACACGCAGCAAGCTGGTGGCCAAACAGGAACCTCTCCTAACATCATATAGAAAGAGTCAGGCTTTGCCATGTGCCAATCCCAAACCACTCTAGCAGAAATCCTTTAAGTGGTGTGGGATACGCTTCCTTCATGGCCTGTCAACAAACTCAGTCTGAGTGAAACAGAAGAGAGGGTGCAGCTGAGGAAGCGAGGCCTGTGGTCTGCTGTTAGTCATGCAGAAAACCGCGCATCTTGTTTTGAGAGGCGTTGACAAGGAACCATGCTGGAGAAGAATGTTAGCTGAAGTTGAGAAGTCCCCATGGCAGGAGACCTTTGCGATGTGGGAACTTCTTTTGGATGGGGGCGCTATGGGAAGAACTGGGAGGACAGCCTTGTTCCCCGTGAAGTGCTGGCCAGAGAAAGACACATGGCACTCTGTAGTGGCCCTACCCCAACCCTGTCCAGTTTAGCAGAGAACAGGCCTCCTGAACATAATCTTCCTGCCCTCTCTCTCCTTTAGGAGGCCTCGCCTTTCTCCCTCATTGACATGTAACCCCAGGTATTTATTGGATGACCTGCTGAAACTGCCATGAGGAGGAGCCTTGGCCAAGAAAAAACAAGTCTTCAGGTTGATGGGCAGCTGGGTAACCAGAGAGATGAGGGAGGATCTCCTGGGATGAATGTCTTAGAGTTTAGACCCGGGTCTTGGTGACTCATGGACTGGGCCCACCGCTCCTGGAAATGCTCCCCATGTCCCTGGCAGGGGATGCCAAGGTTTAGGGGGCCTTGTAAAATGTTGCCCTGGAATACGGGTTCATTCTCTCTCAGCATCATGCCAAGGGTGTCCAGGGCCTTGTTCTCATGCTGTCACTGGAGTAGACCTGACCTTTCTGTCTTGTCTTTTTGTTGGTTTTATTAAATTGTTCCAGGGCCCTACAGCTAAAGGATGATTCAGGCATATCTTCTCCTCTTATGATACAAAAACATGATCAAAATTTGTCAAGTCTCAGGGACTTTTTTTTTCCTTTTCCTCTTGCAAGAGAGTTTATAAAAATATAAAGATAACAGAGGACATTTCAATGAGAAAAATACTTCTATAACCCTGTCACCTTATCATTATAATTTCTCCTTCCAGTCTTTGCATGAGCATGTATTTTATGCATAATTCAAACCTTAGTATAAATGTAACTTTTTATTTTTATTCTTTAAATTCAGAATGTCAATTTAACATGCTCTATTAGGGCTCAGAATAGGCTGTTGTTATTTTGTGTAACAAAGAGACGTGAAGGTCAATGGTTTAAACAAAACAGAAGTGTATTCGTCTTTTACACAAGCGTCCAGAGAAATTTCTGCATGTACAGCCACTGCTATTACTACTGCTGCACCATGCAGAGCACTACCACCATTACTGCTGTTACTGGCTAACATTCATTAAGTATTACAATGTACCAGGGAATGAGCTCTGTTTTTCAAATGCAACAATCCCTTCTAATTCTGGCATTATCTCTAGGAGGATTATTGTACCCATTTTACAGATGAGGAAAAGTCATTCTCCAAGGTCCTTTAGCCAGCACATGGCAGAGCCAGGGTCTGACTTCAGATGCCCTCTATCAAACCATTGTGCAACATGGTCACCAATATGGGAACGGCCAGGGATGGGATCCAGGCCAGAATCATCTGGCCAAGTGCTCCCACTGGGTCAAGAGGGGATTCAGCACTTATAGCTGGAAACAGCAAAGAGAAGCCTGGAATCCTGGGAGAGGATAGGGGGCTGGCTCTGCTGACTGGTTTAAAGGACCAGGGGAAGAAGGGCATATTCATGAGGGTTCCAGATTATAAGAAACAGAAAGCACCCCTACTGCAGAAAGGAAACAACTTTATTGACAGGATTTGAGGTAGCGTGTGGCTGGAGGCCAGGGCTTAGGAACGGGCAGGCAGGAGGGAAGTCATGAGGTGGCGAGGAACCTGGCCAGGTGCCTACCGAAGCTGAGCTGCAGAGCCGGTCTGCTGAGGATGCCACAGCCGCTCCAGCCTCATCAGCTTGCATGGCTGCCTCCACGGCAGCCTGGCCACAGCCACCCGTGAACACTGCCATGCTAGTGGGATGCTCCTCCTGCTTCCTACTTCCTGCTTCCTGGGCACTTGAATCAAGCACAGCTCTTGAAATGAACAGAACTTCATTCTTACCTCTCAGTGAAACTTTTCTCCTGCCTCCGAGTAAAAACTCAAAGAGGTCCCATGACGTTTCTGTTTACTCTTGGTAATATCTTGTATCACTTGAAGTCACAAAACAGTCTCAGTTCTATAATTAGACAATCCAGTCCTGTGGATTAACTCAAAGTCTGCATTTGATCTAGAGATACATCTTCTCACTTCTCCTTCCAAGGCCAACTTCAAGGCTAGCCTTGTCTTAGGGAGTGGGTAGGATCAGTTTCTTCTGTCTTCCTCTGTTCTCCCCTCACCATCTGTTTACTGACTGCAAGCTCCAGGATTGGGCAAGGAGAAGGGACAGTAGAAAGGAAAGTTCTTACTAATGTGGCATGTTGTAACAGCCAGCCCCGTACTCCAAGGATGGGGCAGACATTTAAGTTGACTCTGAGCAGCTCTTTCACACCTTCTCAGACACCCCCATTCCTTGACCTGGCTGACTGCACTTGTTCCTGAGGTCACCTTGGCTTGGCAGTCCTTTAGAAAGCCTGAGGTCCCATCACTTCCCTGGGCCAGCTGTCCCTTCAGAGGGAGCCCATACCTGAAAAAGGCCATTGTTGTATCCACAAACCCTGCGAATAAGGCAGCAGAATACGGTGGCCAATATTCCTATGAAAGTCCCATGTGCCTAAGCTTCATGCTTGCTTACCCACTGCTGGGAGGGAGAGTTGCTTTTCTCTCCATGCAACAGCCTCTCTCCCTGCCCCACCCTGCAGCTCCCCTCTCTTCTCAAGGCGGTAACCTCACCATGCTCCAGCTCTCTGCACACCCAGCACTCCCCTGACTTTATCAGATAGTGACCATGAACTTCTGCATTTTGATCTCTCACTACACTTTGCAATGTATAAGGTATCTTTCTGTCTAAGGCTCTTGGCTGAATGTGCTCTTACTCTGGTTCCTGGTTCTCAGTCTGGGGTAGTCCCTCTGAGCGGTGGAGCTATCTCCCACCAGAACTCCCATGCTGGAGAATTCTACTGGCTCCCCCTCAGGGGTTGAGGATGCTGAGCAGTCAAGTCACAAGGAGGTAACCTCCATCCTTCCCTCCAGTCCAAGGCATCAAGCTGCAGAAGTTTCCCTTAACAAATGATGGGGACACGGGAGGGGGCAGTTCTCCAGGGGCTTTGTTAAAGCAACCCCCATCCACTAGCTGCTCTGTGCTATGGCAGCAGGCAAGCAAGATTAATAATTTTGCATCCACGAAACACAGCACACTCTTAGTGCCTCTTACCCCCAACACCAACTGTGCCATTCTAATCTTGGAGGATGCCAGGGAGGGGCAAAGGGAATGAAAAAACCACCACAGGGGAAAAATAATAATAATAAGTGGTTCTGAGGAGGACCTTTTGAGTAAGTTTCCCCAATGAATTGGGGTGGCTTGTCT
The DNA here is from genome assembly GCF_987537825.1 of Furipterus horrens. Classification (NCBI taxonomy): domain Eukaryota; kingdom Metazoa; phylum Chordata; class Mammalia; order Chiroptera; family Furipteridae; genus Furipterus; species Furipterus horrens. The sequence continues at coordinate 31,446,676 of NW_028327172.1, read as the reverse complement.
TTTCATGACCACCCTAGTCTTTGTGTTCCCGCTCCTTGGCAGTTTGCAACAATAATGAGTATTTTACAGTTTGGGGTTCCTGCTGAGTAAGCAGTACCCAGCACCACATTTTTTCTTTCTTTCTCCTTTTCTGAGACTGCAGATGATTGTAGTTCTCATAGGTACTGACTTCCAGACACCTGAAACCTCATCATCCCACTCCAGACTAGGGGTGAATCTGGCAGGTGTGCAGGGGCGCTAGGGAGGAATTTACAGTCTCCCTATGGAATGGAGACTGTTTCCTTTAATTCTGAGGCTGTCAAGTACAAAGACTAAAAATAGTGGTGCCCAGGTCTTTGGAATTCACAGACCAATAATATTTTTTGGAGAATGGGAAGAATCTTACTTTGCCAAGTAAGGACACTGAAGAAAACAGAAACCTAAAAAAATAAACATCTCCCAGCACCATCATTTCATAAAATAAAGACCATTTTAGCATGTGTGTGTGTGCGCGCGCATCAAGGAAGAAGGAATCTAATCTCAGAATAAACGACAGCCCTTTAAACTAAGTGCATTTGTATTTTTGTACAAAAACTCCCAACATCATCCTTACATTTCTCATTTTGTTGGTGACCCACTGACACTTCACTGTAGTCTGTTTGTTGGATTAGAGCTTGGAAAGTGGGAGCTAAATTTACTGAATTAGTCCCAAGGTTAAGAAGTGTTTGTGCACACAAAAAGCTATACCTCCCCACATTTACTGATGTCAACATCTCACACACTTACATGGATGACTAGCTCCACTGGCCACTAGGTTTGGGTCAAGTACACAAGGGAGAATGAAGGATATAAAAATGTCACCTCCTCAGAGAGGCCCTCCCAGACCACCCCATCTAAAAGGAGCTGCTGACACTCCATACCTCCCACCTGTCCACAGTAATTCTCTAACCCTCATCTTTGTTTTTTTCTTCAAACACTTACCTTAACAGAAATTAGCCTGTTCGTGTCTTTGCATACCTGTGTGGCCCATCTCCCCGCTCTGAGAACGTAAACCCTAGTGTTTAGGAGCGTTGTCTGTCTGTCTCATTCACCACGGGCGCTCCCACACAGAGGTGCAGGGTTGCCCAGGGCAGTGAGATGGGGTGGGATCTGAGGTGGGGGAAGGGAGTAGGACACAGCGCCCCATTGTCCTGGGCTTCTCACATTGCATAGTCTCTTTATATCAGTCCATGATCAGATGAGGACCTCGAGGCCCCCTGCTATGAATGAGTGTCTGACTTCTGAATTAATGCAGTTCCAGTCAGGAAAACAACCTAGAGTGGAACAACAGTGTTTCTTTAGAGCAGGAAAAACAATCTGCTTTCTACCATTTACCTCCTTCACCCAGAGTGCAGAGGTTGCTGGAAGGTCAGGAAGAATATTTAGAATAAAAAACCAGAAGGCTCCTCATAGCTCTTCCCTAACGAAATCAGTGGGCCCAGCAAAGCATAGTGGTGGTGGCAGGGAGGTCACAGGTTCCCTCACTGGGTCACCACTGAAAGTGGCCGGGGCGGTGGCAGACAGGGAGGGAGCCCAGCCTTAGCATTCCAGTCACCCCGCAGGGAGGCAGGTGCAGGGACTGCCTCTGAGCAGTGTAGTTGTTTCTCAGGTCGTTGCAGCTACAGAAAAGCAGCTGCAGGCTCCTCCCACTGTGCGCAGCTGCAGGGAAGCAGGCAGGTAAAAGCCACAGCGGTGCCCTGGGTGTCGGGAGGTGGCGAGTGAGCTCTGCATTCAGGTCAGGTGGTAATAACGTGAGTTCATATTTGCTTAGAATTCACTGTGTGCTGTGTGTGTGTGTGTGTGCGCGCGCACGTGTGCACCAGAAATGCTCGTAACAATCGTGTGAAATAGATGTGGTCATTATCTCTCTTCACGCCTGAGAACATGGAAGCTCAGAGGGGTCAGATGGTTGCCCAGGGTCACACTGCTGATGTATGACCTGGCAAGGACTCCAATCTGAGTCTGCCTGTCCCCCGCCCACACCCAGAGGTTGGAACAACAACAGTAACAAATGACAGTGGGGCACCTGCTGAGTGTTAGACACTGTGCAGGTACTTGATGCACATCACCTCATTTAATCCTCACAACAACCCAGAGAAGTGGGTGTTTTTATTCCCATTATGCAGTGAGACAGAGACTCAGAGTTGAAATGAATCTCCCAAGTCACAGCCATGAAGAGGTAGATTCAGAATTTGAACCCAGGTTTACCTGACTTCAGTGCTCCCTCGAACACATCATCCTGTGGGAAATGACTCACTCAGCAAATCTTTCTGCAGGACCTACCACGTGCCAGGCACTGTTCTAGAAATGACGCACTACACAGAAGTGACAAAAGTTTTGCCTTCGTGGGACTGGGATTCTGGTGAAGGAAACAGCAAACGTGGCACAGATCTTGGCACTGCAGGAGCACAGGTGCAGTCTCAGAAGCAGCTGGCAACGGGGGTGGTGGGCTGGATGAGGCCAACTCAGAGGGAGTCCTGGAGTCCCATGGGGGGAAACTTCGACCTTATTCTGCAGCAAAAACGAGCCATGGAGGTAGCACAGGATAATGGCTTTGAAAGTTGTTTCAGATCTTGGTTCAAATTCTTACCCTGACAGTTCTGAACTATGTGACTGGCCCAGCAATTTCATGTCTTGTAACCTCAGTTTCCTCATTTTGGAAACAGGGCTGACATTTATTTTATAGAGTTGTTATGAGTATAAATGAGCGTGCAGCTCAGTGCCTGGCACAAGGCAAGTCCTCAATACATCATCGCTGTTCCTATTGATGTGGTTAACAAGAAACCATTGGGAGTTTTCCAGACAAACAAGGGATGTGCTAGATTAGCATTTTAGCAAGATCTCCCCAGCAGGAGAGTAGAGGGGAGCTTGGCAGCAGCCCTGGGGAAACCAGGAGAGGTGGGAAGCAGGGAGCCATTAGGGGGCTGCTTGCTGGAAGGGGAAGGGAGGCGGAGAAGGGAGCACAGGTCCCAGAGCATTGGCACGGTGGGGAACAGCAGTGGCAGGACACACGACCACACTTTGCCCCTCAGAGTAAGGTCGCAGGGGTGGGAGGAGGGCCCTCAAGCCTGACGGGTAACAGAGACCTAGACCAGGACCGGGCGGAGAGGACCCTCAGCCTGCCCTGGGCTCACGCAGCAGCTCACTGCCTGGGCAGGCAGCTGGCTGTGCGTTCAGACAGCCCCACCGTGAGAAGGGGCGGCTTGCATTTGTATCGGGTGATATACTTTTAATTAAAATGGAAATCATTTGAGCATTCCTTAAAGTTTTACTTTGGGAATTGCCTTCTTGCAAGATCTGCCCTAATTAGCATTCTCTTTATCCCTTATTAATAAATTATACTGGAGTAGTTTCATCCGCCTTCTTTGATCATGGAGTCTCATCATTCCTGAGCTAAACTTCATTCCCTGTTGACATTTAGGGTGCAATGGGGCCCAAGCTGACCTGATTTGGGGGTTAGAAAATTAGTTCTTAATTAAATCCCAACAATGTGGGGGTCCATCTTCTTGCGGACCTACTGAGCCCAGGCGAGCACACAATACAGGTGCTTCCTGAGGTCAATGAGTGTGGGACCCCTTGGGGCAGACCTTTTTGAGGAAGCACCTAGAATTAGGCAGACAGGCCCCATTTCTGAGGCAGTGAACACAGATACATGAGGACCCAGCACCATAACTAGGAAAACAGAAGCAGAAAAGCCAATGGTCTGGCTCTTGGGCTTCAACCCCAGGCTCAGAAAAGTTAAGTCACCTGAAATATTATTCTGCCATAAAAAAAGAAGAAAATCCTGCTATTTGCGACACCAGGAATGGACCTTGAGGGCACTGTGTAAATTGAAGTAAGTCAGAGGAAGACAAATACCATATGATACCACTTATATGTGGAATCTAAACATAGCTAACTCATAGAAATAGAGGCCAGATTGGCAGTTGCCAGGGCCGGGGTGAGGCACGTGGATGAAGGTGGTTGAAGGGCACAAACTTCTAGTTATAAGATGAATAAGTTCTGGAAATGTCATGTACAGCATGGTGATTATAGTTAACAATACTCTTAAGTAGTTGGAAGTTGCTGAAAGAGTAGATTTTTCAAGTTCTCACCACACACACACACACACACACACACACACAAATCGTAACTCTGAGGTGATGAATATGTTAACTAACTTTATTGTGATAATCATTTTGCAATATATAGGCATGTCAAATCATTACATGAACACTTTAAAATTACACAATACTATATGCCAAATATATCAATAAATTTGGAAACAAAGCAAAACAAACAAAATATCCGGGTACAAAAAAAATAAAATTTTTCCAAGTTAAAAAGAAAGCCAATGGCCCTGCAGGTGAATGCTGATGTAGGCACTGCATCATTATATACAATAATATAATAGCAATAACGATAATAGCAACAATAAAATAATAACAACAACAAATAATAATAGCAGCCAACATGAACAAACTGCCCGCTCTGTGCCAGGTGGTGTTCTAAGCCAACATCCCAATAACCTTATGAGGAAGGGCTATTATTATCACCCGCATTTTTCAGCTGAGGACAGTGGGACTCAGGGAGATTAAGTAACTTGCCCAAGGCACCCACCTAAAAATGGCAGAGTCGCCCAAGTCCGCTTTCTTTTCACAGCTCCTTGTTCCTCCTGCTTTTTAGAGTCTATCTGCTGTTCCTTTGAGGCTGACAGTTGTGGTTTCTCTTTCATATTTCAGTGATGGGGCCATCTGTCAGCAACCACCAAGTGGACTTTGTCTTTCACCCCTGCTCATGAATTCTGCACATGGTCACCTTTACTATCCATTTCTAGACTAACTTCTCCTCATTCTGGACACAAGCACACAGGAATGTCAGATCTAGTCCGAGTGCTTTTATAAAGTCAAACAGACCTGGATTCAAGTTCTGACTCTGCCACTTTCTGTGTGACCTTGGCAAGTTATTTTAATTTCCCTGAGCTACAGTTTCTATACCCATAAGATGGAAATAATGATAGCACCTACCTCCTAGGGTGTAGTGAGGATTGACAGGTGAAATGTGTGTGAAGGAATGGGCCTGGAGGTAGTGTGTTCCAGAGAAAGCAGCCAAGTCCTAGAGGAAAGAGCAACTTGACAAGAATACAAGGGTGCACTGAGAGGGGCCAGAACCCAGACTTGGGTCCCTTACCTTACTTCACTTTCTGCAACACTTGTGCTCTGCAGTATATTTGATGAGAAAAAAAAAAAAGAATGCTACACAAAAAGCAATTCATACAAGTAGAGTAAATGCTTTACTTTGCTTTTTTGTTCCCATATCTTTAAATAGTATTGACATTGGAAGGGCTGTGGTGAGGTAGAGTAGTGACCCAGCCAAACCGTGACATCTCTGGAGTGGTCTGGCCCAGATGGCTCTCGTCCATCATTCAGCTTAACCACGACATCTTCTGAGAGGCCTTTCCTAACCAACCAATCTTTGGAAGCTCACCCATCATATACTAGAACATTCCTCTGTTTTATTTTCAAATTCTAACTGTTTCTTTACCTTTGTGTGCTTTCATATCATAGTTTATGTAAGTCTATGTTTTATTTTTGTATCTTGTTTTAATTAAACATTTTATTTTGGAATAATTGTAGATGCACATGCTGCTGTGTGAAATAATGCACAGAAATCCTATGTACCTTTTATACAGTTTTCCCCCAATGTTAACATCTTGCCAAACCGTAGTGCAATATCACAGCCAAGATACTGACATAGTCTGTCTTTTTTAAAAAGATATTTCTCTCAACTAGAAAGTAAGAGCCACCAAGTCAGTGACTTTGTCTGGTTCAACAAAATATTCCCAACACCTAGAACAGTGCCTGACATGTAGTAGATGCTTAATAATTGTTTGCTAAATATATGAATATATATATGAATAAATATATGAATATATATTTATATGTGTCATTTTTTATCCCTTCCCCTCTCCTAATCTTGAAGCATTTCTGTGATGCCCAGGCAGCCTTTACTCTGCTAAGGCACCAGTTTTCCAAGTTCTGTGCACTGAATTTCATTAAGATCAGTTAGAGTAATGGCCTCCAATCTGGACGTCCATGAAGATTTTTCCCAGGAGTATGTATATATATGAATAATTTGGAGGAAATCAATTTTCAGCTACTCAATTTATTTTTCTAAAATTTCCAGAATTGATCTGCCCAAGTAGGAGTTCTCCCCAGGAAGAGTTCAGAGGCTCTTCTCCCACTTGACAAAAAGTTGGCCCTTTCCTTATCCCAAATCTTACTAAGATGCTTTGCCCTGGGGCTCTCAAACCATCTGAGGGGTAAGTTGAAATATTAGTTTGGAGTAAGCCTCCCTGTTCATCCCTGAATTGTGCATATTCCTGTCATAAGTGACTCTTGGCACTGGAAATATGGTCTTGGGCTGTGTCTGTGCTGAATCAGGAGCAAAGCAATATAGGTTGGTGATGCTGACCGCTGCCTGGAATGTTTTTCAACACTACCATTTTTTTCAAGCTGTGTTGGTAAAAACGAAGGAGGAAATTTTTATGTAATCTCTTTCCTATTTGATGTGCTTCATCCCATTAAGGTATTTCAAATATTTTTTAATCCCATCATGAAATATTTATTCCAATTATACCTAATTTTAATTAAACCTACATGATGTATACTATTATGCTGGCCAAAAAGTCCATTTAGTTTATTTGCATAAAATAAAAGACATATTTTTCATTTTCATCAATAACTTTATTGATTTGGATATTTTGAGCATGTCGGCTATCTCCCGAAGGGTATAATGTTGATTGTTCTTAATTAATGTCTCGATTTGATCGCTATCAACTTTAACTGGTGTACCTGACCATGGAGCATCATCCAGTGAGAACTCTCCAGTACGCAGCTTCGCAAACCACTTTTGACATGTTCAATCAGTCACAGCACCTTCTCCATACACTGCACAAGTCTCTTGTTGTGTTTCAGATGTGTTTTTACCTTTCTTGAAATAATAAAGCATAATATACCAAAAATGTTACATATTTTCTTCCATCTTCAGTATTAAAATAGCTACATAAAAATTTACCAATTTTAATAAGTGTGTTTTTTAAATACATGCTGACATGACAGCTGTCACAATACAATCTAACAAAATTGTTTCAAATGAAGTTAAAGACAACTAAGCACTATTAGAGCCATCGTACAGAAAAAAACAAATGAACTTTTTGGCCATTCCAATATTTTCTACTTCCTATTAACACAGTAAACTTATGTATATGCATGATGACAACTTTTAGATAATCTGTTCAACAGCATGCAAACGTTTTTCAACATCCTTTTAGGGGGATGGGAGCAAAAAGATTGAAAACTACTGGGACAATACAGCCACTTGGAAAGCCATCGTCAGTGCCATTTTGATTCCAGATCTAATGTCATGGGCATTTCGAAGCCTTTTCACTGCATCCTGCATCCGATGAAATCAGTCTACTCCCTGAAAAGTTATCAAGAAGCAGCCAGGCCGCAAATGCTCAGGGTTGAATAGTTCTCTTGAAAGAGGCCCCACTGTCTTCTGCTGATAATCAGACAAATGGCTGCCCTGAGATAGGTCAGCAAGGGGACCCACTGTTCCCCATCCCTTATCCGGGCCTGGGCTCTGTTTCTCTCCCGATAGGAGCACATAATCCCATCAGTGCCAATGGGAGTTGTGTTCCTGCTTCACTGGCGACAATAGGCTGTCTGAGAAGGACAATTGTTCCCAGCAACTGAGGGGGTAAACACGATTGCCTATTCCCAGCCGCCATCCATGAAGGGTCCTGCTGAGCCCTCAGAGCTCTCTCTTTGTGAGGCTGCATAGAGGGAGGACTGGGCCTGCCTTCTTCCCTGTTAGTGGCAGCCATCCCCACCTTAGTGGCAACCTGTGTCCTGGGGCTCCTCCCAATGTCCTCCCCAAGACTGGCTGCAGGAAGTCATCCCATCTTCTCTCCTCACTCCTTTTAAAAACAAGCCCCTTCTCTATTTCATTCTTCATAATGAAATCAACAATAACACTATACCATTTATTGAGCTCTTATTATTTCCCTGGGCACTAAGCCTTTTACATACAGTTGTGCCTTTAGCTACAAATCCTCACAGTAACTCTGTAGGATAAATATCATTCCCATTAAGTAAAGCAAAAACAGAGCCTCAAGTAAGTCACACATCTGGTTAAGTTGTGGGCCCTGGAGGCAGACCCCCAGGGCTGTCCCAAAATCCCATGCTCCAAGTTACACTAGTGTTCCGCAAACTGTGTTTCCTTCACGACACTCTGAGACAAAGCTTGGGAAGTGCTGTACAATATACCTGCCTCTGACCCCCCGCCATCCCTCATGCCCCAAAACCTTTCTTGGAGATTCCCAATGTATTTTCATTTATTAAAGGTTCTGGGAAGTCCTGCAGGGAGGGAATTTGTTAACTCACTAAACTCACTATTTCCCAGGTATTTGTCCTTTTTTGCATGAAGCAGATTACACTTTGTTAAATGGTAAGTATTAGAATGATGGGGTGAGGGGAGGCTAGCCAGAGGAAATTAGAGACGTGACTGGCCCTTGTCCTCACAGCCCCTGAAGCCAGCTGTGAAGGCAGAGCTGTTGACCGTGGCTCTTTGGGTTTGGGAATGGCTGACAAGGAATCGCAGCCAAGCTCTCTCACAGAGCCCTGCACGAAGCCCCATCCTCCAGCATCTGCGGTCCCGCCTTTTATACCAAAAATGTCACCTACTTTCCCATGGCCAAGGAAAGACAAATAGTTCCAGAATATGGGGAAGGAGAGAGAATGGCTGTGACAAGACTACTGCCCTGGGATGGAGCTGAAGTTCAGTGGGCAAGGGTTTCAGTAGAGAGGAAAGCTTTGGGTCAGGTGGTGCTTCTTTGAGGACTGGCAGGCCATGGCAGAGTTCCCACGTGAACGTGGCTGTCCCTGGGGCTCTCCACAGCAGCAGGCTGAGGCCAGGGCTCCTCCCCTTCCCCACCCCGGGATGTACTCACAGCTGAGGCCTCTCATCTCTTTGTCCCACTGGAAGGAAAGGACAGAGCCTCAGGCATCAGGCAGAGCATGAGGCCCAGGCTGACATGGGACATGCCAAAATGACATGTCATGGGGATTTGTGGGCCTCACTGGAGCCATTTCCTCCAGGGGGTCATTTTATTTAGTTCCAATTGGACCCTGTGATTGGTCTCAGTCCTGGGCCACCTGGTGTCCTGGCTCCATATGGCAATGGCTAGGAAGATGTCATTTTTCCATTGAAATATGCTTCTGCTTTACTATAGTTGAGTCCATAATTGCCTTTGGCTGGAAAGAGATTTTGATTTTTAAAACTAAGCCTGGATATAAGTTCTCCACTTCTGATTTGTTGAACCGATGGGCAGTGTCTGCTCTATTAATTCAAACTGAGAATCACAGCATGGGAATGACAGGTGGGGTCTCAGAGGTCAGTCAAGCCCACCATTGACCTCGTATGGGAATCCCTTTCACTCACTCTTGACAGATGGTCTTTTAGCCTCTGGCTGAGCACCTCTACAGACAGGGAGCTCACTCTCTCATTGTGCAGAATTGTCTGCTGTTGGCCACCTCTCAGTAACTTTGACCCCATATGGAGCTAATAATAGGGGCCCTTTAAGAAACACTCACCACCTGCCAGACCCTAAAAATAGGCATTTTATATGCATGCTAATAACCCTCTAAGGCGGATACTTTTATTATCCCCATTTTGCAGAATGAGTAAAACAAGTTAAAGGGGTTAAGGAATTTGTATAAGTCTCAAAGGCAGAAAGTGATGGCGCTAATTTAAAAATGATCACTCAGAGCATAAGGTCTTTAACACTGCGCTCTCTCACGTTGGGTAAGAATAACTAACGTTCATTGAGTGTTTACCAGGAGCCAGGCTCTGTGCTGAGGTTTATATATACCATCTCCTTTCATTGGAACGAGCTGCAAAAGTACTCCAGGTTTACAAATGATGTCATTTCATTCAATGTTAGGGGTTGATGAGATGTCTTAGGAATTTAACTCTTTATTTCTATCAATTAGCCTACGGTAAAACTGGTTTTGTTATACTTCATTTTGCTTAAAGTTGCAGAACCTATCAATGACCTCATGTAAACTTACTATATTGCTTAATATGCCCGTTTTCAAGCTAAGGACCGAAGTGCCCAGAGGCTGTGTGGTTCAGTAACTGTCACCAGCAGAGCTGCGACTCTAATCAAGGTCTTTTTGACTCAAAGCACACACTCTCCATCACAGCTATAGTGCTGCCATTCTAGAGGGGGAGAAATTGAGATGCAGGAAATTCAGGAGTTTGTCCAAGGTCTCAAACCAGAAATGGCAGAGCCTGGGGTTTGGCCTGATGGAGATCTCAAGTCTCCCTCTGTCTCATGCTCACCTCTAACTCTGCACCTTTCCAGTGCTTTTCCTGCCACCTAGGTCCTAGAGGACTAGGTAGTTCCCCTCCGTAGCTTTAATTGCTTTCCACGTAGCTCCACAGCCTACATCTTATCACCTAAGTTTGACAACCACCCAACTAGAAAGCATATGGTCTCTCCCAAATTCTAAAGCTCAAAAATTCCTTCATCCATCCTTAGTCACCTCTCGAAGAGGTCTTGGAAAGTAATGTAAATATGAAAGCCAGAAAGACCTGGGTTCAAATCCCTGCTCTACCACTCCCCCACTGTGTGACTTAAAGCAGATTGACTGACCTCCCAGAGGCTCAGTGTCCTTGTCTACAGGATGGAGATAAAAGTGACTACCTTGTATGGTTGTCAACCTGCTTCTTTAAGAAGGATGGGCTTCCTCCTGGGAGTGCTTTCTAAATGTATTTCTGAAGTTCCAGAAACAATGACTTGAGCTGTTAATGTGTTGCCAACCAATATAATAGCAATCACTGCTATTGTCAATGAAATGTCATTGGGCTTGTCATGTTTATTTTCACACTCCCACATATCCTACTTTTCCTTTACTCTCAAAACAAATCTCCTAATTCCACTGATGCAGTTTCTCCAACTTGTCCTCTTCCTTTGAGAAGTGTTCATCCTGGTGTAGGAGTTAAAATCCATGGGCTTCAGATTCGGGTGTTTTCCCATTTGGGTTTATCTTCTATGAGTTAGCCTGGTTGAATCCTGCTTCTCTTGTTTATAAAAAGAGAATGGAAAAGGGTCAAGGTTAGATGAACCTACTCATTAGAGGTGTTCAGATGTCATTTCTCTTTCTATTCCTTGCCCTTTTCTCTCACTTTGGTCAACTCTGAGACTAACCTCTCAGTAGCATCAAAGGCCATTTGCTTCCTCTCTTCCTCTTGTATTTCCACGCTTCTTGTCCTTGGTTTGAGCTGGAGGATAATTTATCAAGTACTGTAACAGACATGGGTATATTTTGTAGCCCTAGAAAAAGCGTTATTCCAATGTAAAATGATTCTTTTGCTCTTCCAGGCCAAATTTTGTGACTCGCACTTATGATTTGCACTATATTCATGTACTCAAATAACATATGCTGAACATCATGTAGGGGTGTAATGCTTAATATAGTGCCTGGCATATAGTAAGTATGCAATAAATGTCTGATTGATAAATAAATGATTGAATGAATGGGTGAATGGATAAGTAATTCTTCAAGGCAGCAATGACATGAGCACAGCTGGCTGCCACCTAAACCAAGTGATTTAAGGGGCATGCGACATCAGATAAACCCTCTGACTCCAACTCTTGAATTCATTCCACTATGAGTCTCTTCAATATGAGCAGAATAGGATCCATGCTATAAGCCAGCCACAGGTTTCAGGAGTGAAAGTTTAGAAAGAGGACACTATAAAGGTAAAGTTCAGGTGTTTTGTCCCCAAAGCTCACTGGTTCCAGGGCCCTGGTCAAGCAGAGTCTGAAACCCAATGCTATGAGTGGCTATCAAGACCTGAGCTGGGCTCTGCCTTCCTGGAGTCCACATGCCACACGTGCAAACAGAAGCCAGGCAAGCAGGGGCTGGGCAGGCTGTGTTTTCCTCTAGGGTTCTTGTCTATGTTGATGGCTTGGAGTCAGGGAGAGAATCCACTTTTTGGAAGACGTATGATTTACTGTATAGCATCTTCCCAGTTCCTCGCCCCTGACTGCTTACTTGGCCACCTTATCCTCCTGGAGACAGTTGAACAGAAAGCGTAGGACCCTAGTGGAGAAATGAGTTGGCAGCCAAAGGAGCCCTGGCTTTGGAGCCAGGCAGAGATGGAGTGAACCTGGCTCTGCCCCTTGCTAGCTGTAAGACCGCATACAAATCTTCCAAATTCTCATTCAACTAAGTCCTTGCAAGTGACTGAAAGCAAAGGGATGGGAATGTGAATCATAGCACCAGCCTCATGGAAATGTTGCAAGGACGACTTGGGTCCACATGGGTAGAGCACCCAGCACAGGCTCAGACCATAGACAAAGATCCTTCTCCTCTCCACCCTGCTTTCAGCACAGGGACAGTCAAGCCAACTGGGAGTTGATCATTTGAATGTTCAAAGACCCCCCTCCCTTCCATAAGCTGCTCTGAGCCCTGTGGTACTCACCCACCTACTCATTCGTTTCCTGTGGGCCTACTGCACACCAGAGCCCTCTATACCAGGACAGATATTTATCATTGGGAGCTCAGAGGAGGGCCAAGCAACTACCCAGGCAGACCTCCTGGCAACTGCTTGAAGGTTTCATGAGGTGGGCAGATGTGCATCTCAACGCTGCCTCTGGGGAGCTTGGTTTGGGTATGGCAGCCAATCGAATTGTTCACTACACATGTGCTCTGTCTTCCTCTCTTTCCCTCAGAGCCTCTTCTCTGGTTTAAAGATGGACGGGTGTGCTGAATGTGGCCTTGGGTTCATATTTCCTTCCTGTGGGACATGTGGATGGTCCAAGGAAGAAGGTCCTGGCCCGAGGGGTCACCTCTGAAGTGGAGGTTCTGCCTGGAGGCCTCACGCACTTGAGGGGCTGGCATAGAGTGTCTGGGAGTCATTTTCTCTGTGCACAATTTAGCTCAGAAGGAATTGGCCAGAGAAGTACAGCAAAGGTGGCTTCTGTTATTCTTGAGGGTACTAAACATTTGGGGGAAATAATTAACAGTTTCAACCTTTTTAAGCAGAACTCTTTTATTATTGGTCTTCAAATAAAATTGTATGCAGTTGCAGTCTATAAATCTGTGCTGCTACTGGAAGTGGAGTTGCTCCATGTGGGTTGGGGGTGGAGTCCCTTCCCTCCCACGGAGGAAGTTTCCCTTCAAGAAACCTTAGAATTCCACGGAGCTCCATTTTAAAATCAAGGCAAGTCATTCTTTTGGAAACCACATCAAACTGTGTCCAAGCAGGCATGAAAAACAAATAGATGTTTTCTTGACAAGAAATCTCATCCCCATTTGGTCTTGACTGGGCATCTCTCACAAGGCCTGGCTGGTTTTGAAGAGCAGATGACAGGGGAGGCTGAATCCCCAGCCTTAGACTTCCTCCTGTGTGACGGCTGACTGCTTAGGAACTAAGGCCACACCGAGGGCACCACTGACTGGCTGGGGAGGGGCATCCGGCTGCCGTGACTATGGAGGCCCTGTGGTGGGCCATGCTGGGGGCCTGATGGCAAAGACTGAGCTGCCGGGGGTGGGTAGGAAAACAGCCAGGCAGCTGGGCAGTGGAGCCAGCTGGCCTGCCTTTTCTCAGAATCCCCAGCTCCCAAAGCCACCTGCAGGGGTGGGGCGACTTCATGGAGAATGGAGAGTTGTGTACAGAAGGAGGGCCAGGGACCATGGTAACCATCCTCTGTTGTCCAAACTCCAGTATTAATCACCCCAGGCTTTTTGGAGGTGTTTTTTACTAGTTAAATTATCTTCAGGAATGTAGGAAAGATTCTATCTCCCAGGTTTTGAGCTTGCTCTCTGTCTTTTTAAAATTTCTCTAAAGTAAATATAACCATTATAGATTCTTTTTCTCCATTTGTCTCCATGAGATGGGAAGCCACAGATTACCTTCTAGCCCCCAGGTGCAAGAATCTCCCCATCTACACAGTGAGGGCCTTCTAGGGTCCTTCCAGTCATACAACTTCTGGCTGTTCAGGCCATAGTTGCTCCGTGGATTCTGGATGCTCAGCTGTAGCCTTTGTGCCTCCCTTTTGAATGACAGGTGAAGAAACGGGGACTGTGTCACACATGCTGCCATCAGGAGGGTCCTTGATATTGACATGAGGGGGGGGTTTCCGCACACCCACTTCCAACGGGCCTCCTTAGCCCTACGTGGGGGCACTGCTGCTGCTTGGAGGCTAATGACCCTTCTGTCACTTTGGAGGCCAACTCTCCAGGTTGGAAAGCAGTTGTTAATTAAGGTAGCGGGGCTGAGGAGCCATCTGCGGGGCCCAGTGGAGGGCCAGAAGCAGGCCCAGCAGATGGAGAGCTTGAAAGATGCTGGAAACATTTGCGTTCCCCTCACCGCCCTGCAAGTGTAATGCCAAATAAAAGCAGGACTTCGCCATGAAACACAAAACTGCTGGCACTGAAATAGCTTCTTTCTGGTTCTTCTAGTTGCAAACTCTGGAGAAGTCATTGAAGCCAGCCCCCCACCCCTTCTCCTTTTCCCACCACGGCTCTTTTCAATCCCCTCTTTGGTGGCAGGTGCCTGAAGAGTGTTCTCACTGCGCCCAAATCAGGCATTGAGAGGAGGCCGCTGGCCTTCTGGCTACTGTTCTCATCTTCTCCAGCTCGTCTTTTGGCCTTCATGATTTTTCTTTTGTCTTCCCTTTGCTTGAAGCCCTTTACAAAGGAAAAAGTGGGGGCTGAGAGGTGGGGCGAGAAGGAGAGCCCCACCTTGCACATTCTCCTGAGCTCCAAGGCTTGCCCATCCTCACTTTAAGAGCAGTCTCAATAATAATAATGATAATGATAATGATAATAGTAAAGGAATGATTACATGTTCACTATGGGGAATGGGCTGACTTTTCCAGATGTCTCTGGCCTCCAAGGCCCTGCTAATTAAAACAAAGCAATTGTAATCTGGACAGTAAATTTTCAGTGTCTGGAATGGGGACAGCCTCAATGAAATGGCTGAAGGATGGATAAAGGTGAAATAAATATGAGCACCATCTCTCACTTACAAATGGGGGAGCCCAACCTCTGGGAGGTTAAGTAACCTGAAGCAAATCACCTAGCTGCTGAGTAATGGAGTTGCATTTAGACATAGGGAACTGGACTTTGCAACCCCCATTTTCCTCCCTGAATACCTCTGTTTTTTTTTTTTTTTGTTGTTTTTTTTTTTTTTTTAAGATTTATTTATTTATTTTTAGAGAGAGGGGAAGGGAGGGAGAAAAAGAAGGAGCAAAACAACAATGTGTGGTTGCCTCTTGTGTGCCCCCAACTGGGGACCTGGCCTGCAACCCAGGCATGTGTCCTGACTGGGAATCGAACCAGCAACCTTTTGGTTTGCAGGTTGGCATGCAATCCACTGAGCCACACCAGCCAGGACAGTATGTATCTCTGTTTTTAGGGTGAGTTTAATTATAACACCTGTTACTGACCATTTCATTATTGTGCATTAATGACAGCTTTGTGGCAATCAGTAATGGGTATTTCCAAGAGTAATAATGGAAAGTTAAAAAAGGGCATAATGATAAAGTGAAATCCCAGAACAGCAAAGATGTGAGTAATCAAAGGGATGTTGGTTGAAGGGGGAATTCAGCTACAGCTGTCCACTCCCCAAAGCACCCATTCCTGCAGCACATGCCATATACCGGCGCTAATTCTAAACGACATGGCCTCCTATGTCCTAGGAGGTAGGACCTGTTCCTGCCTCCATTTTGCAGATGCAGCAACTGGAGTGGAGAGATATCAAGTCATTTGCCCAAGGCCATACCGATAGCAAGAGTGGGGATTTCTAGGTCCACAATTTGCCTTCATACCTGAAGAACATGCCATTCATCGGTATCTTGCCAACCATGAGTAATAGAAAACTTTAAAACATCTAAAGGTGAGTGTTGAAACAGGTGACTCCCCAACGATAAGGTAGTTTGCATTAAGTAGCGGTGATTGATTCCTTGAATATCCAGTCTGAGCCGGGATTGCAGACAAGGAAGGTGAGGCGCATCTATTTCAAATGACAGCTTCCCGGACCAAGAAGGGCCTCGGAGGTCATCCAGGTCCCTAAGCAGGTGCCTATCTCAGCCTTTGGGACCAAAAGTCATTCTCCTTTTCTGAATGTGACAGGATATTAAGGAGGACATTTCTGTTTGCCTTGGAGTTTTGGCTGAGCCTCCCAAACTGAGGCCAACAGTTCATACTTTCTAAAAACAGGGAACGGGCTGTACTCATCACCCTGGCCAGGAAGTGACCGAGCCTGGTCATGGGGCTCCCACTTCCAGGGTGAATGAAGGAGGCCTGGGGTGGTATGAGGGGGGGTCCTTCGGGAAGCACTCAGAGACCAAGACTGCCTTCAAGACAGGAGACTGGCATCTTGTTCCAGCTGGGTATTTGTTAGTCCTCATACAAACTCCTTCACCTGTACTGTCTCTTAGGATTGAACGACAAGTGTCCCCAAGAGCTTTGGGTTCACCTGATGAAGTGAGACACTGGCTGGAAGGAGATGCCCCTGACAACAGAGCAAGGAGGGCCAGCATCATGCAAGAGTGACCTTTCTGCCAGTTGTGGGGCCAGCAGACAGTGAGCAGTGGCCAGGCTGAGCCATCTTGAAAGGACCCTACTCCTGAAGGTTGCCTGCCAGGGAGAGGAGGCCTCCAGCAACAAAGTCCCATGGGGGTGCTTGCTGCAGGGCAGGCTTCCAGAGGAAGAAGGAGAGGTCACCCCACAGGGACTCCCCATGTCATTAGGAACACAATGTGGAGGCCCCAGTGGGCATTGCCCAGGAACCCAAAGTGCCCCCTGAGCCTTGGGTCATCTGCCCACAAGGGCACCATATTCCAGACAACAAACATGTTAGATGTGCCAGAGTCCGCCCTTTCCCTGTATGTCTCAACCCCTTCTCTCAACCTGATGGGCCAGAAAGAGCAGAACTAGTGGAGGGGAGACTCAACAAGGAAAGCATGATCGTAGACCCCTGCCTCCCCTCTGCTCTGTCTGCGCTCCACAGTTCACATCTCGGCCCGTGAGAGAGGACAGGCACATGTGGAGCTGGAAAAGAAGGCCAAGTTTTGATTGAGATTGCCCTTTATTTTTTCTTACCTGAAAATGAGATTGTTCTAACACCCAAAGGCAACCTGAGAAGCTCTGGGACCTGCTTGAGATATTGTCTAGGGACAAGGAGGGGAAATTTGACAGGACACATCTAAAGGAGGAAAAGAAGAAAGCTTTTCTTGACACTCATTTACTAAACTGGCTACAGGAAGAAAATTGATGGTTGAGAAACTTTGAATTTTCCTTCCAGAGCCCCTCAATGCAGCAAAGTACAGCAGAAAAGTCTATTCAGAGCGCTTAGGGGGGCAATGCAGTGACTGAAAGAAGTTGCAGGAAGTGGTTTTCCTATTTCCAAAGTGAGGATTTCAGTTTGAAAAACAAGCCAAAAGAGGGTTGTCCAAAAAAACTTGATTCCGAAGTGTTGGAAGCTGTGGTCACAGAAAACCCCACCATTACCTCTAAGGAACCTGCAGAACAATTTAACGTAGCCCATACAAGCCTGCTACGCCAACTGAAAAGGATCGGAAAGGTTTCATTAGTTAGAAAATGGGTTGCACACGAACTGTCTCCAGAGAATCTGCAATAGCATGTTGCTTGTTGTGAATCATTGCTTTCGGGGAACCTTCAGGCACCATTTTTAGGTAGGCTTGTTACAGGTGCTGAGAAACTGATCCTTTACCATAACATTAAACGCTACCTACCGATCGTGGATCAGTTGAGGAGAAAGAAGAGTTAAACAACCAAGAGGAGGACTTCATCCAAAGAAGATCATGTTGAGTGTATGGTGGGATATGGAAGGAATTGTCCATTACGAACTGTTAAACAACAATCAATTACTGCTAATTTTTACTGTGAACAACTTCGTTGTTTGAAAGCAGCTTTGAACCAAAAGCAATCCTCCTTAGTCAACAGAAAGGCTGTCATCTTCCATCACGATAATGCTCATCCTCACACAGCTCGACTCACCAAAAATTTCTTGAAAGAGCTTGGTTGGGAAATATTGCTTCATCCTCCGTAGTCTCCTAACCTTGCTCCTTCTGATTATCAATTGTTTGAGGGACTACCGACCATTTTGATGGTCTTAGGCTAACATCAAGAGAAGAGGTTGAAAATGAGTTGGATTTATATTTTGCTTCAAAACCTAAAGAATTTTACAAGCATGGCATTTATAAGCTAGTTGACAGATGGAATGAGGTTATAGAAAGCAAAGGAGGTTATATTAACAAGTAAATATTTTCATAATCATGGGCTTTTTAATTTTAAAAATAGACCTTGAAATCAGACACTATTTTTACACCAACCTCATAATTGCTTAATGAATGACCGCCAAGCTCAGCTCTTCCCATTGACCCTACAGTTCCTCTGGGGACTGATACCATCCCACTCCCCTCACTTTCTTTCTGCAACTTATACAAGAAGGCACACAGGTTAGCCATCTGAGATGTAATTGTGATCAATTTCCAGACTGTAGATTCCACAAGGCAGAGGGACCTAAAGTTACCCCATGAGGGGGAGGTGGGAGGCAATGCTGAGCCTCAGAGAAGTCAAGAGACATGCCTCAGGTTGCCCAGCATGTGCTCCCCAAGGAGCCATGAGCGCAGGTGGCTGCTCCGGGCATGACCCCTGGCCCTGCCATCCCGCCCCGCAGCCCCAGGTGTGCTCCCTCTCAGCTCCCGCTGTGCAATGTTGCAGAACATCAGAATTGGCAAAGCTGACAGAGGCTCCACACCGCGGGGTTCAGAATAGTAGCTTAAGCAGATGTCTTGTCAAAACAGAACAAGAAACTGTGAAGAAATACTCTGTGAAACCCAGCCACGTCCTGCTTACTCTCATTTCTGGGGTAAAATAGCAGCGGAAAAAAATGTTTTTTAGCTCTGACAGAATAGTTCATTGCACTCATAAAGCATGCATAACTTCTAGAATTGTTATCTCAGGTCAGATTTATTCTTCTTACTTTGTCACTCTGCCCCCTCCCCCAGCCTGCTCCCGTCCTCTTTCCCTCTCTCCTCTCTCCCCACCTCTCACGTCCTCTCCAGAGGTCACCCCCAGCTGCCTGACTCTGCAGCCCAGGTTCCCTAGCTTCTGAGGCCTGCACGGCCCCCTTCCCTTTGTCTAAGGAGCAGAGGGGAGGCTGGTGAATTATTGATGAGGCTCTGCCCTCTGTGGAGGCCCAAGGCTGAGCCCGGGGTGGCCTGTGCCCCTGGAGAAGGCAGACTGGTCAGTTTGGAAGCCCTGTGGGGTGCAGATGGCAAGAATGGGGGAGCACTTACAGCCTATCGTGTTTCTCTCTGCCCAGCCTGGGGCTGCGACAGGCGAGAGCTGGGGTAACTGGGAATCCCCGGACAGATGGAGCCCGGAGGAGGGAGCTGTGTGTGTGAGGCGTCTGGGGATTCACAGTTTACAGCCACCGTGTTCAGCCTCCTCACTCTGCTCCTCCTCATCTCCTCTGAATCAATTTCCAGAAACCCAGGCAGCACGCTCATGGCCAGGGGGCCACACAGCCAGCAGCATACCCAGCCCGCCGTCTCCCACCCTCCCTGGAGGAGCCGGGCAGAATCTCGCCAGCCAAGTTCCATTTGGGTCAAAGGACAAAAAGAAGCTTCATTCGTCACAAGGCCATGGAACAACATGAAGTGGAACTGCTTTGTGGCATGAAGGACAGGCATAACTGTGAATTATTCAGTCTCACAAATACAGGCATTTTGGAGAGAAAGTGAAAAAAAAGGAAAGATTATTTCAGCCCTATAGTCTGAAAAAGCAGAACTCATGTTCATTGGCCAGTGTGCTGCAAGGATTTTCTGCCTTAAAGTAGCTTTCTCCAAGGGGCTGTTTCCTGGGCAGCAGTTCTATCCACGGAAGAATTTGCTTACTCTTTTAGCATTACCATTGCATTGTGTGTGTGCGTGTGTGTGTGTTTGTAAGAGAGAGAGAGAGAGAGAGAGTGAGACTCAACGCAGTGATATTAATGTGTAAGCAGAACTGCTCTCTGTCCATTGCCTCCATGAAGTGAAAGGAAGGCAGACTTTGGCAGCCCTGACTCTGCCGTCAGCATGGCCATGTGACTTGCTGTCCATGGACACACTTGCACAGGAAACTGTCACTTGATGAGGAGAAGCTGTCTCTGTTCCTTGAGATGGCCCTGTCGGAGGGACTCTTGAGAGGGGCAGCACTCTGTCGATGCCTATGGTCCCGGCTCCCACCCAGGAGTCAGTTCCTTTGTGAAAAGCCCAGAGGTCCCTGAAAACCTTGCTCAGTCTCTAGAATGTGCCCTAAGGACTTCACCACACCGCCTTCCCTAGCTTTGGGCTCCTCGCTGGTGACTTCCGCTGTCTGGAGCAGGACTCTCAGATGTCAGGGTGATGAGAGGGCTCTGCTCTAGGGTTTGCCCAGATTCCTTGTGGGGCCCCACCCTGCTTCAGTGCATCTTTCCTCCCAGTGGCCTCCACCCAGGGCTCAGGGCCTGCGGAGCATCAGTGCACAAGTATAGACAAAGTGAGTGTGCGTGAGTGCATGCGCACTTGCGGGCACACACACACACACACACACACACACACACACAGTCTGTGTCCCCCACCCCCTACCCCCCAGGATGAATGAGGGAAAACACTGGCCACCACATTGTCAGAGGCCCAGGAAACGGTGAGCTGGAGCTGCTGGTGGCCTCAGTCTGGTTTGAATCTCCACCTCTGGGTTGTATTGTTCGTAACAAACAGATGCATTTAATAGAAGAGCACAACATAAACATGCTTTGGCATTAAAAACTGATTTCCAGCCCTGGCTGCTGCAGAGCCAAAGGTCTGGCCATTCCATTTGTAGGGAGGCATGCCGTAGCTGCTGGCCTGGGATGAGGGGAGCGCAGAGCCCTTAGGAGGCAGGACCAGGTTCTCTGTTGGAGCCCAGGAAATAATGAGGGGGTGGAGGCCTTCCGTGGGTGGCAAACCCTCCCGGGTTTTTAGCAGAGTGGTGCTGCCCTCTGCTGGCAAGTCTGGGCTAAGCCACTGCCTGGAGAGCGCAGATTCTCAGGCACTATTGCCAGGCTCCAAGGGCCTTGCACCCAGTAGAAAGGGAGGCTGGCTTCAGTGCCCCTGGCAATGAGAAAAGGGTACAGCATTTGCTTTAATTTTATACTGAAGAGCTGTGGGAGTTCTCTTTGTTTGGAAACACTGTATTCTATGCCCAGGAGGTAATGTGGATCAAGGTGGCCAGAGGTTACAATGGCTAGATTAATTTCTTCTAAGGGCCTGGGCAGTGTTACAAAATCTACTCATAGGTTTTTTATTTTAATCAGAATACAGCTCTGGGAAATTAGATTTCAAAATTTTAATTTTACAGGTGAATAAAGTGTGGCTCAGAGAGGTAAATAAACTGTCCAAAGGCCACACAGCAGAAAGCATCAGTAATAGGTTTGAACCTGGGCTGTCTAATGTTAGTGACCACACTAGGATCACCTTACAATTTAGGATTTTGTTTCCAGATTTGGGGGGAGATACCGTGCTTCAGGGACCTGCTTCTCCCACTAATGGAATAAACATTGGCCTAGATATGGGTTATGTGGACTCCAAAGCCAGTAAGAGGGAGCCTTGTGGAATGGAAACACTAGTCATCCTGGATTATCAGTCTGACTTTGAATTCTAGCTCACATGACTTTCAGGTTCCTTGACCTCTGAGATGCTATTTGCTCATCTATAAAATGAGGGGGTCGTGAGGATTGGAATTAGCTGTTGTTGTTTTAACCAGCAAGGGTTTTTTAATAAATGATTTCTACCTCATGGTCACCTGTGTTGGAGGGGAGGTATCTCATCTACCAACTTACATTGTAGTAATTTATTCCTTCTCTCATTTTTGATTTAAGAAAGGTAGGTAACCATCCACTACAATAAACATGTGCCCCCAAGGAACAATAGACAGCTATGACCTTCAACCTATAGAAGATATATGTGTAAGGCCTTTCTGAGAGTATATATTCATTTTTATTAGGTGTTTTGGAAATAAAACCTGCACATAAGCCCCCGAGATCCTAGAGGTACAGGGCTCCAGGTTGAAAATGTGGTCCCTTCCTTTCTAGTGTTCTCTGACGGTGAGGTTTTTATATCCTGGAAGTCCCAAAGAGATGTCACCACCAGGGAGCAACTGTAGATTACCCCAGCAAGCCTATTTTGGTTCCCATGTTCCTCTGGACCCCCAGCCCCAGCCAGAGTGCACGGCTTGGGAGCAGAGAGCGACTAGAGTTCAGCCCATGCTTATCACCTGGGTCAGGCACCCTTCAGCAGGGCAGAGTCTGCGCCCCTGTCCATGGCGGCTCCATCCTCCCATTTTTCCTTTTCCTCCTATCCCTCTCTGCCCCCCTTTAAGAGCCAGGGAGGGTGCCGAGGCTTTGAAAATGTTCACTCAGCCACTGCTGAGAATCTTGCATAAGGAAATTCTCTAAAATATGGGAGATTCTTTATGCAGGACGATGCTCATCCTGATGTCATTTGTAAAAGTGACAGATTCAAACCGTTCTAAATGGCAAACAATAGGGGAATGATGAATTATGGGGCATCAACAAAATGTGGTATTTTGCCACCATGAGATATTATGTGTACAAGAAATATGAAAACATGTTTATGGTTAGTTAACAGTGCAGGCTACAAAATTATATTATCCAACTGGATTGCAACAGTGTGAAATGAGTAAACAGTTAAAGACTGGGCTTGGCTGGAGACACCACAGCAGCCGGTCTTAACCCTTTTTGTGTAACAAAACCCCTTTGTAGCTACTTGGTGAGCCTCTGGGCCCCTTCTCAATATATTTTTAAATACATAAAATATAAAACATAAAATTTCAAAGGAAACCAATGATATTAAAATACAGGTATCAAAATATTAAAACAAATTTAGCAATATAATAGTGTGTAGGCTTCCTTTTAACACCTTAAATAACAAGATCTGGCAGGATGTTTAATCACCACTATACTTATGAAGAATTGGTGCATGAAAATAATATTTTAGAATACCTGCAAAAAATAAAATGGTATAAAAATGTCTGAGATTTCAATCACTGACCAAGTTGCTTGTACAGCTAAGACTACTGTGATTTGGTGCCTGTTCACGATGGATGGACATGCCGCCTTTTAGTTAGAACCTGATACAAATAAGTATGTCATTTTTCCCAATCAAGTTCATGTACCCTCTGAGGGTTCATGAACCCTAGTTTTAAAATCCCTGCATCAGAGTCTTTCTGTCTTCGTTTATTTCTTCTTTCTTCTTTAGCTCTGGCTAGAACGGGACCCAAACAGAACAGAAGGAAGTTGCAGTTTCAGTTAGGAAGCATGGGGTGGGGTCAGGAGGGTTCCTGGGGGATGTCCGATTCCCAAACTGCCTTCCCCGCAGCCTAGAGGTGTGTCCTAGGCCAGTAAGGGGCTTGGAAGGTCAGTGGCCACGGGAGGGCAGCATTGAGTCGGGATTTCGGAGGGGCTCTTGGTCTGATTATTATCAGGTGAGCCCATGAGGAGGCATGGATGCCCCCGTGGGACCACGCTGGGGAGGGACAGTCTCTTAAGTAACGCCGGCAGCTATGTCCTTTTACAAAGGAACAGTATAACATAGTGCTTACGAACGTGGACTCTGGTGTCAGCCTTTATGTGTTGAAGTCCAGCTTTGCCATTTATTGGGTGTGTAACTTCGCTTAAGTTATAAGCTTTCTGTGCCGCAGTGTCCCCATGGGGTTGGTATGAAGACTCAATGAATTAATAAAAATGAGGCACTTTTTCACTTATCTTGCTGCAAAAAAAATTACCCCCAAACAACTATTTGTTCACAATTCTGCAGTTAGAGCAGGGATCCACGGGAACAACTGTTTGGTCCCTGTGATGTTGGCTGGGACAGTTCACATGGCCTGGATGACCCCAGAGGTCTTCCTCAGGGGTATGGCACCTCTGCCGGGGGCTGGCTGGGCCTCTCTCCTGCAGGGCAGTCAGAATGTTTTTACAAGGTGACTCAGGACTGAAAGAGAATCAGTGTAAAAGCTACCAACCTCCTAAGACGTAGAATGGGAGCCAGCACAGCATTACCTCTACCTCATGCTATGAGTCAAGGCAAGTTACAGGCCAGCCCAGACTTAAGGAGAGAGAGAAAATCTCCACTTCTTGATGGGAGTGGTGATGGGAGTGGTAGCAATGGGAGGAGTTATTGGTGGCCAACTTCGCAAAAAATTTACCATGGGTACTTAAAACAGTGAGCAGCACAGAGGAGACCCTTTATAAATGGTAGCTACCATCACAGCTGAGAAGAATGAGGCTGAGAGCCACTAGAAATTTCCCCAAGATCACACAGCTGATAAGGGCAGAGCTGGAATTTAAACCCAGGTCTTTCTGAAGTTATGTGCCCTTGGCCAAGTCATTTAACCTCTCTGAGCCTTGTTTTCCTCGTGTTATATCAGATGGGTATGATAAAGATAAGTAATTCATAGAATTATTGCACAAAGTAAGGACATGCCCAAGAAAGCATCTTATTGCCACTGAAGCATGTGGGAACACAAGTTACTTCAAGATATTAATTTGAACATCAATCATTCGGTATTTGTCTCCTGCTGGTTGAATCTGGATTCAGGTTTACGTACCTTCTTTGGTACTAGCAGTGACACTAAGGTGTGCAAGGGTGGATGACAGGAGGGCACATATAATGCTTATCCTATAAGCAATAGCCATTTCCAAGTCTTTGGGAAGCAGCCATTGACATGAATGTTAATTACAAGCCACTCTTATCTGTTCAATACAGGAACTCCCAAGAACCTCTTTATATAAAAGATGAAACTGAAAACAGGAATCTGCTTTCTCTCAAATTTTCTGGCCCTCCTCCCCTTTTCCCAGGGCCAGCCTGGGCTTTGCCCTGTCACCTCTGGTGAGTCTCCAGATCCCCCTTCTCAGTAAACTGTGCTGTGCCCTGAGTTCTTCTGCTCTTTGGAGGGCAGACAGACTGCCCTCCAGACCAGCCCTTTCTACCTGGATTCTCCCCTTCTTGAAGAGTCTCTCCGTTAGCCATTCCCCTCACGTGCTTGCTCTGCTCCAGCTGCAGGGAGCAGAAGCTGTGCTTTTATTAAATTTGATCCTCATCAGAATTGCATTTGGTGGTTTTCCAAGTTATGACTTCCTAATTAGCTCTTCGTCGAAGCTGTTTTTCATTGCTTCGCTCAAATAGCCACCCCCCTTGTGATGGTTTGGCATCCTCTTGTTATTTCCCCACTTAAAGATAGATGAGAGAGAGAGGAGAGAGAGAGAGAGAGATGTTTCCTGAGATATCTGATAATTAATCACAAGCTTTAGGAACACTGTGAAGATCCCAGGTTGCCAGCTCTGCTGATATCTGCTTCCGGCCTGCAGGAAAACCAACTCTCCTTGGGCCAGGGTAGCTGAGAGAGTGAGTTTTGGAGTCAAATGTTCTGTGTCAAACCTTAGCTCTGCTATTTCCAGCTGTGTGATCTTGGGCATGCTAATTGGGATCTCTGAGCCACGTTGTTTTCATCTTTATAATGTGAAAAATAAGTATGTGTTTTGGAGGTCTGCTGTGCAGCTCCACTGAGGTCACACCTGTGAGGTCATACCTGTGCAAACCTGTGACATCATCAGTGACATCAACAGCTGCTATTATATTCTAAGGACAACGCTGTGTAAGGAGATACTGTGTAAGTGGATAGAAGTCTCTGAGATGCTGTACAAATACTGTTTGTTTGTTTTTTAACTTAAGGATAATTAGCTGTTTGACCCTGGATAAGTTACTTTCTCTTTCCAGATATCTGGACTAGACAATGGGTTGCAAACTCAGACTCCTCCAGGAGCCAGGGATGTCCTAGAAATGAATAAAGTAGACCCAAGAAAAGAAACATCTACAGGTATTATGGTTTAAAAAATTGCTTTGGGGGCAAAGGATCCAAAGTTACGTAAGTTGGGGAAACTCTGGGTTGAATAATATCGAGCAGGTCTCTTTAGCAGTACTCCTGGGAGCCTTTAAAATGCCCACATGCAGAGTGAATTTCTAAGGGAAGGAAACCATAAATGAGGGGATTGGTGTTCAGTCCTCTCTGACCACAGGCTGCTTTCTTGATTAGCATTCTATTAAGTGCATCTGGCAAGTTGACGGGTTGATGATCTCAATTATTCCTTCTAATTATGAAATTCAGCCTTTGATTCAGCTTAGGCCTCTACATTAGAAAGAGCAATTTCTTTTTTGTTGTTGTTGCTGTTTTAAGCCACTAAGTTTGTGGTATTTTCTTTTTTAAGTGTATTTTATTGATTATGTTGTTACAGTAGTCTCAGTTTTATCCCCTTTGCTCCCCTCTGCCCAGTACCCTCCTTCCCCTAGCAATCCCACCCCACCTTAATTCATGTTCATGGGTCATGCATATAAGTTCTTTGGCTTCACCCTTTCCTATACTATTCTTAACTTCCCTCTGTCTATTTTGTACCAGCCGATTATGCTTCTTAATCCCTGCACCATTTCCCCATTTCTCCCCCTTCCCCCTCCCAGCTGATAACCCTCCAAATGATCCCCACACCTATGATTCTGTTCCTATTCTGGTTTGCTTAGTTGAATTTTGTTTTTACTTTTTAGATTGAGTTGTTGATAGTTGTGAGTTTGTTGTCATTTTAATGTTCATAGTTTTGATCTTTTTCTTTTACTTAATTAAGTCCCTTTAACATTTCATACAATAATGGCTTGGTGATGATGAACTCTTTCAGCTTCACCTTGTCTGGGAAGCACCTGATCTGCCCTTTCATTCTAAATGACAGCTTTGCTGGATAGAGTAATCTTGGCTGTGGGTCCTTGCTTTTCATCACATTGAATACTCCTTGTCAGTCCCTTCTTGCTTGCAAAGTTTCTTTTGATAAATCAGCTGATAGTCTTATGGGCACCTCTTTATAGGTAATTCTCTGCTTTTCTCTTGCTGCTTTTAAGATTCTCTCTTTATCTTTCACCTTTGGCATTTTAATTATGATGTGTCTTAGTGTGGTCCTCTTTGGGTCTAGCTTGTTTGGGACTCTCTGTGCTTCCTGGATTTGTATGTCTATTTCCTTGCCAAATTTGGGAAATTTTCCTTTATTATTTTTTCACATAAGCTTTCAATTTCTTGTTCTTTCACTTCTCCTTCTGGTACCACTATGATTCAGATGTTGGCATTTTTAAAGTTGTCCCAGAGGCTCCTAAGCCTCTCCTCATTTTTTTCAATTCTTGCTTCCTCATTCTGTACTGGTTGACTGTTTTTTCCTTTTTTATGTTCCAAGTCATTGATTTGAACCCTGGTTTCCTTCCCTTCACCATTGGTTTCATGTGGATTTTCCTTTGTTT
Organism: Furipterus horrens; assembly: GCF_987537825.1. Lineage (NCBI taxonomy): Eukaryota > Metazoa > Chordata > Mammalia > Chiroptera > Furipteridae > Furipterus > Furipterus horrens. The sequence continues at coordinate 31,419,222 of NW_028327172.1, read as the reverse complement.
CACTTACCATAGACTTCACTTCTTCCCTTATGCATTTGTCATACTTAAGCATATCTGTCAAGCCTGTAAGCATCTTTATCACCAGTGTTTTGAACTCTGCATATCTGTTAGGTTAGCTATCTCCTCATCTGTTAGGTTGGCTATCTCCTCATCACTTAGTTCTCCCACTGGAACCTTGATCTGTTCCCCCTTTTGGGCCATACTTCTCTGTCTCCTCATCTTGACAAGGCTCCTCTGTTTGTTTGCCTCTGTTTCTTAGGTAGAGCTGTCGCTCCTGTTACATTGTAAGGGGCGGAGCCTTAGGTATTCATCAATACAGGGAGACCCGTTTCACCATGTTGTGGTGCTGTATGTGGGGGAGGGGTCAGAGAGGGAACAATGTCGCTTGCTCAGCACTTGCCCCTTTTCCAGGCACTTCTCCCACTTTCGTATGGCGCTCTCTAGCTGTTGTCCTGGCCATCGTTCCCAGAGTGGGTGGGTTTGCAGACTTTTAGGACCATGGGGGCCTTTTAAACAAGCAGACTCTGCTGAGAGACCAGCAGTTCCTTCCTCCACCCCAACCCCCACTGATTTGCACAGTCAGAAGCAATGAGACTTTATTTCCCTAATCTTGTAACCGTGAGCTGTTCGGTCTGGTCAGGAGCTTGGAACGCCCCCCAGGTGTCCCTCTTGACTTTTTAAAATGTGTGACTGCACTTTCTGCCAGCCTGCTGCTGCCACTGCCATCGCTGCTGCTGCCACCACCACACCAGCTCCCCCACACCCCCACCTAACTGGATGAGTATTTCTTCTTTATTTCTTTGTTTGTTGGATTTTCATGCAGCTTGATTTTCTGGAACTTCTGGTTGTCTCTAGTTTTGAGGTAGTTGTATTCCTTTTTAGTTGTGGAGGGAGACCCAGCATGTCTGTCTAGGCCTCCATCTTGGCCGGAAGTCCAGGAATTTCTGATAGATGATAATTCCCTATAGTTGTTGATTTTCACCAAAATTACTATTCTATTCATATGACATTATATGAGGTTTGTCCAGAAGGTATCTAGCCATGTGATATGAAAAATAGAGACATTTATTGAAGAAGATACAAGATACAAGAAACATTGTACACAGGACAATGATGCCTCAGTCCCCTTCAAAGTAGGCACCTTCGGACTTCACATAATTCTCCCAATGGCCATCAGCTGCCCTGTTGTAATTTCCTGAATCTCATTGACAGTCTGAAATCTCTTCCCTTTCAAAAGTGATTTTAGTTTTGGGAAAAACAGAAGTCACAGGACACCAAATCTGGGTTGTAGGGGGCTGAGTCACCTGGGTGATTTGATGTTTCACCAAAAAACTGCCTGAGACATGATGCCTGAGTGGGCACATTGTCGTGATGAAGCCACCGATCACCAACTGCCCACAGCTGCGGCCTTCTGAGTCATCCAAGTAATTTCCGCAGAGGAATGTTCAAGCTTAACGCAAAATCTGATGAAGATTCATTTCTCTACTCGCTCATTTTGAATGCAATGGTCACATAGTACAGTACACATGCTCACTCAACAGCATCTACCACCCCCACTGACTAGTACAGTAAAGTTGTCTTTGTTCACCCATGTGCATTCCAGTCCACTTCCTTTGGCTGCCAGGTTACACAGATGTTATGCAAACCATTCTCATTATATTAACAATGGCTGCACTTTTTCCAGACAGACCTTGTATACCTTAGTATGGTCAGCTGTCTGTGAAATTTGTCTGGGTGTAGATGCTCCCACCCAAGCTAAACTTATATTAGACACTAATGGGGAGGTCGAGAGGGAGCCAGGGGAGGGGAGCAGGGCTGGGGTCCATCTGTTATCTGGGGAAAACCAGGAAATTATTGGGGACTAGAATTTGCTGGGGTAAATCTTGGCATAATATGGCTGAGGTTCAGAAATCCAAGGCCCACAGCAAAGCCCATTTGAGGCTTCCTTTGCTTTCGCCAGCTCTCACATTTTAGAATTTCTCTCCTCCAGTGCAGGGAAAAGGTAAAATCAGAGAACATTTTATGAGCACCTACTATATTACTAGGCATCCATCAGTTTCTTAATCATCTTCATTAATGTGTTTAATTTAGAAAGATGTTGGGGGAGTCACTGTCGACAAACCCCAAATTCCATAGCCTGTGAATAGCTAAAGCCCTTCCTAAGATTTCTGCTTCCTACACCCCCTGGGCCCTGCGTGCCTTGAGTGGGACCATGGCCCTGAACCTTCTTTGAACCCCCTTGGGTCTCAGAGAGTTTAAGCAATTTGGCAAAGACCCCATAGTCTAGCCTATAAGTTTGGCTCAGGTTTGTCACGGAGCCTGGCCTAACCAGAAAACCTTCTCCATCACCCCAGGCTGCCATCCCCAGGGGAGAATGCAGGATGGGGGGAGCCCCTGGAGGTAGGAGCTAAGATCTCTGACACATCTCCATTCCAACCTTCCCTTCCCTGCTGCCGTCACTCTGGGCCTGGGGCCACCCCTTCTGGAGATGCAGGCATTGAGCCTCCAAAGGAGATGGCCTCGTGCCTTCACACTTTGTTGCATTTATTCTTCTATTTTCCTGACAGTAATAACATTATACCTATTTTATAGATATCCTTATAGAGGTTAAATAATAAAAATAACAGAACTGCCACGACGACTGACACTTATGGAGCTCTGCCTGTGTGCCAAATATTACTTGTATTGTCTCCGGTATCCTCACATCCCTTTATAGGAAATGCAGCGCCTCCTTGTGGAGACACTTATCATGACAGCAGCCAAGTTACACCCAATGCCCAACCTAAGATCCCTTCTTGGATGGTGTCGAGTCCTGTTGACAATCAGAGTGGCCCCTAGGGCATCCTCACAGCACATCTCTAGGGTCCTAGGTATCCTCTAGGGGTAGACAAAACTATCCTCTTCAGGACATGGGCTGGGTCTTCTCTTATCCTCTTTGATTCTTGCTGAGTTTTTGTTATTTTTCCCCCAAATTTTGGTGTCCCTGGAGTTCATGTGGGGTGTGGGCATGAAATCAGCAACAACATAGAATTAATTCTAAGATGGTTTACTAGGAATTAGGTCTGTCCAGAACTGGCTGATCTACTAAATCTCAGAATCTAGGAAGAAAGGACTGTGTAAAACCAAGTCCAATGCCTCATTTACAAAGAGGGGAAAGGAGGCCCAGAACTATCAGGGGTCCAGCCAACACCCTAGCAGTAGTTCTGGGGTTGGAGTCCAGGCTGTATGTCTCCTGGTCATTGGATTGGGCTCACCCAGAGCCAGCAAGTTTATATTCAGAGCCGACCACATGCATTGCTGGTGGCTTGGTGGGATGTCAACAAGTTTCTGTCCATCCATCTATTCCCTGGCCATCATCCTAATCCTATGAGTTTTCCCTGGTCTTAAAATAATGTCACCCTTGAAATGTGGAGTAGGCCCTGTGAAAATGCCTTACCCACTTGGGGAAGGTATGAACAGCATTCACAGCAAAGCCCTAATCAACTTAACATCTGGAGCTTAATATCTTCACATCTTCACATCAGCAGAAACTGAGACACTGAACGGTGAAATTTGATTGCTGTGAGAACTGGCAGGAAGCTAAAAGAAATACAAAGGTTTTTATTACGGGTATGTAGAATTTTTAAAACATAGAGATCTCATATCCTCTCATTGCTTAGATGGATGAACCAATATCAGGAGAAGTGATTTTTCCAAGACCACCCAATTGTCAGGGCAGGGCCCACCCAGCTTTCCATGACTTCCCCAGCCTTTCCCCTTACCTTTCTCTTCTCCCAATGGGGTGCTGAGTTAAAGGCCAAGATTCTGGGGTCAGCCCTCTATCATAGTCTGGGTATATATGCCATGAGGATGATGATGGAATTCAGTGACTACCCCTTTTGACATAAAGGGATCTTTACAGACCAGAGTCTGTTTTCCTGCCTGTAACAATCATAAATGAAAACGACCAACTTAGTTGGTATTTGAGCCCTTGGAGGGGGTGCAGCCCATGTTCTGCACAATATCTTGATGTAGGATCCAGGGATCAGCTACTCAGAATTCACCAATGTGCTTGTTAAAATGCAGATTCCTGGGCTTTATCCAGTCTCTCTGAATCTATATCTATGGGGACAGGGCACTGGAACCTGCATTTTGAAATGCATCCCCGGTAATTCCCATGTACCCTGAAGATGGAGAAGCATCACTGTAATGGAACAGATCCCTGGAGTCAGTTGCCCTGGGTTCAAACCCCAGCTCTGCCAGTTACCAAATGTATGACCTTCACATACCTGAGTTTTCCTGTTTTTTGCTTTTGTCTGTAACATGGGGGAATGATAATAAAAACTACCTCACGGGGTTATTGAGAAATAATAAGGGAGGTAAAGCAGGTAAAATGCTTAGTACTTTGCCAGTGCTTAATGAATAGTAGCTGCTACTCTGCTATCATTCTTAGGAGACAGTCCCTGTTTCAGCTGTCCATCCACATAGAGGCCACATGGGGGTCCCAGGAGCCAGTCCCCATCCCTGCAAGGCTGATCCCAGGGAGGCTGTGCTGGTGTAAAAAGTCTGGCCCACCCACTGTGGTAGGGATCTCTGTGGGTGCAGTGACAATCGCCACCTGCAGAGGGAGGCATGCACACATTCAGAGCACAGCCTGCTGCCATCCTTGACGGTGGGGGCTCTCTGCAAGGGATGAGCTGAGGCTGGGATCAGAATTTGTTCTAGAATCTTCCTCCCACTGTGGAGAGGAATATCAGGGGATGTTCACAAGACAGGGCGCTGCTTTTCCTCTCGTTTCTGGAAAAGGGAGAACCTGAGCAGGCACAAAGCTGGATCTGTCCACTGAGGCCTCAGAAAGTGCTTCCTTCGCTGGGGGTTGTTTTCACCACCCAGCCTGCCCCGGCAGGCCCTCTGCCCATGAGGCCGTGGTGTGCCTTTCTAAGGAGCCTTGTGGAAGGACTGTGATCTAACCTCGTGTTCTTCTTCCACCCAAAGGAGCAAACCTTCACCTCAAAGTGGGGTGAGGGGTAAGGTGGGGGTGTAAGGATGCACAGACCTGCCTTCTGATCCTGACCCAGGAGTCAATTCCCTTGCTGTCATTTCCTATAAATTGTGGAATCCAAGTACCATTGCTTGAGCACCTAGTTGTGCTATCTGTACCTCATGAGCCTTGTGCAGAGGTGGAAACGGAGGCCCAGAGGGGTCAGGTCACTTGCCCAGAGCCACACAGCCAGTGAGCAAAGATAATAATGCCATGTGCCACCAACTGAGAGCCTAGTACCTTGCCAGGCTTGATGGCAGTCGTATCACCCACGCTCAGTCCTACAACAACCACATTGGTAGACCCCAGTGTCTGAACCTAAAGTCCATGCTTTCCCCTCAACTCCACACTACCTCCAAGCGCTTCAATGAGCCACTCTCCTATAGCCCCAGTCTTTCAAATTATTAAATTCCCATTTGTCCCACAAGGAAGCGTTCCTCTTCTCTCATAATCCAAGAGCACTTGGTGAGAGCCGCAAGGGTGGCTTCATCGTGGTCTCAGTCTCACATGTGCACGGACTCCCTGTCTCGAAAGCACCGATTCCTTGCTAAGCTCTGCTCCCAGAAGCCCGTGAGTTGGGACATGGGGAGGAGGGTCTGCTCTCATCACCGGAGAAGCCCCTGCTCGCCCATCCTTTTTTGTAGTTTCCTGGCTTAAGCTGAAATTGAATTTATTTTAACTCCAATGATACGTGGACAGCCCTCCTTTTTTCCCACAGAAGTTAATGCCATGAAAACCTGAGTCCATTTGCTGCTTTGAACACACCATTCAGACAAACCACACACGCACATGCGCATGCGCACACACACACATGCACACACACAAGTACAGTTGTGCCCTTGTACACACCTGGTGCAATGTGCTTTGCAAAAATGCCATGGTGTGAGTGCATAACATTGGGAAAGCACTTCAGTTTTCTTCCTGGATGTCTCTCCATCTACTAACCAGATGCCAGCCTGGAGTCTAATGGCAGCTGGAGAGAAAGAACTTGTGGCTTCAGGCTTGTCCTCCTGAGTGCTGGGCTTGTCCCAGTGCACCCTGGTGAGTTCTGATGTAGCCGGTGCATGGTCACTACTCCAAGACACACTGCAGGACTGCTGGCTGCATCCCAATCTAGGGGCTCGCTAAGGTGTTCATTTCAGTTTACAGTGAATCCAAGCAGGAAAATGGATTGTGGTCTCTAGTCTGTAAAGAACTCTCTGAGTCAAAGGAGGACCATGGCTGAATTCCATAAACTTGAGGAGTTCTGTGAGCCCCTCTGGGCTCAGTGATGTGCTTCTCCGTGTCACTGTGGCAGCCACCCCATGCCTGGGAGACAGGGATCCCTGACAGCTTGTGACAAATGGCCTAGTCTTGGCACTGCCTGGGGACTGAGGTCTTTCAGAGCTTATCATGTAGGTAGTTCATGTGGGAGAGAGGAAGAAGAGCATCCACATCTTTTGAGCACTCAGGCATTATCCTGGGCTCATTCTATCCTTAGAGCCACACTGTGCAGCTATTTGTCTGAGCTCCATGTCTGGGGTCCAGGGAAACTGAGGCCCGGAGAGGCATGGCAACTGTCCCGTGGTTGTGGGAGCGAATCCACATGGGGCTAACTCAGATTCATGCATTTTTCACTCTGTCCTGTGCACTAGAATTTCCCAGTGTCACGAAGATACCTTCATTTGTTTTCTGAAAAAGGGGTCTGCACTTCCTGTCCCTGTCGCTTCTGCAGCAGTGAGAACACCATCCGGGGGAGGGGAGCTCTTCAGGCCAGAGGCTGGACGACGGAAGGTTGTTTCTGTAATATTTATCCCTGCAGAGTAAACATGTCTGTCTCCGTCATTGTCCAGAATATCCCTGTTGGCAGCTTCATAGATACTTCCCTTTCTCCTCTCCTTTTAGCCATGGCCGGGGACAGGGTGAGCAGGCACAACTGGTTCTTTTCACTTTTGACGGTGCACTTCTTGCAGCCAAAGCAAGTAAAGCCAGTGAGTGAGCCATCAGGGCAAGGGCTGGAGGTTGGCACTCAGGAGGGGGAGGGTCAGGTTGGGTCCCAAGAGGCGGTGCCTGAATTGCAGGGGTGGATCTTTAAAGTGGCAATAGCAAACTTGACCCAGGACTTGATCTGGAGCCTAATAGGATCTTTTATTGAACATTGACTATATGTCAGATCCTGCTAAGCAGTTCACATACTTAATCTCATTTACTTCTTACAAAAGCACCACCCTGATAGGCCTGGTCCCTGTTCCTGTGTCACCTGATGAGAAACAGAGGAGTGGAGAGGTGAGCAGTTGCCCAGGGTCAGGAGTACATCAGGCAGAGCCAGGTCTCAGAACCAGGTCTGTGCTGTGACTTGCAGCCTCTTCCCAGCATGGCAGCCCCAACCCCAGCCACTCTCTGGGAAAGCAAAGGACAGCTTCCTCTTTTATTCCCATCTAAGTAGATCTGATCAGGAGGAATGGAGTTGAGCCAAAGTAATTAACTTTCATGTCAGATGCACTGCCTTGGGTCCCCTGCGTATCTTCTATTTGACGAGCAGCACTGGGAAAAAGCAAGGCTCTGGTTCACATGCTTTTCAGATGCCAAGCCAGGCATCCTTGGGCTCGGTGGTCCAGAGAACTCAAATGGCTTCAGCTTCTACATGGTCATGAAATTAATGGTTATTCCTGGGTGATGGAATTATAGATAATTTCTCACCCCGCCCCCTGCCTACTTCAAACAGTTCTTTAAAAATTTATGAGTGAAGTATTATAATCAAGGAAAAACATTTTTAATAATAAATAGCCAGGGCTGTTGTGGCTCAGTTGGTTGGGGGAAGCAAAAGGTCACCAGTTCGACTCCCAATCAAGGCACATGCCTGGGTTACGGGTTCGAACCCCTGTTGGGGCGTGTGCAAGAGGCTGCCAATCCATGTTTCCCTCTCACATGGATGTTTCTCTCCCTCTGTTTCTCCCTCCCTTCCCCTCTCTCTAAAAATAAATAAAATATTTAAAAGTTACTTAAAAGAATAAATAAGCAATACTCCTGCGAGATATCAAGGAGCTGTCATCCCTCCGTGCCCTTGCTCAGGCAGTGCTCTTAGCCTGGAATGCACTCCCCTTTTGTGGCATAACAAGAAATATATTTGCTCTTGGTCCTAGTTACTATCACAAAGCTTGTTAAAGCCCATGGAATTTCCTGAGTGTTCGAGTGTCATTTGTTATTCATAAGTAGACCCTTTGAGCACACCTGGGTTTTAGGCTAATGATGTAAGGTAGAGGGGGTCCCTAGATAGCCTCTGGATGGGGCTGGTCAGAAGTGTTGGAGGGCTGAAACTTTCAGCCACACTCACTGACCTCTGGGAAGTGGGGAGGTGGGGAGTCCTGCAGATTAAGTTCTATCAAAACCAAGGCTTGGGGATGTGGCACCCGCTCGTCCACTCCTTGCTCAGCCACGCAACCATGGAGATCGGAATGTGGAGCCATCCCTTTGCTGTAGTAGTCCACCTGCACCATATTTCTCTAACATTTTATATCTTTGACAAAAGACCTTGATCTAGGTCAAAAGATCACACAGGAAGCTCCGAAGTGCCCACTTTGGGGAAGTAACATGGCTCACGGGAAAGAGCAGGAAAGCTGGGACAGCCCCAAGCAATCCCTTCTGCGGATAACAAGCACTTCCATGTTTTGAGGTAGTTGGCATACTGCTTGGCACATAGATGCCAGAGCCAGGGCACCTTCATCTGGACTCCCGCCCTTCCACTTACAAGCTTAGTGAGTTTGGTCAATAGGCTTAATCTCTCTGTGCCTCAGTTTCCTCATCTGTAAAATGGGAATAGTAACTGTCCATCAAAGCTTCCAGAACTGTGCCTGGCACACAGTGGGGACTTAATAAATGACTGGCATTATATTAGGTTATATTATACTATAGTGTTCTTTTTTTTAAGTGTATTTTATTGATTATATTGTTATAGTAGTTCCAATTTTTTTTTCCCCTTTGCTCCCCTCTGTTCAACCCCCCTTCCCTCCAGCAATCCCACCCCCCTCTTAGTTCATGTCCATTGGTTGTGCATATAAGTTCTTTGGCTCCACCCTTTTCTATATTATTCTTAACTTTCCCCTGTCTATTTTGTACCAACCGATTATGCTTCTTAATCCCTGCACCATATCCCCATTTCTCCCCCTCCCCCCTATCAGCTGATAACCCCCCCAATGATCCCCATACCTATGATTCTGTTCCTATTCTGATTTGGTCAGTTGGATTTTGTTTTTATAGTTTAGATTCAGTTGTTGATAGTTGTGAGTTTGTTGTTAATTTTAGTGTTCATAGTTTTGATCTTCTTTTTCTTAAGTAAGTCCCTTCGACATTTCATATAATAATAGCTTGGTGATGGTGAACTCTTTTAGCTTTACCTTGTCTGGGAAGCACTTCATCTGCCCTTCCATTCTAAATGATAGCTTTACTGGATAGAGTTATCTTGGTTATAGGTTGCTTTTCATCACATTGAATACTGCCTGCCAGTCCCTTCTTGTCTGCAAAGTGTCTTTTGAGGAATCAGCTGATAGTCTTATAGGCACCCTTTTGTACGTAACTCTCCGCTTCTCTCTTGCTGCTTTTAGGATTCTCTCTTTATCTTTCACCTTTGGCATTTTAATCATGATGTGTCTTGGTGTGGTCCCCTCTGGGTCAAGCTTGCCCAGGACTCTCCGTGCTTCCTGAACTTGTATGCCTATTTCTTTTGCCAAATTTAGGAAGTTTTCCTCCATACTTCTTCACATAGGTTTTCAATTTCTTGCTCTTCCCCTTCTCCTTCTGGCACCCCCATGATTTGGATGTTGACACATTTAAAGTTGTCCCAGAGGTTCCTAAGCCTCTCCTCATTTTTTTTCAATTCTTATTTCCTCATTCTGCACTGGTTGACTATTTTTTCTTCCTTATGTTCCAAATCATTGATTTGAACCTCAGTTTTCTTCCTTTCACCACTGGTTTTGTGTTGATTTTCCTTCATTTCACTTAGCATAGCCTTCACTTCTTCTCTTATGCGTTTGCCACACTCAAGCATATCTGTCAAGCCTGTGAGCATCTTTATCACCAGTGTTTTGAATTCTGCATCTGTTAGGTTGGCTATTTCCTTGTCACTTAGTTCTCCCACTGGAATCTTGATCTGTTCCCCCTTTTGGGCCATACTTCTCTGTCTCCTCATTCTGACAGGCTCCTGTGTTTGTTTGCCTCTGTGTCCCAGGTAGAACTGTCGCTCCTGTTACATTGTAAGGGACAGAACCTTAGGGATTGGTAAGTACAGGGTGACCTGTTTCACCACATTGTGGTGCTGTATATGGGGGAGGGGTCTGAGAGGGAACAATGCCACCCACTCAGCACTTGCCCCTTTTCCAGGCACTTCTCCCACTTCTGTATGGGACTGGCGCCTCTCTAGCTGTTGCCCTGGCCATTGCTCCCAGAGTGGGTGGGTCTGTGGACATTCTATGACTGTGGGGGTCCTTTAAGCAAGCAGACTATGTTGAGAGACCTGCAGTTTCTTCCTCCACCCCAACCCCTACTGGTTTGCACAGTCAGAAGCAATGAGGCTTGATTTTCCCCAGTTCTGGGATCGTGAGCTGCGTGGTCTAGTGATGAGCTGGGAACGCTCCCCAGGTGTCCTTCCTGACTTTTTAAAATGCGTGACTGCACTTTCTGCTGGCCTGCCACTGCCGCCACTGCTGCCACCACCATACCGCATCCTCTCCGCCCTGGCTCTGTCCCTCTTACCTGCCTGGATGAGTATTTCTTCTTTATATCTTTGTGTGCTGGACTTCCATGCAGTTTGATTTTCTGGAACTTCTGGTTGTTTCTAGTTTTGAAGTAGTTGTATTCCTTCTTAGTTGTGGAGGGAGACACAGCATGTCTGTCTACGCCTCCATCTTGGCCAGAAGTCCTGGAATAATCTATATTATATTGTTTTTATTACTGATATTAATTCATGTAATCACCTGGGGAACCCCATGTTAGCATCTGAAGTATATTACCAAGGATAACTTCCCAGAAACAGCAAACCACCAAACCAATAGGGACAACATGGTTCCTTTTGAAAAACTGGCCACAAATTACATTTTTATAAAATCTAATTTTCTCATTGACTTCTCGTTTGGGAAATGCTTTGTCTCTGAGATGTAGTGAGGCCTCTGCCATGGCTTTTGTGCTCAGAGGGCACTGCCCTGTATTCTAAGGGGAAATGGTTGTTTCCTCTGCCTGGCAAGTTCTCGCCTTAATTCCCCCCACCCCCCACCAGACATCTAGGGAGCTGCCTTCATGACTCTCTTCTCTTTTCAGAAGTCACCTTCTCAGTGAAGGTGGCCCAGGACACCCTCGCCAAATTTCAGCCACCCCGGCTCCCTCCACTTGCTGTCTTACCTTCCACCTAGCTTTGCCTTGCTCTTCTTGGCACATTAATCTGACTGACTGTATTATTTATTTCTTTATTTGGTCAATTTTCCTCTCTCCTCCTCAGCCCCTGTATTAGAAGGAAAGGACTCGGGTCAGGGATTTTGTCTGTTTTGTTCATTGCCTTTCCTCCAGTGCCCAGAACATGCCCAGACAGAGCACAGGTTCCATGAATGCTTGTGGCATGTGTTGAGCACACAGGTAGGAAGGAGAATTCGCTGGTGGGCTCTGAATTTCAAACTCACCTGGTACAGGGAAGTGCTTGACATGTGTTATGTCATTTCATCTTCTTGATGAAGAAAGTTGGGCTCAGAGAGATGAAGCAACTTTTACCTGTTACACAGTCAATAGGTGACAGAGTCTAAGGACCAGGCCCTCCTCCTGGACAGACAGTGATGCCTTCATACTCCCCTGTGGGGGAGGCCTCCCTGGGTGGTTTCTGAGCTGGCTGCTTTGCAGGCCCAGAAGGCCCATCCCTCTTCACCTGCCCGTGTGTGGAGGTGGCTCTTGGCATGCACGCTGAGTCAGGTGTGCAGGCAGCTTTCAGCACTTGGAGGTGGCGGGCTAATTACCAGATCCAGGAACGGCCTGTGGACTCATTGGGGATGGTCTGAAAAGTCTGCTCAGGGCTGTGGCCTGGAACAGGGCTCCCCCTACCTCCTTCCCTCGGAGAATGGGATTCAGGGAGGGCCAAGACGGCCATCAGGATTGTGTGAAAGCATTTTCTGTCAAAGGAAGATATTAGATAAGAGTTAGAAAGATCTGGACTCTGATCCTGGCTCTGCCTCTAACTACTTGTGTGAAATTGAGTATGCTTATTGAACATTCCCCCTGCTTATAAAATCCTAGCAGTAACCAATGCCTACCTCCCAAACTTGTGGTCTATGATCAATGAAGCAATATATACAAAATGCAAATCCCAGGTACAAAATACATGGTAGCTGTTTCATATTTATTCATTATGAGCCACAGTCTCCTTGTCTGTAAAATGAGAGTAGACAGAGGCCTGGCGCATTGTAGGGACTAAATAAAGGTCAGTCCCCTTCGTCACCCCTTCCCTTCCTAAAGCACCAAGTTCTAGGCCTATGTTTTCCCTGGAGATGCAACAGCCCCGGTACCACCCTGGAGGTATTCTATGGGCTTGTGTTAGTGAGTCATCTTCCCAGGACAGTGGGGCTGGGGGCTGGAGTGGTCATTCTGGAACTGTTGTGTTAGAATCCCCCCACCCCCACCTGACTCCTTCTCTCCTCTTCTCCTTGCCTCTTTCTTCCCCCTCCCCTCTCCTTTCTTCCTTTCTTTGATTCATTTTTATTGAGTACCAACTCAGTGTCAGGCACTGTTCTGGGCACCATGAGTACAGCTGTGATGAAGACAAGATCCCTGCTATCACGGAGCTTAAATCTACTTGGAGTCAGGTGGGGAGAAAGAAAGTAAGTAGGTATGTAAGAAAAAGGAAGCATTATGAAAGCAGAAGGCAGGGGGTGATGCAGGGATGAAGTGCAGTTACTTTATTTTTCTTGAAGATTTTATTTATTTATTTTGAGAGAGAGGGGATGGGAGGGAGAAAGAGAGGGAGAGAAACATCGATGTGAGAGAGAGACATCTATTGGTTACCTCTTGTATGGGCCCCGACCAGGGACTGAATGCACAACCCAGGTGTTTGCCCTGACTGGGAATCAAATGGTGACATTTTGCTATGTGACATGACCCTCAACCAACTGAGTTGCACTGGTCAGGGCAGTACAGTTACTTTAAATGGAAAGCCAGGAGAATCATCACTAAGGAAGTATTTGAACCAAGACCTGAAAGGTCAGGAAAGGCCAACTATGTTCAACATTGGGAGAAGGGGTTTCAGGCCACAGGAACAGCACATGCAAAGTCCCTGAGGTGGGATGGAGTTGAACTAGTGTCCCTGCACTTTTTAGTGGGAACAGTGGGCCCCAAAGTGAAGCCACAGCTCTGCTACTCCTGCCAAGGGAAGCAGGCTTCATTTTTAAAGGTCAGCTGCGCTTAAGATCCTGGGTGCTCCCAGAATATCCTTTCTGTAGTTCATTTGCTACAGCTGGCATAGGTCATTCATGTCTGTATTCCTCAGGACCCCTGCCAATGCCAACCTTTCCCACAGGGGCTGGATTAAATTAGGGGGATTATTTGCTGAAGACTAGATATGGCAGTGATGAGTTGCAAATGGGTTCTATTTCTGAGCCCTCCTGATGGGCAGGCAAAAGAATGCTGAGCTAGACTGGCCTCTAGCACAGGTGGGAGATGCCTGGTCCTGCCAGTCCAATGAGAAGAAAGTTAGACCCCACTAGTCCTCCTCCTGAACCTTTCTATCCCCCTGCTCAGCCAGAATGTCAACCAGACCCACTGGCCTCCCGCTGGGGGTGCTCCATGTGCTGCCCTGCCTTGCTCCTGCCCGTTGTGTGCACACACTCTCCTGGCCAACTCCCCACTTTTGCTTGCCTTACCTTCTGTCCTCACAGGACACTTCTACTCATTCTGGAAGGATCTGTTCAAATTCTACCACCTATACAAGGACTTCTCAGACATCCTCTAGGGGAATTCTCCTAATTTCTCTTAGGCCTTTGAAGGTCAAGTTGTATATTGTGTTGGGGAGACTGAGTTCCAATGCAGTGTGATTTTCTGGAGGGCATGGGACCAGGCCATGAATCTCTGCAGCTCCAGGGCTTGCATGTCATTCATTCAGCAAATGCTATTGAGGGCCTACTCTGTACCAAGCTCCATGAGAGACAAAGGAGATATAGCTGCGGGCAAGGTATGTTTCTGGTTCTTAAGTTGCTCCCAGCCTAGTGCAGGGGACAGGCCATGCTGAGAGATAGATGTGCGATCTCTAATAAAGAGTACCCACTTGAATCTGGGGTGGTCCAGGAGGGCTTCTCAGAGGAAGAAACAACTAAGATGTGTAGAAGGATGACACTGAGGCTTTAGCACATGCCTTTCTGATCCTGCCTCACAGAGTCAGGAGGAAAAGGACATGACCCACTTGGCCAGAGCCTGGAGAGCCTGGTCACGTTCTGTTGCAAAATTTTCTATTTTCAAGTTACTTCAAACTTTTGATGACTCAACGGGTCCTTGGAACTGAAGAGACTATCAGCAGAATCTGAGGCCAGAGAACAGACTTCCCATCACAGGATATTGTAGGACAGCTTTCTCCTTGCTCATGGTTGCTTGTTTTTTCTCCCCCAAAACAATGCATAATAATTGTAGGAAATTTGGGGAGAAAATACAAATCACCCACAATTCTGCTACCAAAAAATAACCATTGTTAACATCTTGGTGTATGGAGATGATTGGAGATGATTATTTTGGGATATTTTTCTAAACTTCCTACAATATATAACTACTGCTTATTAATTTATGTAAATACATGAATATGATTAACTTGTATATATTTATCTGATTGTAAAGACTTGCATTCTCTGGTACCTGGAAATCTGAGAGAGAGAGAGAGAGAGAGAGAGAGAGAGAGAGAGAGAGAAGTTGGGAACAACTAGATTTTATTGAGAACCTATAATGCAAGAACTAAACTTATATGATGAAACAAACATTTCATTTATCCTGATGACAACCTATCAGATAGTTATTGTTCTTATTTGCATTTTATAGGGAAAAAATGAGGCAAGAGCAGTAAATCCTACAACCAAGGGCACAGAGCTAAGATATGCAGTGGGCCTGAGATTGAACTCCTGGTCTGTCCTGCTTTCAACGTGCACGTTCCTTTCACCCATCACGAAGTTCCCATGGCATTATGAGATGGCTGATGGCTCTGCACTGTCATTTCTTTATCAAGCCCTCTGATGGGCCCAGACCTGGGCGAGATGCTGGGAGGACTCATCCAGAGCAGGCCTAGTCCTGTATTCAGGCTGCTCCTCTGGTCTCGCTGTGAGACCTCAGCCCTCGGGGGAGGGAAAGGGCCACAGAGGACCAGCTAAAGGCTGTGGCAGGCACTGCATTTGTTTTTAATTTTTAAAAAAGATTATATTTATTTATTTTTAGAGAGAAAGGAAGAGAGTTGAAAAAAGAGAGTAAAACGTCAATGTGCAAGAGAAACATTGATTGGTTGTCTCTCTCATATCCCCACTGGGGCACTGGCCCGCAACCCAGGCATGTGTCCTGACCGGGAATTGAACCAACAACCCTTCAGTTTTCAGGCTGGCACTCAATCCACTGAGCCACACCAGCCAGGGCAGGCACTGCATTTGAAAGAAAGAAAGAAATAGGGACTGAGGTTGTGGGGTCCCCAATAGATCCCTTCAGCTTGTGGGGCTTAAAGACTAACTCATACCCATCAACTCTCAGAGACCAGTTTACACTCCATCCAGGAAGGCGTTGGTTTACAGGGTGTTACAGGTTGGATTCTCCAGGTTGAGATAGTGGAAGAGGTGTAAACAGTTTCCCAGGAATTAACACCTTGAAAAGAAAAGGACAGAAAGTGAGTTTGTGCAGAAGGAGGGAGCCATCTGATTGGGAGGCAGCCAGGACAGAGCCTCTGCCAGCCCAGGAGAGGACGATTTGCCTGAGCAGAAACTGTCATCAGAAGGGTCCCACGGTGGGCAGCAATGGCTGGGCCCTGTGCTGCTGCCTTGCCCAGTCACTGGCTGGGGCTGCCCCAAGGAAAGCAAGCCTGAAGGCACCCCACACCTCTTGCAGCTGTGCACCAGGCCCTTTTTTGAAGGGGGGTTTGAGCTATGCATCTTGTGTCTATCACACCAGGGGAAATCTACCTGCTGCAGAAGGTGACTGGCTTAGCATAGGATCAGAGCTCAGGGATTATACAATCCAAAGTGTTAATGGCCTCAGGCTAAAGTAGTCTGACAGAGTGGCAGGCTATCACTGGGATTTTGCTGTCATCTGCATTAGTTTTCTAGGGCTGCCATAAGAAAATATCAGAGACTGAATGGCTTAAACAGCAGAAATTTATTTTCTCATAGGGGTGGAGGCTGGAAGTCCAAGATGAAGGTGCTGGCAGGGTTAGCTTCCTCTGCCACCCCTCTCCTTGGCTTGCAAGTGGCCACCCTCTTACAACCTCTTTACCTGGTACCTCTGGAACCTTTCTGTGTGTCCCAATTTCCTCTTCTGATAAGGATATCAGTCAGATTGGCTTAGGACACAGCCTAAGAACCTCACTTTGACTTACTTATCTCTAAATACAGTCATATCCTGAGAGTTACGGCTTCAAAATATGAATTTTGAGGGGGTATCATTAGCCTATAGTAATGCCCAGCCCTTCTTGGGCAGACACAAATCTTGCCTTGATGGGTCCATCCTGCCTCTACAGGGCAGGGAAGGTTAACTTGGGATAAACTTTAAAGAGATAGCTGGTCATGAAGGACCTTGGGTGCCATACTAAGTAAGTTGTATTTTCTCCTGAAAACCAGGGAGAACTCTTGGTGGTCAGTGGCATGATCAGATATGTATTTTTGAAAGATCGCTCTGCCTATCACTTAGAAAAAGGTATTGAAAGAGACAAGACAGGAAGTGGGGAGGCTCATAGTGAAGAGACGATTGTGATAGTCCCCAGAAGAGATCATGAGGCCAGAAATGGAGCAGTTGCCATGGGAATGAAGAAGAAAGGATAGCTCTCAGAACCTTTTAAGATCTATCCTTCCACAGTGTGGTGGCAAATACAAAGTCTGTAAGGAGGGCAGAATTCAGATATCCAATACATTCATGAAAGAATACAGCCCTGTTGCAGGAATCATCTTTTTAACATCAAAATACTTCTTCCTGATGGAATCTTGAATGAGAGATTCACATATAAACAGCTCACAGAGGTGTTTTGGCAAAAGGCATGATAGAAGGCCGGCATCTCTGCCCACTGACTGGGATGACTCATTATCTCCCCGGGGACCCTGGAGGCCCTGACTCCTCCTCAGAGTTCCTTTCTCTCCACCCCGTCCTTCATTTGGACTAGATGTTTAGCTGGCACACTTTGATATAGCCACACCTCTGAACCATCAGTGAATACCGCTTCCCCTAGTCCTCTATGCACCCCCTGTCCAACAACCTCCAACCACCCGACCACAGCTCCCCAGACTTCCCAACAGTCCAGCAACCAGTGGGGTAGGTCCTGGCACAGGGAGGGGCCCTAGGACTCTGTTGGCCAGCACTGTGGCCAGCACTGTAAATGGGTTGGATGTCATCAGCCCTTGTGTCTTGCATACCAGCCATTTCCATATGTGGTTGTTTTTCTCATGAACACAATGCGATTTATCCCTTCTCATGGGCATGCCTTTCTCCCTTGTCCACCTGGCCAGCTCCTAAACATCCTTCAAGACTTGGCCCATGTCACCTCCTCCATGAGGCCTCCCCTGCTTCTCCCCCAGAATTGCTCACAGTTTTCACTTAAACCTAACTCTTGTTACGGTCCTATTTGTGTTGAATGACATATATCTGTTTATCTGCCCATCTTTACCACCAGGCTGTGTGCTTCAGAAGGGCAGGTGGAGCCTTTCTATCATTCCCTCTCCAGTACATAGTGTGTAGTAGGCACATAGGGTTGGATGAATTGTCTCTGTGGCCCAGGAAAGGTGTTCTGGAACCCTTCAATTTGTTTCAGACTGAGCAGTACTGGTTCTATATTTCTAAGGAGGGCTCTTGATTCCCTAAGGAATTTACTATCTCAAAGTCTCAAGGCTCAAGGTATCAGGGGTTTCCAGGCAGTGCCTGGCCTACAGGTGCCCTCCATCCATGTCTGTAAAAGGCCAGATGACCCAAATAATGTCACTTAGGAGAATAGTATGCAGGTATTATCACCACAACCCTATGATGTGGATCTAATACAATCTTTATTCATCACATGAGGAAACTGAGGCTCAGAGAGGTTCAGTGGCTTGTCCAAGGTTGCTGTGTTTCTAAGTGGCAGAACTCCAAAGCCAAGTTCTTGGCTAGCCTCTACCCTTCACTCTACTTGCTTCCTTCATGGGGCTGCATTTCAGAGACCGATCCCAGATACCCATCCTACATGAAGGAGTTTGCCAACTCACCATCCTTCAATGCCTTGAGGTGTAATAACATAGCGCAGGATTGGGGCCGCTGACCAAGAGGAAAGGTGGGCCACTGGGGCCTTGCTGCCCATGGGGGTGCCTTGGCCTCTGGGCTGTGTACCAGCTACTTCTGGGTTCCCGGACTGTCACAGCTGGCCCACTTCTCCTCAGTGCCCTTCACCACCTATCTTTTTCACAGCTCTACTTCCTCTCTTGTCAACAGATCTCTCAACAAAATGTTTTCCATCGTTGCAGGCTATTTTTATCCCTTTATCAGAACTATTTCCTTTGGTAAATAGCTTCCTGGCATGAGGTGCACGGCCTAGCCCAGGCGCCAGCCTGCACCACGTGGGTAGGAGGTGTGGGGTGGGTGGGCATCTGGAAGAGAGGGAAGAATTGAGCAACATGGGCCGGCCATGCCTGGTCGTTGGGGCTGCTTTCTGTTGAAATGGCAGCAGTGGCAGTAGCAGCAGCAGCAAGATGCTCATTCATTCTGCATTTCAATTTGTTACGACCATTCTTTGAGAAGGCAGCGTGTGAGGAAGCAATCAGTGACAGGCGCCTGAAATAGCCTCGAAATCAGCAGCACTTTGTTTTGCTTCAGGCTTTTGATGCCTGCAAGGGGAAGAAAGAAAGGATCCAGAGCATTTTCTGCATCCAAGCACACATCTATTTT
This sequence comes from Furipterus horrens, assembly GCF_987537825.1. NCBI lineage: Eukaryota > Metazoa > Chordata > Mammalia > Chiroptera > Furipteridae > Furipterus > Furipterus horrens. Next base: position 31,400,120 of record NW_028327172.1, on the reverse strand, counting down.
ATAATAAGACAAATGACTCGTATTCCTGCTATTAAATCCAGCAGCGTCCCCGCCCCACCAACCACCCCTTCTCTGAAGACCTCGCCAGCATTTCCTTTTGTGGCTGCAATGCAGCGTCCCCTGCCTCCTCCTGCGAGCCCAGCTTTTACAAGTTGGGATTTTCATAAATTAACACCGCGCGTGCTGCCGTGGCTGCTGTGCTAGCTTCTTAAAAGGTGCTGCACGAGGCAGGCCCTGCTGGACAGAAATGAGCCAGTGGTTTGCTAGTGGAAGGCTCCTGCCCCCGTCAGAGGTTACCCTAGCCTTTGCAGAAACCCCAGGCTGCTCATTGACTGTGGCCGGTGTCACTGCACACTTCAAAGCAGGGCTGCAGGACCGGCCCCAGCCTCAGCTTCCGGAGATTTCCTGATGGCCTGGGAGATAGTGTGGACTAGAGGGTGTCCCCAGAGACGAGTAGGTGACCTGGACTCCAGTTCTAGCCTTGTCCTGATTCATGACGTTGTCCAAGCCACCATTCCCCTTGAGCCCAAGTCCTGGGGAATAGTCTCAGAGCACCAATGGTACCTCTTCCTTATAGCACTTATACAATGACTTATTGTGGGCTATTTTGACCATCTAGATCACGGGTCTGCATACTTAGGCCCATGGGCCCAATCTGGCCATATGCATTCATTTATGTATTGTCTATAGGGGGAAATAGACCCTGCCTTGTAGGGTAGTATTAAAGATTAAATGCAATAACATGTATTGCTTTCACAATACAATGTCAGAGCCGAGCAGTTGCCCTGCAGAGACTGAATGGACCCCCAAAGCCTAAAATACTTACTCTCTGGCTCTTTACACGAAAAGTTTTTGCTAACCCCTGGTCTAGCTGTTAAACCCCAGGAGAGCAGAAACTGTGTCCTTTCTGAGAGGTATAGGGACACTCTCAAAATTCCTCAGCTAGTAAGTGGCCTAAGTGTCAATGTGAGTGTGGAGGCCTCAGCATCCTGGACTGGCAGGGAAGCTATCAATTAAACGTGCATAAGCAGAGTTGCAATTGGACAAAAAAGAAACCCTCCCAGGAATAAAAGCCATATGATACCTAAGTGGGAGGACCCAGTGTTTAGCACGTTTCCAAGCAAGGATTCTGTTTGGGCAGATGCCCCACCACTTCCTAGCCATGTGGTCTGGGGCAAGTTCTTCACTTCTCTGAGCCTCAGTTGCCTCAGTTATAAAATAGGTGTAATAATATATATCTTGCAGGATTGTTATTAGGACTTAGCCTGGTAGGCTAAGTAAAACACTAGTACAGTGTTTAGCTAATCCTGAGGGCTCTCTCAATAGCTTCCCTCTTTGCTCATATATTTCAACTGAGTCTCTGCTGGTAATGACATGTCTTACTGCAGCATCCTTCATAATGTCCTTCCCAGTACAGCCTACTGAGGTGGGCCGCCCCCAATGCCCTCTGTTCAGTGGAAACTCACTGTCCAGCAGTGGTCTCAGGATCATGGATGCAAGACAATAAGTAACCCAAACACTATATTTTGTCTGGGAGGAAGAAAGGTGGCTGATCTCTCTAGTGGAGAAGAGCCCCGACCATGTCTTCCAAGTTCCTTTTATTGAGGAGTGTATCCAGGGGATACAGAGTCAAGATACACAAGTCATCAATCAATTTCAAATGCTTGGGTTACTGTTAACAATCATTGGTTACTGATAACAATATAAGGAATACATAATGAGCATTCTGGGTCATGGTCTGTTAGGTATCCTGGCACTATGGGGACATCAGATGCAAAGCTTTATACACCGTCCAGGTATTTGGTGTTACACAGGGTCTATAGCTAACTTAAGAGATGAGAAAAACAGAGCAGGCTCCAAAGCAGAATATGCATTTTTTAAATCCAGTTCCCACGGGGACCCCCTGAATGGGCTTTTGCGTTATGTCCGTTTCCAGCCTTCCTGGTCTTCTGGTCAAGACTTATAGGCCTCTGGGGCAGAAGGGGTGGGGGGACTAGCTTGCGGCCGGGCTACAGTTCCCAAAAACACACAGGGCGGTTCTCTACAGCCTACATGGCTTTACAGAGAGAGAGAGAGCAAGGCCCTGGGATTGTGAGTTACAACAGAATGTAGAGGTGAAGTATTTTAGGATCACTAGACCTGATTTCAAACCTGAACTTTGCTACTCACTGAGCTGTACAACTGTGAGCATGTCACTTGATGTCTCCAGGTCTCAATTCCTTCATCTGGAAGATGGCAGGGGGTGGGGGGATGGACCCTACCTTGTAGGGTAGTAATAAAGACTAAATGCAATAGTGTGTGCTATGTATTTAGACAGGACCTGGCACTGAAGAATAGTAAATAGTAAGCTCTTAGTTGTTACTTCCCTCCCAGATGAGTTGGTTTTAAGTCGATTCCAACTTTTCTTGAATTCCCACATTAGGAATGTTAGCTTTGGGTGTCTCTAGGCCTCTCATGGACCATACTATGGGGGTTAAAGACTCTGAGGAGGCTTCTGTCTTGCCTCACTGAAGTGGAAATTTCTGTAAAACCCAGAGGTGCAGCACGCCAAACCAGCCCAGCTACACTCCTGGCATGGGGACCAAACAGCAACTTTGAAAATGTGTGTTTTCCTGGATAAAAACCTCTAATTGGACAATTGTAGGTCTTCTGGCTGTATGTAGACTTTATGGCTTTGAAAGCTCTTAAGCTGGGGTGAGGGAAAATTTATGAATGGGATTTCTTTATTCTGTAGCTCACTGACTCATGCTGTTGACCCAATTGGGGGGCAGGGATTCCATTACTTGTTAATTTCTCTTTGCCAGGTGGTCCTTACTCTGCCAGCTCCCTCTGGGAGCCTCAGCCAGGGGTACTGAAACCCAGAAAAGGGCTTCTGGCTGCTTAAAAAATTGTCCTGGACCCAGATTGATTTCCCAGGCAAAGTAATACGGTGCTTGGGAGTTTCTCAAGGAAGCTTTACAGTTTTCTCTTAAATTTTGAGAGCTTATTTTCCTAGGATTTTTAAGTCGTTTTATAGAAAACTCTCACAGTTTGCATGAAAGTCATCTGGCTTAGAGGGAGGGCTTATCCCTGAGCTCTGTGCAGCAGAGCTACAAAGACATGTCTGAGCCAGTGTAGCAATGACATTGACTTCACTTAAAGATTGTGTTAGGGTAATGTAAGCTCCTATAACAAAAAGATCCTGAAATGTAGAAAGGCTCAAACACAATAGAAATTTATTTCTCATTCACAAACTATTACAAGGCAGACATTTCTGGTCTATGATTTAGGAACCCAGGCTCCTTCCATCTCATGGCTTCACCATCCTCTCTAGATCCTTAAACTAACCTGCATCTAGCCAACAGAAGGTGGCAAAAAAAAAAAAAAAAAAAAAAAAAAAAACATAGCAAAGGCTCACCTACTTCCTAAGAGCCTTGGCCTGGAAATGACTCTCATCACTTCTTAGATTTCCTCCGTGAGGTCACATGGTTACATCTGGATGCAAAGGAGGGGCTAGGAACTGTAGTTTGCTGGGAAACCCCTTCACATGGACAACCACATACTATGGAAGGGAGAACATGGATTTTGGTGGATGATTAGTAATATTTGCTACTGGAAGGTAAATGAACCAAAACTGAGGGCATAAAGGGTTAAATAGATAGGGTGTCATTACATCTAGCACCAGGAAAGCTATCACTGTTTTTGTCTGTGAATCCCCATCCCTTAGAGCAGTGCTGAGCATACAGTAAAGTGCTCAGTAAATGTTCAAATGAAAGAAATGAGTGAATGAATATTATATCAGTTCGATTTCTTTGTTCCCTGGCTTAGGCCACCTAATAGAAAGACCAGGTTCCTGGTCAGTTGCTTCAGGCCACCTGCAGCGTGTACCCATTGGGCCCAGAGTCCGAGAGTTGGTTAAATGTTCCCCCACAAAGAATCCAGACACTTTGTTACTTATTCAATTTAAAAATTGCTTTTATTGAAGAGAGTAAAAATTATATAAATTTGAGACCATCCCAACCAATCTACTGTGTGTATGTTGTACCCACCAATCCACAGGATTTTTATTTCGAAGTTCCCTTGGAGGCCATGTGGGAACAAGCCAGCCCACATGACAGTGGCTGCCTGGCACTGGCTTCTGCAGAGAGGGCAAGTGTGTGGGGAATGACTAGTGATGTGTGCCAGAGGCAAGGGGGAGTGCCATGGCCAGCCCCGTCCCGTGATTTTGAGATATCTTATGAAGTCTAAGATTCCTGTATTTTCTATAGAGGGGTGAGGCTTTAAGAGGAGGGGAGGTGGGAACCACCACTGGAGATTTAGTGTGGAAGGCTTGGGTAAGGAGGTGGTTGGAGCTAGAAACTAAACAAACGAGGACGGAAAGAGGTAGACGAGTCAGAAGAGGATGTCCTGGAAACTTCCTTTGGAAATTCAAGAAAGCTAAGCACTAGAGACTGGTCAGCTCCTGTGGCTCTTCTGAGAGAGAAAAGTGGAGGCAAAGCACGGGGTGTGGTATGGTTTGGAATCTGGGGCTTGGTCAGCATTCACAGGGTGTTATGAGCCAAATTGTTTCCCCCTGAAATTCATATGCCGAGGTCAGAACTCTGAGTGTCTCAGAATGAGACTGTATATAGAGACAGGCTCTTTAAAGAGGTAGCTAAGTTCAGATGAGGTCATTGGAGTAGGCACGCATCTTTTATGACTCAGGTGTCACAATAAAAAGGGGGGATTACACACAAAAGGAAGACTATGTGAGGACCCAGGGAGAAGACGGCCATCTACAAGCCAAGCAGAGGGGTCTCAGAAGAAACTAACCCAGCTGACACCTTGGTTTTGGATTTCCTGCCTCCAGAACCATGAGAAAATAAGTTTCTATTGCATAAGCCTCCCATCTGTGGTAGTTGTTATGGCAGCCCCAGCAACTAACGCATGGAGAAGTGGAGTCTGCTCTTCTTGCCCATGTTTCTCTCCAGGGCAGGTGCCACGAGACAGGGTATGAACTCAGCAGACAGTGGGCAATGGCGGGATGCCCTCCTGGGCCTCTGGGATGCCCTGCAGGCTGCCCGTGGCAACTAAGCCACAAAGGACGCTCTGCAGCCCATGAGCATGACTCATCACCACCCAGTCCCTCCTCTGGGCTTCCCTGTGCTGGCTGCTGGGGGTCCAGAGACATGTGGTCATGGTCCCCAACCCAGGTGAGCTCAGTCTGGAGAAAGACACAGAAGTCCTGTATTCCCTAAGGGCATTGATTACAAAAATACTTTATCAATTGAATAACAGTGTTTCAGGAGGCAGGACATACTGAGAAGCCTGGATTGGAAGAACGATCCTGGTTTTGGTAAAGTAGAAAGGGCCCCCAGCATGTCTTTGAATCAAGGAAGTGAAGCCATTGCCTAAGGACTGGGCAGTGTGTGCTGTGACAAGAAGGGTGCCGGGCAGGGTGTGGTTGATTCTGCCTTGGATAAGAGGTCAGGACCCTAGAGAGGAGACATCAGAGGAGGAGTCTGCCGGGCCAACAAGGCAGGGATGGTATTCCAGTAGAGGGCACACCATGGGCAAAGGAACCACAGCAGGAAGAGTGTCTGTAAAGGAGCAGACTGAGGGGAGGCTAGATAGACAGACAGACAGAGTGTGGAGAGCGAAGGGCCCAGAATGCCATGCCAAAAGCTCTCAACGTCATCTGGATTGGAGAGTGGGAGATGAGGCTCCAGGGAAGGACAGAGCTCCAGCTCTATTCAGAATGGGGGTCCCTGAAGCAGATCAGCCATAGCAGCTCCTTCTCCTCCACGGCTCCCAGCGTGGGCGCACAGGTGCTTGGTAACCAAGGGCTGGTCTATTTAAAGCCACTTCTGAAGGCACACTGGGATGGAGAGGGAGAGAGGGAAGGAGCTTGTCAGGAGGAAGGAGCCCTGAGGGGGAGTGGCTCTGCCCCTGGGCTCCCTGTGGGCGTGGGGCGAGTCTCTGCCTCTCTCTGGGAATAACCTGCCTCAGTACCTTGTAGTGTAAGATTGTGCAGGCTCAGGACCCAGCTGTGTGCATTTAAAGCTGGGCTTCATCACTCATGGCCTGTGTGCTTTGGTCAAATTTCTTAACCTTTGGCCTTAAGTTTCTTCCTGTGTGAAATGGGGATAATAATAGTTCCTATCTCTTAGAGTAGCTGCGAAGATTAATTGAGATAATGCATGTAGAACACTTTTAACAGTGTCTGGCACCTGCAAAGCACGCTTGTAACAAATTGTGATGATGGTGATGGTTGTATTGGACTAACCTAAAACCCTGGAAGCTTTCTTCCAACATATTTGGAAGTTCCATGTGTAAGAAAGGTCACATTGACCTCTTCTGGCTGAAATAGGTGGAAACCCTGAACTTAGCAGCCCCCTCCCCAGGGCTGTCTCCCACCCACCTGCACACCTCCACAGAGCCCTTAGGCTCTAGAAAACTCAGGTTGAAAGCAATTGTCCCAGAGCAACTCTGAGTTCCCTCTCAGCTGTGCCTTTTAATCTAATTTTTCCTTCCGGAGCTTGAGTATATGTTTGGAAAAGCTGCCCTTTACAGCTCAAAATCCATTTTCCAAAAGCATCAGTGAAGACAGGCCACAGGGATGGCCTGGTAAAAGCAACCCGAAGTCAGCGTGGAGAGGTGAGCAAGTTATTCAAGCAACAGCCTTGACTGCGAAGACCCACAGACAACCAGTACCACCTCCACATGTTGCATCAATAGACTTTTATTTAAGGAAATTTTACATGTTGTGATTCATTCTGCCCATCAGAGCCCCCTTAGTTCCTCCAACACTTGTGTCAAGGCCTTTTAAAAACATCCCATGTTTAATCCACAGTTGTTCTGTCCATCAGTCTTGTCACAATAGTCTTAGTTGGGCTGCTTTTATCTCCACTTGAATACAGACATACTAATGATGTACTTCATAAAGTGTCCCACTAGCATCTTTGGAATCTAGTTTCTTCAACCGATTCACTTTAGAGTTCTAGACGCTGAACGGCAGAAAGTATATTACTGTCTTGGCCAAGGTTGCGGTTATGCTACATTCCATTGTCACTCAGGACATTAGCAAGATGGTACAGGTCTCATGGTCACCACTGCAAGCAATTTACTGAGATAGATGCATAGCCCATGTCGCAGTTTAGCCCTGTGAACTTCTGGACACTGCTCAGTTTCATTCAAGAAGGAGGCTTCACTCCACATTTGTTATGTTATGCAGATGTGACTGTCTCCACCGGTCACAGTCCAGGGCAGGTTCTCATCCTTTTGCCTCTAAGGGGTCAGCACTGCCATGGACCTGTGAGTGGTTGTCTCTCTTCTTCGCTGCGTCTTATTCTTTCACCTCTAGCACAGGTGCCCATTAAATTGATAGTGGGTCCATCAAATGAAATTGAATATGGACACCTCTCTGGAGAAGCTAACTGGCAGGGTGCTCGTGCAGATGAAATGCAGCGCAGAGGCTGAGAACAAGGCTTCAGTAATGCACATGGGTTCAGAATGGAGTTCTCCTCTTTCTATCTATGTGACTTGGAGCAAGGTGCTTAACTTTTCTGAGTCTCAGTTTCCTTATTTAGAAAATGAGGACCATCACAGTTCCTACCTTCTAGGGCTGGAGTGAAGATTAAATGAGTAGATATGTAAAAAGCATTTGCACAGATCCTAGCTCAAGATGAACACAAGTCATACATGCTTAATTGAGCATTTACTTTGTGCCAGAATCTGCTTATCTCAAGTTGAGTCCATCCAAAATAAGATTAGGCACCAAGACAAGGATATAGGTGTAAGAAGTTTATGGGAGGGGAGATAAGGAAGGGAAGTTGCTTCTGTGGGCAGCTGGGGCTCAGTCCCCCTGGACACCCTCTGAGAGCCCATGGCGGACATGCCTCAGCATTGTTGTACTGGGCAGACAGGAGGCTGCGGGGTTTACCGGCCATCTCTAAGTCCTGATAGGCTGATAGGAGTGCCTGGGACATTAATTCTACCACCCTTCACCTGCCCTGCACTTGGGCTAAGCATATTTCCATGGAGAAGGGGGGTGCGGGGAGGAGGTGGGAGGGAGAGGGTGGCGGAGGCCCAGGAAGCTGGTGGCAGGTATGGGGAAACTGAACTGTCTCCAAGGGACATGGGTGGGAGCTGGCAGCCTCTGCTGCACCGCTTTAAGCACTTAAAATATTAACTCATTCAATCCACACGACAGCTCTATGAAATGAGCACAGTTTCTATCCTCATTACAACCTCGCTGCCAAATACTCACACACACGTATTAAAGAAATGAAACTCCTGCAAAAAATACTAATCCTTGCTCTGTGCAGTGCGCTCTGAAATCTTCTGGGTTTTTTTTTTTTTTTTTAATTGCATTATTTTTAAAATGCTATTTGTCACCCACTAAATTGTTTTCATAACCCAGTAGTGGGCTGCAATCCACAGTTTTGGAAATGATGGTGCCTTGACATTCTATTTAATAGGATAATGTAAATGACGGTGATGATGTCATAGGCCTGGCATCAGGCCTGGTACCCAGAAGGTGCCCAGAGAATGTTGGTTTCCTTGCTCTTCTTGGCAATCCAGAGCTTTCAAGCAGCTGCCTCCCAGCCTTGCAGACAGAGGACTGGGCGGGCCCCAGCACGTCTCCTGCTCTGACCCAGACTTGCCCCATGGGTCTGTTCAGCCGCCTCCCTGAGGAGGGACACCATCTCGGACTGTGACCTTCAAATCACCAGCTCCCCAGAAGCCAACCCCTCCCTGGGAGGCGAGGTTATGCCCTGTCCCCACGACGCTGTCACTTCCTTCCCCTGAGTTGCTCTGAGTGAGGATTGTTCCTCTAATCAGGATGGAGACGCAGCTCATTACAAGCTGGTGAGGCAACGGCTCTGTGCTCCAGGCCCGAGACAGGCTGTCTGGGAGCTTGGCCAGCCCCCCGCTGCCCTGGACACCAGGGCAGTGGCCTCAGAGCAGAGCAGGCCCGCTGGGTTTGTTTGCCCTCTTCCCAAGGGACACAGGCAGACAGACACTGTGCTGAGACTTGCACAACTTCCACGATTGCAAAAACTCTGCCATGCTCAGACGATGAGTTTCATCAGCATTCTGTGCTGCTTCCAAAAGCATCTAAGCGGCATCTATAACGATCACTGGCCTTTATTGAATGTTTATATTTATTGCACTGAACACTGTGCTGCTGCTTATATGCAACATGTTAAGCAGTCTTCACAGCAAACCCACGAGATAGGCATGATTGCTCCCACTCTACAGATGCAGAAACTGAGGCAAGGACTATTTTGATAACTTGACAAGCTCATCGGGCAGCCATGCCCAGTGGCTCCCACTGATTCCATCCATTCCTGCCTCACACTGCCATGCTGCCTGCAAGTGAGTGACCCAGAGTTCCCCCCTCCTCTGGGTTCCAATCCTGGCTTCAGTCCGTACAGTGGCCAGGTGATTTCCCACAAGGACTTCACCTCTCTGAGCCAAGTGACCCTCATCCATAAAGCAGCGCCTAATGGCACCTCCTTCCTAAGGCTATTAGGAAGAGTAAATGAAATAATGTATATAAATGCATCTTCCAGAGCTTCTGACACATTAGAGGTGCTCGATAAATCTATGTATAAAAGAGCCGATTCAGCTTTTTCCCCATGGATTTGACAGTACCCTGCAGCCATTTCCCATGATGTCACCATCCTGAGAAGATGGCAGCTGATCTAGAAATCTTCACGTGGTCCTAGGCTTCTCCCCCTGGTGCCTCGTCTGGTCCCACTGACCAGCCACACTGATTTCCCCAGGCAGAAATCTCCAGAATGACGTATGTCTCTTAGAGGGCTGTGAAGAAGCTGTTTATTTTCTTCACCCAGGTCAAGGGAAGTACCACAGTGGAGTGGTGGCTGCAGAGCCTCGCGCTAAGTTCCTCGTTAGCTGCCGTTTAATTACTGCCTGCAGTATAGGTTTTAATAACCGTAAGCCCCAATTAGTTGCTTGTTACTTCAGAAATAATGACTGATAGGGCCCCTTTGTCCTTGTTTTAATGCCTGCTGCATTCCCAACTGCAGGGGTCTAAACGAGCGGGTGCATTCCGCAGAGAAAGTTGCAGTGTGGGGAGCGGGAGGCGGAAGCAGCACCTCGGGTTTAGCTGGGGCCCGCGTGTCTGTTTGAGATGAGCCAAGGGCTGGCCATGGACGTTTCTCACCCTTGAAGACAACTGTGCAGAGGAAAACCCGGGCCCTTTGTCTTCAGCAAAGGATGGAGATGCGGTTCTGCTATGAGGGTTGGGTGGGTCTGAGACATGCCACCCCCCACACAGACAGACCACAGAGCTGCTGGCCTCCAGCTGCGAACCATGCCAGTGACATGCCCCTCCATTGGCTGGGGTTCCAGGCCTCAGTCACTGACTGTGGCAGCTGCAGGCACAGCCAGGTGGCAGAGCTGTGTGTGGGGGTGAGGAGGGGATGTGCCATTTCCTCTGTGAGAGCAGAACCCCATCTCAGCCACACTTCTGATGTGCAGACCAATGAGACCTTCCGACCACACTGAAGAGGACTTGGGAATGCAGGGGGACGTCAGAGGTGTCCCTGCACTGTGATGCAGGCAGTGGGTGGCCCTGTGCTCTGACGGAGCTGTGCGCAGGTGAGGCCACCCAGGGCTTTGCTCCAGGCGGAGAGGCTCCTAGCTTCGGTCTGACCTGCTTTCCTGCTGCTTTGCCTTTTTACCTTTTATGCTATGGCACCTGCGAGAATGTGGCAGTGCCCAGGAGCTGTTGTCTGTGGAAGCCGTGCAACAAGGACAGCTAGCATGTGTTAGGTACTTCTGTGACAGACACTGTTCTAAGGGCTTCTGATGTATTTACTCATTTAACCCTTATAGAAAACTCTCTGAAGTAAGTGTAATTATTATCATCAGCCCTGATTTGCAGATGGGGAAACTGAGGCACACAGAAAGGTTATATAATTTGTCCAAGGTCACCCAACCCATAAGAGGCAGAGATGGGGATTCCTTCCCGGGTACTTTGGCTCTATGGCCAAGCTTTTTTGACCACTAGGTGACCCTGCTTCTTAGGGAGCTGAGTCAGCTCTGAATAGTATATTATTTCACGGACAGGCTTTTAAAAAAAATTATTATGTTGATTTTTCATTCCACAGTATTTTCTGAAAGCTTTTCCCAATGTGGACCCTCCAGGGCAGCTCCACCCAGTTGCCTTCTGTTCTGAGTTTCTGCAGCTTCAGTGATAAATGAAATGGACAGGAAGCCTTCTGAACCTGGCCCATGGGCTGTGACTCAGGCCACCATCATTTTGAAGTGACAAAGTTCTCTTCCCCATCATGCCAGCCAGCAGTCAGCCCTCTTCCATGCGTCCCGTCCCTCTTCCTGTGTGACTGCCTTGTCAAGAGAAGAAGCCACACTGCTGAGACAGGGATTTCCTTTTTCCCACCATGGTCTCTGGTCTCCTTCCCCCTGAGGATTCTTCGCGATGAAATTCCCAGTGTTTGGCCAAAGGAACTCGCTAAAAATTCATATTTTCTCATCGCTTCCTTCTTATCTCCTGCTCATTTAATCCATCCATCCATCCATCCAAATCGTGATGCTGTCTTGTTGTTACTAACCTGGGCTCTCTGTGTTGGGAAATTCATCTGGGAAATTGCATTCGCAAGGCAGAAATGCTCCACTTCATCTGGGACACAAAGCGGGGGCCCTTTGAAGGTGCAGAGGGTCTGGGATTACACAAGTAAGCAAGCAAGCATAGCTTGTGGGAGTGCAGGGAGAAAGGGAAAACTGCTTCATAAAACTCTGCCCCAGGTTGCTTAGACAAGGGGAGCTGACTTGTGTTTATTCTGTGTGGGAGTGTCCCAGGGGTTCAGGGAATGCCCTTGTCATCTGCTCCAGAGTCATGGGGTCTCTTGCCAAAATCCCCTGATGGCCAGTCCTTTTGAAGTGTCAGGTGAAATGTGAGGTGTTATCCTACTTGAGAACCAGCATGAGGGAGATTTGGTCCATTTTCTCGGTTACTGAGACCCTCCTCTTCTGTGTGGGGGTGGATGTATACCCCTGGTCCCTCCAGCTATTCCCCTCGTAGTATCTGCTCAGGAAAATCTCAAGTCTCAACGGCTAACATCTCTTCTTTCCCTCTCTCTCCAAACTGCTTTGCATCCCTGTCTTGGTTTGGGTCCTCCAAAACAGACCCTGAGGGAAGTGTTTCATGCAAGCAGTTTATTTGGGAAGCAATTCCAGGAAGCATTATGTGGGAATGGGGGTGAGACAGAGAAAGCCATTAAAAAGTGCTCTCTGGGGTGGGTAACTGCTGTGGGAGCTGCGGCCGAGCCCTGATGGGGACCCTCTGAGGTGTAGGATGCACCTCAGAATTGTCCCACTGATGGGGTGTTTATCCACCCACTCACATGGCTTATTGGTTGAGGGGTGCTCCTGAGTGTGAGCTTCCCAGCACTTCTGGCCTGCTGTGTTTGATCATCAATCATTTCTCTCAGAGACAGATGTCCCCCAGACAGAGGGGCACTGTCACTGTCTGTGGGTGACCCCGAGGCTAGGCCCACAGTAATGCCAGGTTGTCAACAGCATCTGTTAAAGCAACTAAATTATGCTCTAACACTGTGCGCAGGAGTGTAGGACAGAATAACAACCATGGTTAATACTTACATCTAACTTCTATTACATGTACTGTAAATTAATGTTATTGGCCTCCCCAAACCTTCGAGGTAGGGCTGCTGGCGTTATCTACAGTACAGCATTTCAGCTGAGCACATACACCCTGGAGCCAGAGGAACGGGCTCAAATCTTATCTCTTCTATGGACCACTCGGGAGACTCAGTTTCCACACCTGCAAAATGGCAGTAACAACCATACCTGTTTTATAGGCTTGCTTTGAGGATCGAAATGGTTACTACATATAAAAGCACAATGGTAGATGGTATACAAAAGTTATTCAATATATATGGACCATGGTGTCATTCTGTAAATGAGGACATTGAAGCTCAGGGCTGTTGTCACAGGCTGAAGGTGGTGCAGCCACCACCTGGCAGATGTGACACCTCAACTCAGGCTTTCCGCAGCAACAACCACTGTGTTTCTACTATACCACATATCTTTGTAATCCTTACTGTGTGAGAAAGCACTTTATAAACTGTAAAGTGCTCCACAAATGCTTTGGTTAGTGCTATTTCCCGGTCTTGTAACAGCAGATACGTTCTTGTTCTCTTAAGAGGTCCAGTCTGGTCTTTGAATCCCGCTGTCTGTCATCACTGTGTAGCTGGCACTGGGCACCATGCCTGGGTGGATGTCAGCTAAGTGGATGAGTTACCAAAGGCCCCAGGATGGCCCCATTGACACCTCCCATCAGAGCCCCGGCCTTGGAATTCCTGCTCACGCCAGGCCTATCTCTCCCACATGCCCCAAATGCTGCTTTTTTTCCCTCTCACCTCCCATTCACCCCACTTGGAAGTCCTCCCTGCTCCACACTGCCTTCTGCCTGCTCCAAAGGTCCTTCACCAACACTGACACCTGTACAGTTTCTCCTTCCCCTGGCCTCCCCACCAGCCCTCCCTGGCTGCTCCCTGGGCTCAGAACTGCCCTCTCCCTGCCCCCCTCCACCCCCCAGTGTGTGTGCCTCATCACACACGCCTCAGGTGATGCTCCGTCAGCGTGCATGAGTCTGGGCTTCCCACTCTGACCAGAAGTTCCTCACAGGCAGAGCTGAGTGCCATTCATTCTTTTACTTGTCTATTGCTCTATTGTAGTACCAGACACCGAACCCCACTGCATCATTAACTGAGAGATGGGGATGCAAAACAAGATGGGTTTGTGGCTGCAGCAGCTCAGTCTGGGGGGCGCACTGGCATGCAAACATCGGTAGTCATGACGATGGATCTTGGTGCTGGCCCAGAGCTGAGGGTGCTCAGAGACCAGGGCCCTGTCTCCCTGTCTCTCCACATGGTGGGGCCAGGGAAGCTTTCATGGAGGTGGCACTGGAGCTCAGCGGTCAGCTCAGGGCTGATGTGGTTGCAAGGAAAAGAAGCCTTCTCAAGGGAAAGCCAGACTGAAGAAAAGTGGAAGTGGGCTGGGTATTGGAGATTGCAAGGGGCCCTTCTGAAAGCAAAGAGCAGGACCTTCTCTGGGGGAGGGGAGGCAGGAGAGTCATCAGGGCCCCTGACTCCTTGTTGACAATGTCTGTTCCTCTCCTCTCCACTCGGCTTTCTTTCTGCAATGACCCCACGAGGCCCAGCTCTGAGCCTAGATGACTCCCCATCAGTGCCCTCTGGCTTCATTGTACAGGTCCCAACATCTGGGATGCTGACAGGCCCAGCCTAGGCCAGGTATCCACCCCGGTCCAATCAGCTTGGTCCAGGGAAGTGGGTCCTCAGCGCCCCACAGGGCTAGAAGGCAAGGCCTGCCTCTCTGCACCAGTTTTAAAAACAAGTATATTAGATTCCTGTGGCTGCCGTGACAGATTACAAACTTAGTGGCTTAAAACAACAGAAATATATTATCTCAGCTCTGAAGGCCAGAAGTTCAAAATCAAAGCATTGGCAGGGTCGTGCTCCCTCCGAAGTCTCAGGGAGGCCTGTATTCCTGGCCTCCTCCAGCTCCCAGTGGCTGCAAGCATTCCTCCGCTGTGGCAGCATCTCTCCTGCCTCAGCCTGGGTCTTCACATGCTTCTCTGCTGTGGCTTCTTGCCTCTTCCTTTCCCATCAGGACTCTTGTCTTTGGATTTAGGGTTCACCGTACTCCTCAGTGATCTCATCTTGAGATCTTTAATATGTCTGCAAGGACCCTTTTTCCAAATAAAGGTCACATTCACTGGATGGACATATCATTTGGTGGTGGTGGGGGGCACCATTCAATCCACTACAGTGAGAATCTGACAGGTGGGGAAGCAGTGGGAGGGAACAGCTAGCTAAAGGCACAGTAAGAGCAAAGGATTGTCACTGGGGGAACAATGACATGTTACTGTTCCAGGGGCACAGGGTTTACTCATGGTGACAGAGGGGGCTGGGATTCGGTGGGACCAGACCACAGAAGGCCTTCTCTGTGGAATACTAGTAGCTTTGCCCTGTGGGCAGCAAGGAGGCCACTGGTGGTTCCTGAGCGTTGACAGCATCATAGAATTTGTTGTAGACAGGTCATCCTGGCTGCAGCGTGAAGCTGTGTTAAAGGGGGACAGTAAATAGTTATAAAGCATCTATTACATGCTAACCATGTTTCTGGAGACCAGGAGTACAGCAACAGAGAAAAGGGGCTAAGCTGCTGCTGTATTAGTGATAAAAGGAAGAGAGAGAAAACAAGCAAAGAAATGGAACTTTATCCTATGAACTGGTGGTAAGAGCTAAAAAGGAAAATAAAGTAGAGAAAGGGGTAGAGTGAGGGATAGAAGGTTTTTATATCTGAAGTTCAAGGAAGACCTCTGATGAAGTGACATTGGAGCAGAAGCAAAGGAAGGAGTCGTATGATTTCTGAGGGAACAATGTTCTAAGCAGAGGGAATGGCAAGTGCAAAGGCCCTGAGGTAGAAGCATTCCTGATTTGTTCCAGGAACTGCGAAGAGGAGGGTGTGGCTGGGGGGACACTGAGCAAGGGGGAGAGAAGTAGATGGGGTAGCATCAGGGAGGCAGGGGGACCTGCTCACATAGGGCCTTGCAGGCCCCGATAAAAGCCTGACTTTTACTCTGAGCCATATGAGGAGTCTTCTGGAAGATTTTAAGCAGAGAAACATAATCAGACTTAAATGTGTTAAAGGGATTCCTCTGAAGGAATAGGAGAGAGTGGGGGCCAGGAGGGGAGAGTAGGAGGCTACTGCAATGCCCAGCAAGAAAGACGGCACTGGCTTGGAGCTGGGTGGTAGTGGTGGGGGTGAGAGGTGACCGGGCTGCCTCTGGTGTGTGCCCCGACTGGCAACTGAGCCCTCAACCCAGGCATGTGCCCTGACCAGGAATTAAACCTGCGACCTTTTGGTTTGCTGGATGATGCTCCAACCAACTGAGTCACACCAGCCAGGGCCTGAATACATTTAAAACCTAGAACTGACAGCATTTGCGAATGGCTTGCCTGTGGAGTATGAAAGAGAAAGAGGAGTCAAAACCGGACTCCAGGGTTTGGGGCCTGAGCAACTGGAAGGATGGGTTGTCGTGTACAGAGATGAGGAACTGTGAGAGGCCAGGGTGGCGCAGGTGGGATCAGAGTCTGGGGACATGCTAGTTATTCGTGGTTTGTGATGTACGAAGTTATTGAACCTCGCTTTGTGTTGAGCAATGTTCTAAACGCCTTACAGGTATGGACTCCTTTGAAACTCACAGCAGCCCCATGATATGGGCCATGTAGTCAACCCGTTTACAGAAACTGAGGTGCTGAGAAGTGAATTAACTTACCCAAGTTGTCCCAGTTCATAAATTGCAGAGCTGGGAGTAAGCCCAGACATGTCCCCAGCCTCCACACAGAGGGCAAGGGGTATGTATTTAGGGACAAAACACCCCAAGGAGATCCGATATGCCTCCCCCAGCCCCCTCAGCCCCCTACTCTCATCTAGGGCTTTGGGCTTCTTGGGAGAGCCCTCTCCCAAGGGGGGCACAGGAGCACCCCGCGATGCTGATTTTAAGTGTATTTACTGTTTTCTCATGTTCTGTTTGTGAAATGCTACTTTTGTTTCTATCTACTTAAAATAATACACCACAGGGGGAAAAAAAGCTTGGTGGGAATGTTTAAGTTTCTGGGCCCAAAACCATGTCTAAATATTATTTTTAAGAAAGAAAAAATATTGAAAAGTAGCCTAGGTTCTGCTCGGCTGGGAAGGCCTGTCCAACAGAGAGCTTGTGAGGACAGGCGCGCAGGAAGGAGGGGGCAGGTGCCGGCCTCACAAAGCCTTCCTGGAAAGGCTTTCCTGTGGAGGCTGCCTTTTTTCTAAGGGCTTCCAGCAAGGACCCAGCAAAATGGGTCACTTCTTTTCTTAGCCTCATCAGATTTCAGACCTGGAAGGGGGATCCTTGGGATTCAAAGCCCTGGGTCCAGGCAGGGTAGTCTCCCCAGGCAGCCCTGTTAATGTGCAGTCCATGCAACCTGCTGCTCATCCTGGGGACTGTGACAGAGAGCTGGCCGATTATTCCAGAACACCCAGGCACCTGGGCAAGGACACATTCAGAGGCAAAAGATGAATGGGAATTCATGAGAGGTCTGCATTCAGGACCGGTTTTGAATTCTTTCATTTTATCTGTTTGAGTTCCATTTAAATGCTCAGAATTACATAGAAGCAGTTACGTGGAGATCTCTTGGGGGGGCCTTGCTTTATTTCAGAGTTGGGAATAAATTGTGACTGGCTTCTTGGCACACAAGCTAAGCTCCTTTGTTTGGCTGTCAAGGTCCTGCATAGGCTGAGCCTGCTTATTTGCTATTTATTTCAAAATGCATTGGATATTGGATACCATTATGGGCCAGGTAATTTGCTGGATGCTTTCCCATTTGTTGCTTTATGTAATCCTCACCCTAATCCTCAAGTCTAAATGTTTTAATACTTACTTATAGTTGAGGAAGCTGAGGCTCAGATGACGGTCAGAGACCCAATTCCATTTCCAGAGCTCTTCTCTGATCCGCCCCCCACCCCCCATTTTCCACCTTTCTCTCCTTTAATTGCCCTGCCCCCACCAGCACTCCCACTGCTTCCAGCTCAGCTCTGCTCAGTCCCAACTCCACCTCTTTGTTCCTAGGGCTGTTCCAAGCAGCACTTAGTGTCAGTCAAATCCAAATCTCCAAGCCCTGCCTTGGCCACTGTTCCTTCTCCAGAAGAGCATGCAGGGAAAACCCCAAAGGCCAGGAGGATGCAAGCATACCCTAAATTACCTCTACCTAGAGATATGGCACCCAGAACATCCTGGAAGTCCAGAGAAAGGCCCCCTGAAAGTCCCTCTCTTGTTTCTCTCTTATCCTTTATTTTATGATTTCTCAGGCTACCTGCAATCCCAAACATGGGCCTGAGATCTTGATAGAAATGCAGAGTCTCGGGCCCCAGTCCAGATTTGCTGACTCAGAATCTGCATTTAAACAAGATCCCCGAGTGATTCAGAGCATGCGCACTGACATTTGAGGTGCCCTGCTCTGGCTGTTGTGCACCCTTCACGCCAAGGCCCGGGTCCCAGGTCAGAAAAGGGAGGCCGGAGTTGGCCCGCAGCTGTGCCCCATCCTGCCTCCTCACTGGCTAGCTGTCCCCTCTCGGTGTGCGTCCCTCTGGGTGTGGTGAGGGCACAGTGGAGAATGGCCCCCTCCCTATTGGATACATGACCCAGCTTCCCACTTAGCCCTTCAGCTTCTGTTCAGCTAGGTACTGGGGGTGAGTGTGACCCCAATCCTGACTTCTGTCCCAGTTTCCCCTTGTCTGCCCTTGGAACTGGGAGCTGTCTTGGCCCAAAGCAGACAGGATGATTCCTTTTTAGCTTTCCTTTCGCCACTTAGCTAGGCATGGGGACTAGCGCTGTTTGCTTTGCCACCATGAGCGCTGGGCAAGGCAGAAGAGACACTGCCTTTGTCAGCAGAGCCAGGGCAGCTGTCATCTGAGGTTGCAGCCGGGAGATATCCGGTTCTACAACTGAGAGTATTTGTCCACTACTTGACCCGAAACCACCCCCTCACGGGATTGCACACCTTGCCCCAAGGAAGGCATATAGTACGTCTCCTGGCAGGCTGACCTCCCCACTCACAGCTCACCTCTTTTCCTTATCAGCCTCAGAGGCTCTGATGAGTGAGTATAGCTGAGTGAGGATGCTATTGTGGGATGAGGAAGAAAACATGTCCATTGAGCAGGATGCAAGATAAGAACTCAGATGACAGGCTTCTGAATCACAAAGCATGTAGGAGAAGCTTTGTGCATCAAGGGAACCAAGGAGACAAATATCTCATGCCTTTTGGAAACCTTTCAGGAGCGATTCCTCTAACAAGATAAGTGAGCACAGAACCTAGTCTTATTTCTTTATTATCCTTTATGTTTATTCCAGATCAGGAGCCTAAATGCAATGGCTACCATGTATTGAGGGCTTACATCTCTCCAGGGACTGTGCCATGCACATAAATGCATTACCTCATTGTGTATCCAGAACCACCCCATCCTCCTATTTTACAGACGAGGAAAAGAACAGTGACAAATCTAGGGACCACAACCGGTCGGAGCCGGGATTCAGATCCAGCTTTCTGCGCCACTGTGTTCTACCACCTTCTAGCAGACAAAATGGGCTCTTTTAGGACTTTGCAGAGCTCCATTTGTCAAATAAAAGTTATGGGGTCCTTCTAGTAGAACTCATGTTTTAACCATGAAGTGTGGGTGTGTTTATAAATGGTAAAATGCCATAGATATTCTTTCTTGGGCCTCCACTCCCCTCAACTAGTTTGCCATCTTCTTTGTCCTCATGCCCTCATGCACAGTACCCACCAGCAGATGTCACTGTGAAAAGAAAGCTCAAGAAAAGCAATGCCAACTGTCTTGCAGTGCTTATTAGTGTGTGAATACAATGATGCCCTTGATGTTCTTCAGAGGAGGGGCATGCAGGCCAAGTCCACTTTGCCTTGTGAGCTTGTCTCCACACAACTGCTTCATTGAAACGAGAGCATCCATTTACTTTGAGGAAACCTGTTCTGTGTCAACTATGATCTAGGGGAGAAAAGATATCCATATGCCATATGGGCAAGTCCCACTACACACACACACACACACACACACACACACACACTCTCTCTCTCTCTCTCTCTCCCTCCCTCCCACAAAATCCAGTTTTACACACTAGGAAGTATCAACTCCCCCGTGAGAAAGTATTTCCGCACCCTCTTTCAAAGCCAGGTGTATTAGTTTCCTATTGCTGCTGTAACAAGTTACCACTAACCTTGTGACTTAAAACAACACACCTTTCTTCTCTGGAGGTCAGAGTCCAAGCTCAAGGTGTCAGCAGGGCTTCCAGAGGCTGTCGGCTTATCCTTTTCAGTTTCTAGAGGCTTTCCCACATTCCACGTCTTAGGGCTTCATCCTCCCACCCCTGCCAGCAATCAATCCCATCATTGTGACCTGTTTTCATTGTCATATTTTCTTTGCTCCCTCCCTGCCTTGCTCCTCCATCTTTAAGGGCCCTTGTGATTACATAGCATACACCTGGATAATCCAGGATAATCTCCCTATTTTAAGATCCTTAATTTAATCACAGCTGCAAAATCACTTTTGTCATGTAAAGCAACATATTCACATGCTCAGGGGACTGGGTTGTGGACATCTCTAGAGAGTCATTGTTCTGCCTTTTCAAAAGAAGATTAACACCATAAAATTAATTAATGAATAAGATGCAGGCATATTTTTAAGCCATTATTATCACTGCCAAAAGGACAGAAACCAATTCCAAATACAAAAATTGGAATTAGAGTTGAAGTTGAAGGTTGAGAAAAGGGAAAGGGGGGTGGAGGGAGAAGAAGAGAATGTAAAATACCGTACTACATCAGGAATTAGTGTGTGAAAATACAGATTAAGGAAGACTTGGGCAGGGGAGGTGGGGGAGGAGAGAATTAGGAAGGGAGGATGGAGGGAAGGAAGGGTGTTATAAGTAGGTGAATGGCAGGGACAGAGGCCCAAAGGAAAGCTCATTCCTCCTGCTGCTGTACTTGCTGGCTTGCAGGTTGGTCTCCCTTGGTAGACACTCAGTTCTCGGGAGAAGGGCTCAGGCCTTCACTTCCGTGCACCATGGAGAGCTTTGCAGGGGACCTGCCCCCTGCAGGCCTCACCCAGCCTTAACGAGGGGTTGTTACTGTTCAGTCTCTAGGATCAGTTGAACTGTTGATTCTTGGCCATGTGAGCCTCTGCGTTCTCAAAGTTTCTACTCCTGCTCTATCCTGAAAGCCTGAGAGGGAGGGAGAAGGTGCTGCCAGGCTGTCCCCATGGGCTCCAGCACAAAGATTTAAACTTGGTTTAAGTCATGGTAACTTACGCCCACCAGCAATGAACAGCTAATCCCTACTGAGCTCTTACCACGCATCCTCCCTTCATTCCTGTCGGCCAGGAACTAATATAACCCCCATTTCAGAGTGAGGACACTGCAGCCGGGGCCCCCACCTCAGATGTCCTTGAACAGGGCGGAGAGTTGCTTCTTGAAGGGCTGCCATCACTTGGCCAGCAAGATATAATCCATCAATTTGACAGCAGACTTGTCCCCAGGGACATGAGTGAAGGTAAGAGAGAATGTTGACCTTTCAGTTCCTGGACTGACTACCTCTTTATTCCATCCACACTAGATCAACTCAATCATTTTCCCCCTTTCATGATTCAACTTTTTTCCAAAAAGAATTTGAGGAGGCTTCAAATATAAGAGCTAATATATGGTAATAACCTGTATGTAGATAAGGAGGTCAGAGTAGAGACAAAAATAAAGGAAGGGGGCCATCTACCTTGGGTCTGTATATGCCACATATATGCTACGACTTTGGCTCTAAACTTTCTATAAAATAAACTCCCTTTGAAGCCTCAGAAACCTCTTATTGCTTTATAATATGTACATAACATAAACAACTTCTCCCAGGTGAACTGCCTCATAGCTTGGAGGGCTTTGTCACAGCCTACCCGCACCCAGTTCTTACACAGCCTTTAATCTTAAGGAGGAAGCCCAAAGGTCAGTCCACTTAAGAACAGCATAATGTAGACACTTATTCTTTGTACAATAGTTCCAGCAGATGGGTGAATGCATAGATGGATGGATGGTGGATGGGCAGATGGATGGGTGGGTGATGGATGGATGGATACAGTGGTAAAAGCCTGGGTCTACCTGTCTACATTCCTGGACATGGGGCACTTCCTCATCTCCCTCTGGAATCAGACCAGACCCTTCCCAGATCAGAGGGACCCAGCTGGCAAAATTCCACAACTGCCTGGGGTCCACCCAGTGTGTGAGCTGAGCATATGGACCAGATGGGAAGCTTTAGGAAAAGAGATTGTGTTTTTTTATCTTGCTTTTTTAATCATTGTTCTGAATATGCCTTCCTGTTTCCCTTCCCGGCCCTCACCTCTGCATCAGACAGGCCTTGGCTATGGGTGGATCTCCTGGGAAGTACTGCCCTAGGCCTCCCAGGCTGGGAGTGTTCTGTTGTTTGCAAGGTGGTGGGGAGCCAGCCATCCCATGCCCTGCCCAGGTTGTAGTAACTGAGTCTGGATGAGGTGGGAGGAGATCTGAGCTATTCTTGGGATCTGAGCCTGGCCCCACCACGAAACCTCCCTGGAACCTGAAGGGGTCCCTACAACTCTCCCAGCCCAGGTTTCACTGTGTATGAAATGACTTTTCATGACGGGTAAGAGCCAAGCTGCCAGAGTTGGAATCTCTGCTGTTTATTAGCTGTATGACCTTTAGCAAATTAGCTAACTTCCCTGTGCTCTAGTTTCATTAATAATAATATTACTTACCTCAAAGGTTTGTAGTGAAGATTAAATAAGTTAATTTATGTGAAGTGATTAACACAGTGCTTGGCCCATTGTAAGCAACTTACTAAATGTCAAGTGGGTAAAACCGGAATTGCCTTGCCCACCTCTCGGATTTGCCGTAAAACTCAAATGCATCATAGTTCATGCAGTAAATAGTTACTGAGCACTTTCTACAGGCCCTACCTGGTATTGATGAGCCTAAAGGCGAGCTGCCTGCCTTTGGGGGTCCTTTTGTGAAAGGGGTTTGCAAACTCCAGGGCTGTTCAGATAAGAGGGAGGGTGGTGGTCTTGCCAAGTTTGAGTCTCTGACACAGAGTCTTTGAAACCTTGACCAGCAGGACAACCTTCTTCAAATGAAGTTTATGCAGAAGTCCAATTGATACAGCTCATAAAATCAGGGCGGCTCTGGCTGGGGGGGTAGGGGATGCAGCGGGGGGCTGGGCTCCTGCTGGTCCTCTTGGCTCAGCTGGCTCTGTGCCCCTCCGCTCCAGCCCCAGGCCCTGGTGGCCCCGAAGGCACCTTCCAGAAACACGGAGGCTGCTCAGAACACAGATAAAACCTTTGGACCTGGAGGTGGCTTGTATCCTTCTCTTGGAGTGCTCTCTTGATCTCTCATTTTTCCTCTCTTTAATTAATAAACTTTAATAAATTTTTAGAGCAGTTTTATGTTAACAGCAAAATGAGAGAAAAGTATAGAGACTTCCCATATACCTCCCCACCATCAATACCCAGCACATTTGCTACAACGGAGGAACGTCCATTGATACATCATTATCACACAAAGTCTATAGTCTACATTGGGGTCACTCTTGACACCTTACCCTCTTTTAAACATGCACCTCATTGGTCTGCTGGGTGCATGTCTGGACACTGGCACCCAGCTCCCCTGGCCAGGTGGCAGAGGTCATGCCATAGGGAGGGGCCTGCTCTATAGCTGTGGCTCTGCTCCGTGTTCTGGACCTTCTACTTCAAGACTCCTCTGGTCCCTATAACAATTTCATTTCATTTTTAACATTTAACATGGTCCTCCCCTTTGTGACTTTTATACCACCTCCTGGATCAATTCTTCATGTTCAGAATAATGTCCAAAAGAGAAACTACAGTGGACTCACCAGGCAGCTGCCTGCCCCAAGCGGAGGGAGCTCAGAATCGGTGACTTACAGTCATTGCCTGAGAAGCTAGGATTGCTAGTGCCCACTTGACTGTTCTGGCTGACTTCCTTCAACAAAAAATAGAGAGATAGGTAAATATTATATAGATATAGCTATATATGTATTTCCATATTATATACAGAGAGATACAGATATATAATAACTAGTTTATTATTACTTAAGTGGACTTACCTGCATATTTAAATTGCTCAACATCTCGCTGCCTCTCTTTCCTCATTTGTAAAATTGGTTGTGAAAATCAAATAAGATCACACACGTGAAGTGCTTAGGACAATGTCCACCATTGAGTGACTATTCAGTTAAATGTTAGTTGTTATTTTGTACTTATTGCTACTGCAAATGCATTTCCTATATATTATATTCCATAAAATACTTCTGAGGCAAACAGCACCATAATGAATCAGCTCTAAATGGGGCAACACTGAAGGTGGCAATGGGGTGACTTTATTGCCTGTGGTCTTGTGAGTGCCATCCTAACAGCTTTCCTGTGTTGAGTGCCTAGGATGTGCCAGGCACTGTGCCTGAAATATCATTTCATTGAATCTTAGCAAAGCAACCATTAGGGTAGTGTCTCTCTCTTTTATTTTTCCTGTCCGGAAACTGAAGCCATAAGCCCATCAGCAGGAGGCTCCAGCTGCCTGCGTACCAGCTGTTGGGACACCCTGCCCTCTCTGCAGCCCCTACCCATTCCCCGACCCTGTCAGCAACGTGTGTCTCTCCCACCACGTTTTCCAAGAGGTTTGTTTTCATGATTCCCCACTTTATCTGACAGCCCACACACAGCTACACAGCTCAGGGGCCTCTCTCCAGCCTGCGCAATTTTACAAGCAGCACACAGTGGAAACACTGGCAGGTTTTATTTTTTTATTTTTTCAAATTTTCCAAAATACAGCCCTGCACACTGTGTACGTGTCTACGTTTAGGCCTATGTGTCTGCGTCAGAAGCCCAGGGCATCTGTGTATGTGTATTGTAGTGTGGGCTCCCCTCTATCGGAATTCAAAGATAACAGTTTCTGCCTTTGGGGTGTGTGTGTGTGTGTGTGTGTGTGTGTGTGTGTGTGGTATTTGTGGATCTCTGGGCTGGCCTGCCTCCCCCAAGCAGTGTTCATAGGCTCACTCTTCCTTGTGCATGTGTGTTTGTAAGCCTGGGCACATGCCCGCCTCTCTCCCAAGGGTGTCCACAGACACGTGTAAACTATCCTTCACTTCTGTTGTTGAGACTCTCCTAGGACACTTTGGCCCAGTGGAGCAGGGGAGAGCTGGGAGAAGGGAATGTTTAGTCTGGGAGGCAGGCAGGCAGCTGGAGACTCCTTGTGGAGCACCCAGGCGGGTGCGCTGGAGGCCAGGGCTGCTCCAAGGGCCCTGGCTGGTGGAGAGGACTGGGTGGTCCCAGCCTGCCTGGGTCCGAGGTGCAGGTGCTCCTGCTTGGGCAACACTGGGCTCAGGATGGCTCCTATGGCACAAGTGATAAGCTGGCTCTTGGCCAGCCCCAGCTCCGTTGAAACAGGTTCCTTGCTTTTCTTGTTTTCCAATTCTTGGTTCTTCTCAGTCCTCTGAAGAATAGAATTTTTCTGCTGAACTGAAGCTGGGTTAGCGTAGGGATGTGGAAAGAGCATGACGCATTGGCATCATGCAGACCTGAGACTGAATCCTGGCTCTGCCATGACTAACCGTGAAACGTTGAGACAGGGGCAGTTACTAGACTTCTGAGTAAAGCATGTGTAATAACATTACATCGTAGGCTTGCTCAGGAGCCTGGATGGTCAAATCTGTGTAAAGCACCTGGTAGGTTCTTGGTTACTTTTTGTTTCCTTTTCTTCATGGAATTCTCTGGGTGACAGCTTTATTACTGGACCAGTGGTGCCATGAATTTCCAGGGAAAGAGCTATTTATTTTTTGATGACCTAGTTGAGAGCAAAGAGGAGGACTCAGCTTTGCAAATGGTTCCTTTAGCTGATAACTTGAGTTTAAACCCTCATATTCCATTTTAATAGGTCTTAGGAGAGCATTTTAGGAGGATGGTGGCAGCTGGAGGAGGGGCAGGTTGGAATTGCTGCAGAAACCATACACCTGCCTTCCCAAAAGGACCAAGGTTTATGGGCCAGTAACCAGACCCCTGGGGTTCATCACAGTATTAACAGGCTGGTAATGGGGGGATAACAGGCTACTTGCCACTTTGCTATACAATGTTCTGCTGCTGTCAGGCACTGTTCTAGGCAGGGAGGATTCTACACTAAATGAGAAAAACACAGACACCCCTCCCCCCGTCCACTCCCACTCTCACCTGGTGGGTTAAGACACAAAATACACAGAGGAACCCAGAAAATCCATATTAGCTAATTCTCAGAACAGCAAGTGCTATGAAGATGAAAAATGGGAGTTGTGACAAAGGGTGCATGGTGAGGTGTGGAGTGCCACTTAGACAAGGTGGTCCTAGGAGAGGTCTCCCTAAGGAGACAGTTTTGATCCAGACCTGAATGATAAGAAGACAGCAAAAAAAAAAAATGTTCTGGAGTCGGGGGAGATGGAAATGGGGAGGAAGACCTTGGCTGGTGTGGCTCAGTTTGTTGGAGCGTTGTCCTGTACACCAAAAGGTTGGGGTTCAATTCCCAGTCAGGGCACATATCTAGGTTGCAAGTTTGATCCCTGGTCAGGGCATGTATGGGAGGTAACCAATCAATGTTTCTCTCTCACATTGACATTTCTCTCTCTCTCTCAAATCAATAAATATTTAAAAATTAAAAAAACAAAGTCTTCCTCTTCTTCAGAGTACAAGTCCAGATCCTTACAGTGGCCATCAAGTCTCCACATGATCTGACTGTTCCCCGGTTACTCTCCCCCAGGTCACTCCACTCCAGCCCCCCTGGCACACATCCACCTCAGGGCCTTTGCACTTGCTGTTTGTTCCACCCAGAGCAGATACCCACAAGGCTAACTCACGCCCTTCTCCAAGTCTTGTTTGAAGGTCAGCTTCTCAATGCACTCTGGAACTATGCTTTTTTTTTCCTTTTAGTCATCATCTTCTAACATACTCTGTAATTTATTTATTGTTTATTATTTATTATCTTTCTTGCCCTCCTAGGTGACATGACCCATAACAGCAGGTACTTTTGTCTGGTTTTATTCTTTGTACCTGAAATGGTACTTGGACCATAATAGGGGTTTAATTAAGATTTTTTGGATAGATGGATGGACGGACAGGGAGATGGATGGGTGGGCAGGCTCCTGGTGACTCAAGGTGCATCTTCATCATCAGGAGAAGCAATGGGTACAATCAGAGTCTCTACCAAGGGCCTGGTCCTGTGATAAGCTGTGGCCATTGCCAGTGCCAGATCTGACATGGAGATGGGCCAGACAAAGAAAGATCAGCTGAAAAACCCAGAGTCAGGTTGGGGAGAATAGGACTCTGAGGGAGATACTTGGGTACCCTCCTAGGACCATGAGAAATCAGGGAAGGGGAGAGTTAAGCAAAGTGAGAAGGAGGATGGCTTTTCCGGGACCAGGAGGAGAGAGACCCATCTTGGCTAGAGCTGAGGGGTTGGGGTGACAGAAAAAAGGTGGAATGATCCAACACACATGCATACACACACATTTTTATAATGTGACCTCAGGAGCACACTGATGTTCCCATGGACCCGAGTTCATTTCCTGCCTCTGCTGCTTACTCAGTGTGTGTTCTTAGACAAATTACTTTGTTTATTTATTTTTTCAGTTAAAGGTGATGTACACTTTAATATAGTTTCAGGTGTATAACATAGTGATTAGACATTTATATAACTTATGAAGTGATCACCCAAACAAGTCTGGTACCCATCTGACACTGTACGTAGTTATTACTTAACAAATCTGGGCCCTATCTCTGATTCTAGGTTAAATATTCCCTACCTCACAGGAGTATGGCAGGGCTGAAATGTGATAATTTAAACACTAAAAACATAGGCTTTGGAGTCAGACCAAAGTTCAAATTCTGGTTCCAACTTTTATGAGCTGTGTATCCTTGGAAAGTGACTTAACCTCTCTGATCCTCAGTTTCCTTGATTGTAAAATGGAAATAACATCAACCTTATAATATAGTTATGGAGGTGAAGTGTGATAATAAATGGAAAGCATAATACATGCTGTATATGACATGAAAAGGCTCAGCATGTAGCCTGGTGTACCATAGACCATCAGGTGCCAAAGGGATGTTTGAAGCAAGTGAGGATGGCTGAGGTATGTAGGATCATTGGAGGCCAAGAGACCCCTGTGCCTTCTGTGCAGAGCCAGGGCTCAGTCAGTTTGGGAGCTATGGCTACTATAGGAGTGGAAGGTTTTCCATGGGTGGAGTTCCCTGGTCACAGGCCACAGAAGCTCCAACTCTAACATCATCAGTCCCAGCAAAGGGGCGCAATTTATGAAAGGCCAATGTGCCCCGGGTACTTCTGCAAGGCCTTTTCCCAAGTGGAGAGATTGGTCACAATCATCTTGAGGTCCCTTGCCACAGTTCCATCCCACCTGTCTCCGGGTCTCCTAGAGGACAGCCCAGAGCAGAAGGAAGCCTGGTAAGAGAGTGGGTCCCCTCTTGGGCCTCAGTCTCCCTTCTGTGAACTGAGAGTGATAGCTACATGGGAGACATTGGGCCTGCCTTTGCCGGGAGGCTGCCACTCACTGCCTCTGTCTCCTTGAACAAGTTCCTTCCTTGAGTCACAGTTTCCTCATCTGCCAAAATGAGATAATGGTAATCCCTAACAACCCAGGTCATTGGGAGGCCTAAATGAGTTTATTCATGTGAAATACTCTGCACGGGACTGGCACATGGCAATCATGCCATCCATGAGGCTACTGCAATCACTCCTGGGGAGGCTCTCCTGTTGCTGACACTCATGGAGCCAGGGCGTCTCCCTCCCTCTCTGCCCCGAGGGTTTGGCTCCCTGGATGTTCCTTGTCCTGGTCAGGAAGCGCGAAGCAGCCGAAGGCAGCAGGGGAGTTGGACTCATTGGACGGGAGAGGAGCCAGTGGACATTATGTTCCTTCCCAGGAATGGGAAAGTGGGAATGTTCCTGGGCAAGGAGCAGAGCTCCAGGACAGGCAGGCCTGGGAACATCCACGCCCCCTTCCCTGCTGCCCAGAGCCTCGCCCTTCCATGCTGGGTCCGTGGGGTGGGAGACACATTACAGAGGTGGCCAGGTTTCCCTCTGGCCCCTGGCACACCTGTCCACATACATGGCATAGAGTCACAGATATTCACAAATGTCCCCACAGCCCTACTCACACAGTGACACACATACACACTCACAAGTGTTCTCAGGAATGCATTCACACATCCACACCCACATGACCACTCACCTATATTCATTTGTGCCCATGTACTCTCAGGTCCTGAAGTATGGACCCCATGTGCATGCACTCACTCACGGGATATTCAGCCCTTCCCGTACACTTACCCATATTCATAGACACACACATTTGCCTGCACAGTCACACCAGTGTTGACAGTTGTGAACACACTTGTATAAATATATGTGCCATAAACACGTGCACACATGAACATACACATGTAATTATACACACATTTAATTATACACAAAGTGCCCCACCCTTCTAGCATTCTGGCGGCATCCATTACTATACTATCCAAGTAAGACAGCTCATGCTCTCTCCCCCTACTCTGAGAAGCATCCCCTCCCTAGCACTCCCAAAGTGTTTACGTTCTGTGTTCAAATACATCTGTCTTCCTGACCTTGCTCTAGGCACCTGAGACCATAGTCTTCTCTCCTGTGCCCACCTTTATTCTAAAATCCCACTGCCACAAGGCTCTTGTGGCCACCAGGCTTTTGCTGAAAATAAGAGTAGACCAAAAATAACTAATGTTCCGAAAAAGGGGCGGCCATTCCCTGTCTCCAAAGAGTGCACCTCCTGCTCCTGCCCCGTCAGACCCCTCTTTCCCTCCATTTCTGAGCCCTTTCCCAACTCTACCCTCAGTCTTCACCCCTCAAGCCCCTCTGGATCCCAGGCAACAAAGCCCAAATGTTGTACTAGGCAGAGCAACTTAGCCCTCTTTTTGTTTCTCCTTCGTCTTTCAGGCCGGGGGGGTGGGGGTGGGAAGGACAAATCCTGTTAGGAAAGAAGACAAATAAGAGACTGACCTGATCTCAGTTTCTGAAGGCCCAGGCTATCCACCAAGTCATGCCCTGCGCTTAGCAGCTGCTCAGCCTTTGCACACAGCGCCTCCCCCTGTTAGGGTCCCATCAGTGCTCCCAGTTCTGGTGGGTTCCAAGGCTTTCCCTCCCCAAAGCCTTCTTCCCTGTCAGTCCAGGACAACGCCTCCCGGCTCTATACTCCTCATAGTGTGTTATGGTACTTTCACCAAAATTCTCTCCATCCTCTGGTTTGTGAGGCAGCCCTGGGGCCCCTGTCTGTCTCTCCAACTCTATTGTGAGCTCCTGAGGAATGGGGCCCATGTTCCCCCAATTTTGGGTCCCCAATATACTTATATAGCCTGACTCAAAGAATGCTCAATAAATTATGAGGGCAGACCCAAAAGAAACTGGAATTATCTTCTGGAGGGTGGGCCCCTTGTGATACCAGCTTACCTTGCTAGGTGAGTGTTCTAGGAACCCCTCTGTATCAGTGTGCCAGCTGGCATTGTTGTGAGAGGCTACATTCAGCTTCAGTGAATTTTTCTGAAAGTTCTTTCAAAGCATTTGCCCATTTCATGATAGGGGTGATTGTCAAGCATACCTGCCCATACCGCACTAAGTGTTCAGCAGTTTTTGACCCCCAAAATGGCATAACCCCCATGCCCCATCTCCCTAGTCACCTGATCTTGCCCCGAACAACTTTTTTTGTTTCCCTGGATTAAAAAAGTCCTCAAAAGAAAAGGTTTTGTCAATGTAGAAGAGATGAAACAAAAAATGGCAGAAACACTAAAAGGCATCAAAATTGATACATTCAAACACTGTTTTGAGCAGTGGAAAAAAGCCTCAATGGGTGTATTGCATCAAATAGAGAGTACTTGGAAGGTAGCTGAAGTTAAAACATGTAAGAATAAACATACATTTTTTATAAATAAATTCTGGGTTTTTTGGGTCCTTCCACCTACATATTTTGTATCTTCATTTCTGTGTCTATATAGCATTAATATCTACATCTTCTATAACTATACCTAGCTACATAATAGTTTAGAGGAGTGAAGGCTGCCTGGCCCAGCTCAAAATCCTTGACTTGAATAACAGGCCTGATTTCTGCTTCTGCTTCTACCACTTACTGGATTGTTGACACAGGCGGACAGATCATTGAGCTGCTCCGGTTTTCAAACTGGGTTCAAGGTAACCTTAGGGCTCCAGGAAAATGTGATGGTGAGAGCGAGAAGAAGTCTGAAGGGCAGCCCCCCACCCCTACCCCGTCCTCCTTGCTCTGTTTTACCCACCATGGGTCCACACAAGATTGCATTTAAACAAAGAGTACTGTTGCTAAAAAGCTTTTTTGCAAAACACTGGCCTAAATCTTGTCTGAGGGCCTTTCCGGCTCTGACAAGCCATGGTTGGTCATCTATTTCACCCCCATAGAATGCCCATGTGAGGAGAAAGCCAAAGCAATGCTTTCTCTGTGGATTTAGGGCTGTCTTTCTTTTTGTTTCTAGAGTCACTGGCCACCTTTCACTTCCCCACCAGGGCCAGGGTGCTCCCCTCACCTCTGCGTCCTCAGCTAGTAAGTGGGGGCATGCATAGCTCTTCATTCTCAGGGTTGTAAGGAGAGACTTATATTCAGCAATGGCGAATGCAAACCCCCAGCCCAGAGCGTGCCACCCAGAAGGCGCCCTCTGAGTGGTGGCTTTCGTGACCTCCGGGGTTCCAGTAGATGGCTGCCTCTCTGTGCGTCACGCCTGGCTCGTGGCTGAGGTTTGCAATTCAAGGGTGAAGATTGCTTTGTGATTAGGAGCCAGTGTGCTGTGAGACATCTAATTAGCTATCTTCCCAGGAGACAGCTCAGCAGTGTTATTTTTATTTCCACCTTATACACACCCTCCATGAGCAAGAGAGAGCAGGGCCAATCTCTCACCAGCTTCGTTGTTTGTTTGCATTCCAGCTGTGCCAGTTGCTCCCTTCTCATCCTTCCACGGTTCCCACCCACCAGGGAGCATGCCTGCTGGCAGGCAGGGGACTGGGTGCAGGGAACAGCTTTGACATGTTGCTTCAAAGACTCATCTCCAAGACCAGCACCCTGAGAGCAGCTGTATTGGTTGGGTTTTCTGTCTGGCTCAATGTGGTTGTGGCGGTGGGGGAAGGGAGGGTGTCAATGACTGGATACCCCCATTTACCATCTACTTCAGGAAAGATGGGGTGTAGTGCAGAGGACATTGTGTGCAGCATCAAACAGGACCCATTTTTTCCCAGCAAGTCCATGTACCTTTCTGAGCCTCGGCTTCCATATCAGTTAAATCGGTACCCTAATACCTTGCCTCATGAGGCTGATACAAGACTCTATCCTTCAACATGTATTTATTGGGATCCCCAGATGAAATAGTGTGTGTGGTAGAGCTTTGCAAACAGAGAGTGCCATCTAGATAGGAGCTATTCTCACAATTGCAGTCTGTCCTTGATTATTCAAGGAGCTCTTATCAAGTTTAAATTACGCAGACTCGTCATTAGCTTATAAGGCTGGCCAGCCTCTTCCTGCCTGCTGTTGCCTGTTCTGTGGTTTTCATCGTGGTCAGTTCAAAGAGGCTGGTCCCTTGGAGCAAGCCCAGTAGGGAGAGACTGACATTCTGAAGCTATTATAGATGCAGTTGTTTCTGTCCCATTGGGATGTGCATTCAACCTTTCTCATACTTACAACACTTACTGCTTAGCACCGGGCTAGAGTCCATGTCTTTATAAGAGAAATACAAACCCAGGTCCCTGCTCTTGCACACGCTCCTTCTAACTGGAGGATGAAGATTCACACACTATTTAGAAAGCACCATTTTTACGAGCAAGGTACCTTGCTAAGCACTTTTACCTGTAGGCTTCTCATCCAAACCCTTTAAGTGGATATAATTAGCCCCACTTCACAGATGAGGAAACTGAGGCCCAGAGAGTTGGTCATTTGTCCAAAGCTACATGGATGGTAAGTGGTGCACCCTGAAGAAGTTTTGACACTGTACTAGGATTGTCTGTCCTATGTCCACCTCCCCTTCTAATCTCCAAGTTCCTTGGGGACAAGAGCTGTCTGTTCAACATAGTGACTGGAAGAGGCCCCTCTTAAGATGCTGGCCTCCGAGATAGCTCATTTTGGGTCTCAAATACCACCCAGTCTCCACTCCCCACCCCACTAACCTCCCCTCCTACTCATATCCCTGAAGGACTTCTCCCTTCCTGACCTCCTTGCCAGCAAGTCAGGGGCCTCTGCTCAGCTGCCAGGTTGTTGAGGCCAGTGAAGGCTAGACTGGGGCCTGGGGCTCCTGGCCAAGCTCCTGGACCTGACTCCCCAGACAGAAGGGGTGGTCCCTGGCACTCAGGACCCTGGGCCCTTACCTGCCAGCAGGGCCAACAGCTGCTCACCCTGCCAAGAGGCTGCACCAGTTGTGGCTGCCAGTAGAGACAGATCCCAGGCGGCCTGGTCAGCGGTTGCCTGAGGGTTGAGAAATATGCTGGCTCCAGTCTGGCTCCTTCATCTGAGGAATCAGGGGAACCCGACCCAACAGCACAGTGTTTGTTTCCGCAGTGTCTGGGGCAGCTGTGCAAGTCAGGCCTGCCTGGAAGGGCCCCGGCCTAGGCAAAAGCAGCCTGTTCATTCACCTCCCCCTCAGTCCATGTCCACAGACTGTGGCCAGGGGAAGCTGGCTGAGTGTCCTGCTGGGGCCAGGACTGACATGAGGGCCTCACATTTGTGCAAGGTCTAGGGTGTCATGGACAATCCTGGCATATCTGGCTTCATCCTTTGTCCTCTGTGGTACGTTAGGAGGAGCCCCCACTCAGAAGATAAAGAGGCCTGGTTTGGATTCTGGCTCTGCCACTTACCAGCTGTGTGGCCTTGGGAAAGTCACTTAACTTCTCTGAGCCTACTTCTTTATTTTCCAAATGGGGATAATAGGAATACAGTAGTCCCTCTCTATATTGTGGTTCACTTATCGCAGCCTCACTGTATCACGGGATTTTTGAACATATTATATTTAAGTATTTATCACAAATTTTTCACTATATCGCGGGATTTTTCGGTACTGTATATATATGTTGTTAAAGTTACGTAGGTTTAAGAGTGTAGAATAAATGTAAGGTTCCTACTTCACAGGGGCATCTAGAATATGATACCCACAATAAGTGAGGGAATACTGTAACTTACAGGGTTGTTGTCAAGATAGATTCACTGATGTAATCAATTTAAATTACCTGGCACATAAGCAGACACTTAATAAAGGTTTCTTTCTTTCTCACCATGCCAAGGTTTCCTAACTTTCTCATGCTCTCTCACTTACATCCACAACACACAGAGAACTCAGAGCCCTGGCTTCCATGCCAACCACTGTCCAGCAAATATGCTATCTACATTTCTCAATAGCCTGGGCCGCAGCCCCTTGATTCCCCAACATTGTCCCCAGCACACACATGTGAGGGAGGTGTCATTATGTAAATGTATAGGTTATTATCAAGGAACAGCCCACTAGCAAACCTATGCATTAGCTTATTCTATGTATTCATCCATTCATTCATTCATTCAAAGACATTTATTCAACTTCTCCTCTGGGAAAGGCCCTATTCTGGATCTCAGGAAGGTGGAGATGAACATGATACAGTCCCTGCCCATAGTCTAGTAACTGGAAGAGGTGGGCAAGTGAAGAGAAAGAAGAAAAAGACAGAATTCTGGAACCCTTTAGAGGCAAAGCTCCTTCCTAAGTCAGTCTGGAGAACCAAGGCGGGCTTCTCAGAAGAGGTGATGCCAGAATATTGAAGGTAATTAGTTATTTTCTACACATAAAATAAAAGGAAAGATGTTGCAGGGGGAGCGGGCACACAAACACAGGCCTATTGGCTGAGAGAACATGCCCATGTATGAATTAGAATTCATTAACTTCTCTAACAAATGTCCCTAATATATCAGTGAGTCCACAGAATAAAAGTACATTTCTTGCTCATGCAATGGCTCAGCACTGGTGTTCCCAGCTGGATGCTTCTAGATGGCTGTGTTCCATGCAATGGTTCAGGGACCCAGGAACCTGCCATGTATCACCGCTATCCTTCAGAGCCTCAGAGTCTGTCACTTCTAGCAGGGTCCCCAGGAGGAAAATGAAGTGGCTTTTGGTGAATACATAGCAGTGTTTCCATCAACCTGTGTGAAGAATTTCTAAGGGGGAGTAAGTTGGAACAAAAGACATGCGACAGAGGGGCAAGAGATGCTGTTATACTGATAGACAAGACCGTAACATCCAGCTGATGTAAGCCAAGCTAAGAAGTTTGGATTTCATCCTGAAAGTAGTGCAGAATCATCAGAAAATTTTAAGCAGAGATGTGACAATCAGGTTTGCTTTTCAGACCAATTACTCCAGCTGCAGTGTGGATGATAGATTGGAGGCAGTGGAACCAGCCAGAAAAGTATTCTATAATCCAGGCCGTTTTACCTTAAGGATGAGTGAGAATTGGGGTTGGAAAGGGGCTGGGGAGAGGATCGAAAGTTGTCCTAAGAGGCAGTCTGGGTCATGGTTTAAGGTCTGCATTGCAGCAAAGCGGTGCAGATCCCAAATAGCCTTCGGGTCCATGTCTGATTCGATGGCTAATTGAAACTTATGCTCATGAAATAATAATCAATACCAGAGCAGCTAATTTGAGCACTGTTTCCACAAGCCTGAATCTCATCTGTTAGGGACCTGGGCAGTAGCTTTGGTCAGTGCATTTGCTAGCTTTTGGAGAACTCAGAGATGTCTGTGTTGTTCGGTGAACAACTGTGTCTTTCTTCCTGTGTCCCACTCTGTTCTCCACTTCTGTTTCTCAATACCTGTGTCTCCACCTAGAGAAGCAAGGATTTACCCCTGAGCATCAGTGGGGAGATAGAGATTTCCTTACCCTTGGAAAGAGGCTCTGGGTGTGTGGCATTCTGTGCGCACCGTCTTCCAGGAGGCCCCACCTATAACTCAGCCACAGGTCACCCAGAAAGGGGCTGCTGGCCACAGGTCTTGAGCTCAGAAAGCTGCCAACTTCCTTCAAACTAGAAGAGAGAAGAGAGTCAAGTCTCTGCAAGCAGTTCTTTTCTTGAAATCTTAGGTATTGACTTCTTTGATCTTTTTGAAGTTTTCTTTCACTGACTCTGAAGGATGCTGGAACTTCAGGCTGCCTCACACCTTCTAGGTTAATATACAAGACCTGATTGGTCCAGATCCACTTAGTATAGACCCACACCTCATAAAATGTCATAATGCGTTTCCTCTTAAAAGAAGGGAGCTTCGGTGCTGGAAGCTGAAAATACTCAGCTGGATCACAGGGTAGCTCATCAGTTCTAAATTAAGGCTTTTATGAAGCAGCCAATAAA
This sequence comes from Furipterus horrens, assembly GCF_987537825.1. Lineage (NCBI taxonomy): Eukaryota > Metazoa > Chordata > Mammalia > Chiroptera > Furipteridae > Furipterus > Furipterus horrens. The sequence goes on along the minus strand of NW_028327172.1, from coordinate 31,364,082 downwards.
TGTACCTCTGGCCCTAATTTTTTCTGCTCCATCCAAGTTGGGGTTTGGTGTCCTAGTCACATGAAAGGCCAGGAAGTTCTACCTGGCCCAACCTCTAATCTCTGTGCCCCCTGGCTACTGGCCTGGCCTCCACTTTCAGCCTCTGCACACCTTCTTTCATCCCCTATTTACCTCCATGTTTGGGAACCTCTGACACCTTTCCCCCGCATCCCATTCTGCCAGTGCTGACGCCCACAAGGTACACATTTGGCTGTGAGCATCTCTGAGCTTTAACTTACTCATCTGAAAAGAGAGAGGGCATCAGTCCTTTGGGCAGAAAAGCATTATTAACATTGGAGGCTAAGACTGCTGTCCTTAGAAAAGCCTGCTTCCAAGGTTGTCCCTGGTCTCTGGATTCCTGGAAGTGTCCCGCCATTCCTTGGTCAGGATGGCTGACTATGCCTAAAACGTTGTGCACACAGTAAGGCTCTTGTGTGAGGACTTCTGACGCAGCTGCACATCAATGTTGTCATATAAAATAGAAGACGAAGTAGATTCACTGCTTTGAGGAGGGTTTGATTGCCAGTTCTCTGTGAGCAGCCCCACAGGGACAGCAACGCCTACACAGCCCCGTGTAAGGCCCCTGGAGCCCTTCCACCACCACCACCCTTACTATTCGTAGCCCTCCCACAACTACATGCTAGGACTGGCATCCTGTGTAGAATCGCAAAATATTTCTAGATATTTTATCAACAAAGGAAGTATTTATTTTGAGAGATTTTTCCAGTTTTTAATAAAGTCGTGCATGGGAAGGACACTTTCTGTCGCTGTATTTTTAGGTTAATTTTCTGGGAAAGTGACTGTTGCAGGCTCGCTGACATGGAGGGGGCAAAAACAAACCCATCGAGGGTAGTGTCTCCTACTTCCTTCGACAGTGGGGCAACAGAGGCTCAGAGGAAAGTGCCTTCTTGGGTGTTTCACGGGAGGCCCGTGACAGAGCATTCTCCCACTGCCATCCTCCTCCACCTGTCCCAGTGGAGCCAGGTGAGTCCACACTGACCAGCCTTGTGTGTGACTGGGGAGATGGAACTGGAAGTGGGGAAATCATGGGAGAAATACCCAACTGTCAGGATCTCCTCCTACGAATTGGCAACAGGATGTAAATGTTCAGTCCCATCTAAGAACTGGTTGACAGCCAAGGGATGACTTATTTGAATTCACCAGGGCTGCAGAAAAGGAGGAAAGACAACTAATGGCCCCAGGCTCACTGGGCATAATCTGTGTGTGTAGGTACATGAAGCCAGGCAGTAAGTGCCAATAAAGAAAGAAAGAACCCATTAGGCAGATAATTGAATTCAAAAATGCTGTCTGGGCGTTAAAACTCCTAAATGGTCCAGGGCAAAATTAGACTGGGGGCTTACTTAAGTTACCCATCTCATAACTGAGTCGTCCGGAATGGCATTTCCCAAAGCAGAGCTATTGTAGGTGTTCCAGGAAGAAAGGTTGCTTTGGTCAAGTTTAGGTAATATATTAGTTAACAAAGTTGAATTGGTATCTTTACTGCAGGACTTGTCAGAGCTTGCTCAGTATAGTATGTATATGAGGTCTGTCCGGAAATAGCCCAGCTATTGTTACTATAAGGAGAACGGTTTGCACAACATGGATGTAACCTGACAGCCAAGGAGAGTAGACTGGAATGCACCTGCATGAACAGTGACAACTTCACTGTACTAGTCAGTGGGGGTAGTAGACGCCGTTGAGTGAGCAAGGGGCCACTGCATTCAAAATGACTGAGTGAGTAGAACAACAAATGTGCATCAAATTTTGTGTTAAGCTTGAACATTCCTCCACGGAAACTATTCACGTGATTTCAGAAGGCCACAGCTATGGGCAACTGGTGATTGGCAGCTTTATCACAACACACCCGCTCAGGCATCACGTCTCGTGCAGAGATTTTTGGTGAAACATCAAATTGCCCAGGTGACTCAGCCCTCCTGCAGCCCAAATTTAGTGCCCTGTGACTTCTGGCTTTTCCCAAAACTAAAATCACCTTTGAAAGGGAAGAGATTTCAAACTGTCAATGAGATTCAGGAAAATACCACAAGGCACCTGATGGCAATTGGGTACTGTGTGAGGTCCCAAGGTGCCTATTTTGAAGGGGACTGAGGTGTCATTGTCCTATGTACAATGTTTCTTGTATGTTCTTCAATAAATGTCTTCTCTATTTTTCATATTACATGGCTGCATATCTTCTGCACAGACTTCGTATACATACTTATGCGTATATATTATATTAATATATGTATCTATAATGTGTGTCGACATAAATACATATAATACATGTCATGCTATATTTTATAGTGCACAGCATTGCCTGGACCATCATTTCAGGGCCTACTTGAAGAAACACAGCCCTGGATTGTGTTAACCCCTCCCCTAGGCCTAAGAGAACATTTTAGGACAAAAGGATAGTTCTATGAGGAGAAAGGTAAGGCTAGGAGGGCCAGGTTGAGTAGCCCAATTTTCTAGGCCAAGTGGCTGAGTCATAAGCTAAGGGATGCAAATGTAGGGCTCCACAAAAATGATGTCTTGTCTTCTGGTCTTTTGGGGATTCTCTGAACCTGGTATGTTGAAGTCCAAGACCCACACCCGAGCACCATAGTTGTGAAGGGACATTGTCTCACTGATGTCAAGCCAGGGGTGGTCCTAGGCAATTGCAGAGACACTAGGGATATTTGGCCTGGAGAAAAGATGACCTGGGATACCATTAGCACTGCCCATAGTTATCCAAAGTCCCCTCTGTGGAGGGAGGCTCACCATGTTCTCGTGACCCCAAGGCTGGAACATAACCAGGACCAAGAGCTGAACATTTCAGAGAGGCAGAGTTCAGCACCACTCAAAGGAGAGCTGTCCAGGGATCTTTGTTATCTGTCAGGCCTCGGGAAGGCTGGTCTTGTAGCTGGTCAGCTCACCATCCCTTGCCAGCAGGGGCTGATGACCTCCTGGTTGGGGAAGGGTAAATTTCAGCTCTGGAGAAGTGACTTTGAAGATCTCTTTGAGGCACAGGACTTTTGATTCTAGGCCGTTTGACTTTGGATCTACAGATGACAGCATTTTTCAGTCCCCTCCCCCTCCACATTCAATCCATCAGCAAGTCCATCACTTCTACTTATAAATGACTCTCAAATCCATTGACTTCTCTCCACCTCCATTGCCGCTACCTTAGTCCAGGTGATGATCATTTTCAACCCAGAGTCTGCAGTACTCATAGCTGGTGTGTCTGCTTCTACTCTTGCCCTCTTTTAACCTATTCTTCACAGAGGTCAGTGAGTGAAGACTCTTGGAAGAAGGGCAACCTCCTCACAGTGACTTATGAGACCCTTCCTGAGCTACCCGAGCCCACTAGCCCATCTCACCTTCCCCACCCCCGCCTTTGCTGATGATGCTGCAGCCACACTGCCCTGCACCAAACACAGCGAGTTCTCACCACCTTCTGTTGTCTGCACTTGCTGTCCCCTCTGCCTGAAACATGGCTGCCCTTGCTCTTCACATGGCTGGCTCCTGCTCATCCTTCAGGTTTTGCCTCAAATGTCACCTCCTCAAAGAGGCTTCAGTGGTCATCCTCTCTAGATTAATGTGGCCTTCCATCCCCAAGCCCTCTACTTACTCTCTCTGTCTTTCATGGCACTTTGTCTATTTCCTTCCTAGCACTTAAAACAATCTGAAATACAATTTTTAATTCCCTACAACTTGACCTGTCTCCCCCATTCATCTGTCCCAATTCCATCTAAAATGTAAATTTCTGAAGGGCACAGACTTGGTTTCATTTGAGCCGTATTCCCAGCTAGAGCAGTGCTTGGCAAATAGTAGGTACTAACAAATATTGTTTGAATTAATGAATTAATGAGTGACCACTTTCTGTTTTTGTGGGGTGCTGATGTCAGGAAAAAGGGTTCTTTCTGTTGAAGCCCTTTGGTGAAGAATATAAGCCACAAGGAATTCCAGTGAGCTCCCTGTCTCCATGTTCCCACGAAGGGCTGAACCCACAATGAGTCCCCATCTGCACCTGCCCTTCAAGTCTCAGCGAGCCCCACCCAGTAACACTCCAGGGAGGGAGCCATAGTCCGTGTAAGTTCTAGACTGTTTCATCAGACCTGTACCAGGAGACAGAAATCCTTTCCTAAGTGTAAGAATTGCTCAATACGATGTTAGGAAATCTTCCTCCCGGAGGGCTTTTTAAGCAGAGTGATTCTCTTCTTTCTGGGGCTGTTTTGAACAGCCTTCCATCTGGAGATGGAGAGAGACAAGCCTGGGACCTAGGTGACCTCAGGAGTGCCTCCCTGAGTCTGACACCTCCACTCCTGTTGCACCTGGAGTTTCACTGCGGGGTTCTTGCTGTCTCCTTTGCTACCTACTTTGACTCCTTCCTCTCCACCTGGGCTGTGGATGCATCAAGGCGCTGTGCACTGAATAGACAGCTTTGATTAAGCAGCTTTGATCTCCATCAAGCATCTCCAAATAATATCTTTGCTCTCAGCATCTGTGCCAATTCCCGAAATAGTTTAGCCCAGCCAAGCAGGGGTTTGGGGGCGCTGAATTGCAAAGTGTATTATATGAGAGATTTAAAAAGAAAAAGCAGCTGCAAACAGTCAGGGCTGTGTGTATGTGTGTGTGTGTCTGTGTGTATCTGTGTGCTAATGTGGGCACCCAAGGCTCCTGGGAAATGATTACCATGCTGTCAGTCAGTGTGTGCCAACCCTGTGTTTATAGGGGCTGCCTGCTGCAAGAGTGGACAGTTTGTCGCAATCAGCCCCTCGCATCAGGTGGCAGTCCTGTAGCAGAAACAAAAACATCAAAGGCTTTTGCTTCTATTTACTTGGTGTTTGCTTGTTTTCATGAAGACATTTGGCGTCCGTGTGCCAGGTTGCATTTTGCATGGCTGTCCATCTGGTATGGGCCTTGGGTGTGTGCATGAAGGGGGAATCACCATGGTTGTGAGATGTTGATTTTATATGCAATTATGTGTATGCCACAGGAGGACGTGTCAATGCTTCTAAGTGTGTATGCTATATTTAGGCACAGGTTCAACCACCTCCGTGTAAATACTTATGTGTCTAGGTGTTGGTAGGGAGGTACCTTGTGTGTATACACTGTGATGGCTCTGTATGTGCTCTTCCATTGCAAGGATGAGCATGGTGATGCCTGGGGGTGCATGTGTGCACATATACCCATGGACTGGAGTGTTGAGTGGTGTGCGCACACACACGTGCACATGGCTGTCTCTATGTGGGTTGGGTTGTCCTAGAGGGGAGTGGTGTTTGCACATAGCAGAAGAATGTGCGTGTGCTTACATTTGCTTGGGGTGAACTCCAGAGATGGATGCTGGGGTGAAGATGTTTGACCTTCAGGCATTTTGAACTGTAAGTCATTATTTTCTCCCCTTTGGTGCCCATTGCCTGGGAGCCTGTCCTGGTCTATAGCTCCTCCACATTCACAAGTGGAAGAAAAACGCCTCTATTTGTGGCCCTTTGTTCCTCCATAGGAAGCATTCCTTGGTGCTGGGTGCTATTGCAAGAAGCCTTTGTTCTTATGGTGGCCAGAGGCCAGTGGATATGAATTTATGCATCTAATATAACCCCTTGTGGTGAAAGGCCTTTGTAATGAAGCTGAGGGAAGTGGGAGCCAGGAGGCACGCTGTGGTCTTACATTCCCCCTGATCCAGCCCTTCATGTGGGTTCTTTTTCTCAAGGGGTCCTCCAGCCATGGGTCACAGGGCAGCCACAGAAGCCAGGCCCTTGCTGGAACCCTGAGAATAATGTCCTGGCAAAGAGTAGTCTCTTTTCTAGGGCCATTAAGGGGTCTGAGCATGCAGGACAAAGTCTAGAGCTGGCTGGGGTGTGGACCTGAGCTTGTTGGGTTTCAAGCTAAGGAGAAAATAGGTAGCAGAGGTGGGCCACCAGGCCAGGGCAGGCTATAATCAGAGCACTGACAGATGAACCAGAGTATAGCATTATGTGCGGCCCATGTGGGGCCTTGACTGAAGGTCACATCTAGTAGTTCTCTCTCGTGGCTGCCTACAGCACTATATTGAAAAGAATGCTCAGGCCAAGTACATTATTGTGGGGAAAGATGAGGGGTGTATTAGTTTCCCATTGTTACTGCAATAAATTATAGAAATTTGGTTGCTCAGAACACCAAAAATTTATTCTCTTCTAATTCTGGAGGTCAGAAGCCCCACACAGATCTCGCTGGACTAAAATCAAGGTGTCAGCAGCATTGCATTTCTTCTGAGGCTCTAGAGGAGCATCCACTTCCTTGTCCTTTCCAGATCCTAGAGGCTGATTGTATTCCTTGATGTGTGGCCGCTTCCTCCATCTTCAAAGCCAGCAGGGGCTAGTCCCGTCTTCCTCACACTGTGTCTCTTTGACACTAACTTCCTGCTTCCTTCTCGCGCTTTAAGGGTCTTTGTGGTTACATTGGATGCCCCACCCCCAGATCATCCAGCCTTATCTCCCTATCTCAAGACCCTTAAGTTAATCACACTATGGCACATGGCATAGTCACAGATTTCAAAGTATAGGACGTGGGCAGCTTTAGGAGGGGCCATAATTCCGCCTACCATACTACAGTAGGGAGAGATGAGTCATGTCTGCCGTGGGCCTGCTGAGAGTGTGGTGTGCTAAGAGAGCCAGATGTTCATCATCCCTAGTCTGGAAGCTCACTGTAGGTCAAGTTCGATAAGGCACATCCACAGGCTGGGGAACGATGAGAACAAAAGGGAACTAGCATTTATTGAGCCTTTACTATGTGCGAGGCACTTGCTCTGTGACTCAAATTCATATCTCATTTCATTACCCTCATAACTCTTTGGGTGAAAAAGTAACTGGTCTTCTACCATGGAGGAAACCGAAGCCCAGATAGGTTATGCAACTCATCCCACATCACCCAGCTGGTAAAAGACAAGGTGAGAATTCACAACCACGTTCGGCTACAAAGCAACGCCATGGCTGAGGCAGCCTCTGACATGACCGTGATGTCCTTTCAAGTCAAGCTGGCTGCCCGGGCAGTGGTGCTGCACTGGATCGATGACAGCGCCTGACACAGAGCTTTTCTCTGGAGCCGTGCCTGCTTTGTGGATTATCCCCTGGCTTTGCAAGCGGGGTTGACTGAGAGGCCAGGGCTGGGGGCTTCAGCCCCATCAGCAGAAATGCTAATAGCCTCCCTGGCAAATGTCAGAAAATGCACACCCAGCATCTCTGAGTGTGACTTTACACAAACGTGGTTGGCGTTCCAATCGTCTTTCATTACTGACCTTGAGGGGCTACAGAGTGAAGCTGGTTAAGGAAAAATGGAGGTGAGGCTAGGGGCAGTGTTTCTTTTAATACAGATATTCTAATCAGCACATCGGGATTGTTTGAAAGGGGGCAGGAGAGGCCTAGCAGGCTGGCTTCCTCCTGCTTTTTGTCTTTTGTGCAGACAAGCGTTGGGCAGCCACACGTGGCAGGCAGTGATGTGGATTTATGGCTGCGTCTGAGCTGAGGCTCTGCAGTGGTGTGTGCCATGTGCCCCAAACTGCTGGAGGTCAGAGGTCAGAAGGCAGGATGCGCTCAGAGGAGTTAGGGTGCAGGGCCTAGAGAGCTTCCTGGGTGGGGTTATGAGGGAGTATATTTTTGGGTGAGGGGACAGGCCAGGGACAGCTGCTAATAGACACAATTTTAGAAACTCATACAACAATTTTCAAATAGCAGCTCTGTTCCAGCTACTATGCTAGGTGATTTAAATACAAAATTCTTAATCTTAACCACACTGTGAGGTAGATAGTATTGATTTCCCCAATTTATAGATATGAAAGATGGGGCTCAAAGAGGTTAAATAACTTTCACAAAATCACACAACTTGAATGTGGCAGAGTCAGGACCTGAACTCAGGTCTGTCTCACTCTATAGCACATATCTCTTCAGGAACTGCAGACCCTCCACACCCGGCCTTCAGAAGTCCTGAAGGATCTGCTGAATGGAGCATGGCCCTGCCAACACCTTGACTTCATACTTCCAACCTACAGAACCGTGTGACAATAAATGAGCTAATGCACCCACATGACCCAGAACTTCCGTGCCTCGGTATTTAACCAAGAAAAATGAAAACATGGAATTACACGAGAGACTTGTTCACCTATGACCCTAGCAGCTTTTATGTCCAACAGCATGTAAATGCATATGCAAATTGTGGTATTGTCAGACAATGGAATACTACCCAGTAGTGAAAAGGAATGAGCTACTGGCACATGCATGTATAAATCCCAAGAAACATATTTTTGAGTGATAAAAGACAAACAAAATCACTACATACAGAATGATTCCATCTGTATAAAATACTGAAAAAGACCAATTTAATCTTCAGTGAGTGAGAGCAGAAGTAGAGCTTTTGAGTTGAAGAAAACGTCTATATTTTGACTGTGGCAGTGATCAGAGAAGGGTCACATTTATAAAATGTAGAGCACTGGACACTTAAAAAGAGTGCATTTTATTCTACATAAATTATTCCACAATAAAGTCGGCCCCAAGAGGGCGAGCGATTTGCTCAGGGTCACACAGATCTGATGGCCAAGACAGAACCTGAATCCCATCATCTGAGTCTTAGCTCAAGGCAGCTCTTGGGAGTTAAAAAAACAGGTTTGCTGTACAAAGCCATTAGGTGTGCTGTACAGACCCTCTTGAAAAACTCCAAGAGCCTTTCTCTGGAAGGTGTTCTTCACAGCTCGTCTCTAGGAAGGATGTCTTTTCTCAAGGGCCCTATAAGAGCACAGAGATTAAGTAAGAGCCTGACTCAAGTGTTTTCAACCTGCCAGGCCCCATGGGAAGAGGAGAGGCCCAGGTGCCCCTCCCTGAGGGAGAGAGGGACCGTTGACTCCGGGACCTGTGATGCACAGTGAGACCCATAATGTGGCAGCATGTTCTTCACCGCACACCCCATCAGGCCGCTGTGACAGCAGGGGTGCCCACACATCCATGAGCTCCTGCTAAAGAGGGCACCTTGGGGAGGCAGTAATGCCTAGAGGTCAAGAACCGCCTTTCACCTATGGTTTGCTCGGCCTCAATTCCCTCCTCTGTAAAAGGAGCTCACAATGCTCACTTTGAAATTTCTCTGTGAGAAATAAGTAATATATTATACAGGAAGCACTCAGCATGGTGTGGCACGAGGGAAAAGCTCAACGCGTGGGAACTTGTTTCATCATTTGAATTATGATTACCAATCCTGCTTCTTTAACAGCCTGCGGATGATCAAGTGAAAAATCGAGGCAGGTGAACCAGCTGGTTGTCCACTTTGGCCTCCATAGCCAAGTCAGGGCAGATGGCAGCCTTGACAGATGGCATCTGTTTCTAAAAACCATTTCTGGCAAGATGAATTAGAAAGCGTGACAGGATATGCTTTCCTTCTCAGCTAGAAGCATGGGTATCTAGTTAGGCCAGATCCTTTAGGACCTCGAGTACCAGGGTAAGGAGTTTGTATTGTATTCTCTGTATTGCCTTGTAACGGCAGACCATAGTATATCCCAGAACAAGGAGTGGGCTGACAAAGATGAAGCAAGGATACGAAGCAGTGAAATGTCTGCAGAGATGCTGACAAAGCAGGTCAAGCACTGGCAGTGAGGGTGTGTGCCTGGACATTTCTCTGGATCAACCATAATATACAGTGAGAAAGCAGGGCTTCCCCCCCGACCTGGAGCATCTTTGGATGGGCTTGGGTTTGTGGACAGAAATACTGATGTTCCCATCTTTTTATCCCCCTTTTTCTCTCCTGACTTCCCAAACAATACATGTGTAAAACAATCAATAGCATAGAAGTATGTGTGGTAGAAAGCAAAAGTGTGGTTTTAACCTCCATGCCTGCCTGGAAGGCCTCTCCCCCCCGGCCCGGAGGACACAGCTTGGCTCACAGCGCACGCATTTGAATGCAATATATATCCATATACGACTACAGAGCTTTTTTAGCACAAATGGAACCATCCATACATAGCACTCTCCACCTTGCTTTTTAGCTGGCAGCTTTTCGTGGCAGCACATATAAATCCACTTCTTACCTCCTAATGGATGCAGAGTATGGAATACTTCACATGGACTATATTTCTATAATTAGCTTCCTGTTGATAGATATTTAGGTTGTTCCCACCCTTTTATGAGTCTACAACGCATTGGTTTTCATTTGCAAAGCTCTGGGGAAGGCAGGAGGCTGCCCAGCATTGAATCTTAGCTCTGCACAGGCAGGTTCTCAGTCACCATCCTTTTTCTGCCCTTCCTTAGGGCTCCCCTTCATCTTAGCGTCTCTTGCCCTTGGCCTTTAATAACATGTGACACTTGGCACAAGAGCCACAGAGCCATGGAGGAGCTCTGCTCTGTCTCTGATGTGCTGTGTTTCTTTAAGTGCTCTTGTTAATGTTTCATGATGGATGGCAGTGAAACCTGGGAGATGTACCAGCCAGGATTCTTGAAGTATCTGCTCTCACTAGCTTAACGTACTCATTTATTCAGTGTGGCAGTACAGGGGAAAAGAAGCGCTGTGAATGCGGAGGTGAGCTTCAGAGGGAGGTAGAAGAGGACAAGAGGGAGGGAGACTGACATGTATGAGGCCACTACTAAGCACCTGGCCTTTCACGTTCATGCATGTGTGAGTGCTCTTCTGCACCTGGGAAGGTGCTGTTAATATTCTCATTTTGCAGATGAGAAAACTGAGGTGCAGCCGCTTGCCCAAAGACATGCAGACAGGCAGGGCTGGGATCCCAACCCAGATGTGCCTGGCATCATAACTCATGCTGTTTCCATCCAACGCTGCCACCCTGGCTGCTGTGTTATTGGAAGACACAGATCATGAGGCATGGCGATAATCAATAACTAGCACTTACTGGGTGCTTACCATGTGCCAGGCACCATGCTAAGCTCCTGATGCATATAAACATATTAATAATCCTGTGAGGTAGCAAAACACCCTTATGCGCAATGTACAGACAAGGAACACAAAGCTTAGAGAGCTTAGGAAACTTGCCCATGGTAGCACAATCCTAGCTGGCAGAGCTTGGACTTGAACCTGAGCACAGACTTCAGAGCCCCTCACTAGGCAGAGCCACTCCGCTTTCCACCTCTTGCCTGGATGACCCGACAGGATGGAACGTTACGGTTGACTGCAAGGACCAAACAGCAGCCAGGCATGCGTCCAGGCCCCTGGCTGGAGAAGGAAGATTGTCCAGCTGCTTCCTCGTTTTCCTAGGCCTCGGGATTCTGAAGGGGGCAGGGCATCATTGGCAGGGCTGCATGTGCCTTGAGAAGACCTGTCCGTGTGGGGGGCTCAGCAGTCTCATTTGGCTTTGCTGCACTGTGGTTTTCTCACATCACAGCTTCAAGCTAAGTTTCCCTTTAAATGGCAAACAGAAATGACAAAATGCAGAGTGCTATGTGACGGTGCACGGCGACCTCCATTTCCAGGGAGACTGGCTGTTGGAGGAACTCCAGGGTCAGTTCGCAGTGGCGAAGGCCCATCCCCACCTCACGAGGGACTCCATCTCACTTGGTTTCCCGCACCTCCCTGCTGTACTGGACTCTCCAGCTCAGCGTTCATCTGGCACAAGGACCGGCACATGCAAAACCCTGGAGGCAGTGTGGCATGTCTGAGGAACAGAAAGAAGGCCACGTGGTGAAGTACCATGAGCAAGGGAGAGACACTCAGACATGAGGTTGAGGAGGGACCCCCGGAGCCAGATCATGCTGAGAGGGGCAGGTCATGTTAAAACTTGGGATTTCACTCCATGTTTGAAGGGAAGGTACTGTATTGGGGAGGGTTTGGGTAGGAAAGTGATTTGATCTGATTTATATTTTATATCCCTCTGGCTGCTGAGGCATGAGTGGGCAGGTGTGGACACTTGTTAGAGGCTTCTCGATGTGGATGTGGTCCAGGGACCTGACGACACCTGGAACATGCTAGAAATGCAGACCCTCAGGCTTCACCCCATAGCCACTGGCTCAAAATCTGCATCCAGCACAGAGAACGATGGCGGTCCCTTCACTAAGGTGGTGACAGTGGAGAAGCTGCGAAGTGGTCAGGTTCGGGGTATCTTCCAGGGGTAGGGTTGACTGTGTTTGGATGTGGGGTGTGAGAGTCAGAGGAATCAAGACTCTCACGTGGGCTTTCAGCCTGAGCAACAAGGTGAATGCAGATGCCATTTTCTTGGATGGAGAATGGGGAAGCCTGCGGGGGGAGGGGATGCCTTCTAGGCATTGAAATTGTGCTGTCGTGTGGGAGGATCGCTGTACAGATTCAGACTTGATGGGGGAGGTCTGGGCTGGGGATATAAATCTGAGTGTAAAAAATCCATGAGAACTTCTAACGAGTGTGAGCAGAGAAAAATCAGGCCAAGGGCTCAACCTGGCCCCCCAATATTTAGTGTTGGAAAAAGCAGGAGAGGCTGGGGTAGATTGGGAAAATTTCCATGATGGCCACTCCCTTTTGAGTATCAAACTTACGGCTGGTACATGGATATTTTTGCTTATTTATTTGTTCGTTTGTACTTCTCAGTACCATGGGCAGGTGAATTTATTTTGCACGTTTAATAGATTTTTTTAAAAAGTACGCGTTTCAGAAAGCGTAGGTATATATAGCTGAGGATTTTAAATGAAGACAACTTTCGGTGCCTGTGTTCTTTTGTTTATGCCACATCCCGGGGGTCATCTTCCAGTGGGTCGTGTGTGTTAGGGAAATGTGCACATATCTGAGTTATCACCCGTTTCTCACCATCCTTGTGCTGCCCACTTCCTAAGGCTCTGAAAGCACACCACCCTATATTCTGAGAAGGCCAGGAACACATGAGTTAGCGAGCGCAGGGAGGGTAGACCAGATGGGGAAGGCCTTGAGTGAAAGACTATGCTAATGTCTCTCACCCACCAAGCAAGGATCCTCTGATGCCCTGGGGCTCCAGAGCCCTGTGCAGGCAGTAAGTGGGTCAGGGGGGCTTGAAGAAGAGCTGGGTGTCCTGAGAGAATGCCTCAAGCACTAGGTCCAAGCAGCAAGACCTCACCAGGAAGAGGAGCCTAGGGTGACAGAGGGGAGCAGGTTTCTGGACATATCAGATCAGGGACAGAGGCATGAGGTGATAGACACAGTATTAGATCTGGGGCACAGGTGGGGACTTGAGCTGGGGACCACAGTACAAGATCAAGTATTATTAATAATGATACCTACTGCTTATCAAGCATGTTCTATGTACCACACACTGCATTAAGGACTTTTATATTTACTACTAACATTTAATCCCAAACCATAACAGCTTTTTCTCTGTGCTAGGCTTTCTACATTAATGAAGTCACTTAATTTTCGCAACAGCTATGCAGTAAGTACTATTATTATTTTATTTTACAACTTATGAAACTGAAGCACAGAGAGGTTAAGTAACTTGCCTAAGGTCACACAGCTAATTGGTGGCAGAACCGGTATTTGAACCCAGGCTGTCTGACTCCAGAGCTCATTTAGGCTTTTAACTATTGCTCTGCAGTGTGCACTTTACACATAGAAACTCATTTAATCATCTTACCAACCACATTTTCTCCATTATTATCTCTGCTTTACAGATGAGGAAAGTGAGACTTAGAAGGCTATTTGATTTATTCAAGGTCCCATAGCTGGAAGGCAGGAGGAGTTACATTACAGACACCAAAGTCCAAACTTTGAACCACCAGCTACAGCACTGGATCCATGCCACGTGGTCAAAGGTGGAGCTGGCAAAGAGTGGGCTTCCTGCTGAGCCCTTTGAGTGTGGAAGTCAGGCCCCTCGAATCCCCTTACTGAGGGTCAGATGGGCTCTAGACCTGGATGAGCCCAGCAGTGTGCTGGAGCAGGCTCTTGCTGGCTGACAAGAGCTAATTGCATGCATTTCTTCCCAACTCTGCAATTACTGACATCACATTGGTTGCTTGAAATCAGCTATAGTGAGAATATTCACACATGGAAATCAGCAAGTGCTGCAAATCAGGGATTTTTTTTTTTTTCCCTCTCCCAGAGAGCTGATGTGCCAATACTCCACTGGTTAGGCCTGAGCTGACATTTAAAAGCAAGTGTGCTTCACTGGGGCTGGAAGAAGGTTCTGGGGTCAGGAAACCTGGCACATTCATTTCTACCCTAGCCCTGGGGGAGATGGAAATCGGCAAAAACATCTTACAAATGCCTACTTAGCGGCTTAAGTGTACTCAGTTGTCATAACATTAGGCCCTGGACATACTTTGGTGACTTCAATAGACATGTCCCTGATCTTGTGAAGCTTATAGTCTGGTGAGGGAAGATGGCGAGCAAAAAGAAAAATAAAGAAATGTAAATGTACGATTTCAAGTTGTGATGTTATGAAGGTAACAGGAGAATCTAGCAGTAGTCATGGAAGGTGACGGCAAAGAGCTGATATTTAAACCAGAGACCTCTGGGATGAAAAGGAGCCTGTAAGACCCAGGTAGATGAAAGAATGTGTGTGAAGGCCAAGTGCTGGAAGAAGCTTGGTAAATGTTGGAGGCCAGTTCAGATGGAGTAAAGGATGGGTGAAGGAGAAAGGAAGTGTTATTAAGATATGGCCAGAGAGTGTCAGGCCTTGTGGGCTCCGGGAAGGGGGTTGGTGCAATGGGAAGCTGTTGGAGAAGGGTTTTAAGTAGGACCTGGCAGACGGGAGGTGACATGCACCCGTTTATGATACTGAAAGGTGACTGGCTCGTGCACTGGGAGGAGACTTGTCAGAACAGAAGCAGGGAGATCTCTTAAATGGAAATTGTAGGAATTCAAGCAAGAGATGGTGGTGATCTAGACTATATGGAAGCACCTTTGAGATATATTTAGAAGGTAGAATCAACCAGACAAAGTTCACAGATTGAAAAGAACTTCGAGGCAAGAGAGAGGATAGAATCAAGAATGGCTCCCTAGTCTAGAGCTCAGTGTTTTTGAGACATTGAAGATGAGGTGCCCAAGCCAGACTTCCTGAGTTTGGATTGTGACCCTACCACTTACTAGCAGTGTAGCCCTGAGCAAGTGGCTCAATTCCTGAGGGCCTCAGTTTCCCCATCACTAAATGGAGTTCTTACTCCACAGGGTTCTTGTGAGGTTTCATGCATTATTCTGTATAAAGTGCTTAGTATAATACCTGAGTATAGTGAGCACTACACAAAACAGCCTAATAATTAGTCGTCTATTGATTACTTCTCTGCCCGGTGTTGAGAAATTGAGCCCTTCAACGCAACAACTTCTGTTTGGAGAAGATGTTCTGGAGACGAGTGCCGCAGGCGTCCCTCTTCCTCCGTTTGTGTCCCTCCCCCAGCATGAGCTTGGCAAGCAGAGCATTCAAAGTAAACACAGGTTCAAGGCCCCAGAAAACATGAGGTTAGGCAGCACCGCAAAGGCTGGACACACACCACCACTGGACAGAAGGAAGCAGGTTTGCTTTCTGCTGACCTCTCCAGGCCACGGTGTTGCAGGGGCTGCCGGAGCAGGGCTGGACCTCCTGGCGGGTGGGGCTCCATCTGGGAGCCCGTCACCTGCGCTGTCTGGTTCCTGTTCCACTGTGGCTTGGGATGAGTCACCATGATCACTCACTACTTCCTGGCCTGGACATTATGATTCACAGGCTTGTGAACTTGACATCCAGGTGGCAACAGGAGGTGGGGTCTGGAAGAAGACAGGTGGGCAGTGGGAGAAGTAATACTAGCGATGTTAAGAGTAATTGGAGGGCTCCAAGGCACTGGGGAAGGCAAGCATGTGGGGAGGGGCAACAGCTCCTTCCAGAAGCTAGCGATTACCCAACCACCTCCAATTTCAGACACCTGAACTCAGGTGGTCTCCACCCTTCTGACCCCATGCCCCACCAGCCTGCAAGATTTGGACGAGGTGTATTATAAAAGTAATAGGTAACTTCTATTTCTAAGTATAAAACAACAATATTGAATATAATTTCTAAACCTCATATGTCTGCCTCTCTAAGATTCTGATACGAGCGTGATTCTGGTGTGGCCCCAGTACAGAATGGAGAATTGCCCTTCTAATTATAGCAGTAATAATAACAACCTTTTTTTTTTTTTCGGTGTAAACCTTCTAACAATTGAGGGGAAATGGAACTTTTGTGCTTTGTCACTCTCTTTTTTAAATTGTGGTAAAATATACATGACATGAAATGAACCATTTTAACCATTACGAAGTGTACACTTCAGCAGCATTAAGTACCTTCACTTTTTTGTACGACCATCAGCACCATCCTTCCCAGAATGTTACCTTCCCAAACTGATACTCTGTATCCATTAAACAATAAACGTTCTTACCCGCCCTGCACCAGCCCCTGGCAACTACCGTTCTACTTTCTGTCTCTGTTAATTCAACCACGCTAGAGACCTCATGTAAGTGCAATGATACAATATTTGTCCTTTGGTGCCTGGCTCATCTCACTTAGCACAATGTCCTCAAGGTTCATCCATGTTGTAGCATGTGTGAGGATGTCCTTTTTCAGGCTGAATAATGTCCCAGTACATGGATATAGCACATTTTGTTTATCCTTTCGTGCATTTATGAACACTTGGGTTGCTTCCACTTTTTGTGTATTGCTGCTATGTCACTATGGATACTAGCTTTGATGAAATGATTCAAAGTCAGAAATAGCATTGTAATAGGAGGCATGGGTATCTTCTGTTTGTACGGTGTTTTTAACTTGTCAAAGGGCTTTTGAAACTAAGGTGTGAAGATAAGAATAGGACTTTGAAGGCCAGACAGGCCTGTATTGTAATTCTGGCTTCCCCCCCTCACTAGCTGCATGATTTGGGACAAGTTCCTGAAATGTACTGTGTCACAGTGTCCTTGTGTGAGAAGTGAGGGCATTATGCCCAGTGTGAACAACTATTATGATATTAAATAAGTGAACAAATGTGAAAATGTTGAGCAGAGTCTGGCACTTTGTACTCAATGGATTTCATTGTTAATTTTCTGTTCCTTTATTGTATCCATCTGATTCAAATGAGAATCTGCGGTCAGGTAGGACACATGGCATTGGTTTCATATAATGGATAGGAGACTAAAGCACTCACTGAATTAATGGCAAAGGTCAGATTGGAACCCAGGTCTCCTGACTTCCAGGTGTGGGGGTATCAGGGAGCAAATCATATTGTATTCAATTTCCACCCTTCCCAACCCCATCTCTTTCACATAAGACAATGTATATGTGTGTAGAGTATACTGAAGACCTACTGGCAAGACAAAGAGGGAACATGTATTTCAGAATCACATGTATTTTCATATTCAATATTAGATTCTGTGTGTGATAAATAAAAATTACAAAAGCTGATGTTGACAGGGTGCTTATTATATGGGAGGTGTTTTATATATACAATGTTATTTGACTTTATTGTACCCGCAAACCTATGATTAGACACTGTTGATATGTCCAATCTATAAATAAAACCGAGGCTTGGGGAGGGTAAGAAACATGTTCCAGTTTACACAGCTAGGAAGTAGCAGAGCTAAAGGATTGAGCTCAGGCAGTCTGACTCCAGGCTTGTTCTCCAAACCACTCCTGTGGTCCCTTGCCTCCCACTCCCGACTGGTTTCAGTTTTTGATTCTCTGCCTTACCAAGTAGCGTCCCAGCCCCAAACCATCCAGCAGCATATTCTTTTCCTCCCACTCTCATTTCTTGACCTCATCTCCTTCCTTTCAGGTGAGCAGGGAAAATCCAGTATTTTCTCCCTGTTATTCAGAACAAGTCACGTGTCCCCAACCCTTAGCTCCCAACTTCCTCTTGTAGCTCCGAGTCCATCAAAGTTTTTAGCAGAACAAAAGACTTCATATATAATAACAACCACACACCTTTGATGTTAGGCGTGTGGACTCGACTTATAATACCACGTTTTCTGCTATAGGGCAGGGATGACAAGTGTGTACCGTGCAGCTGCCACTCCCCACGGTCATCCCCATGGTAGACACAGTAATTGGTGACAGCACTCCTTCCTGAGGGGCCAGATGCTGCTTCAGTTTCCACTGCACAGAGCTCCAGAAAGTCATTGTCCACTGATCTGCTCTGTTGTATGAAATGAAAGCTTCTTCCTTCCCTCCCAGGGTAAGGCCGTGACTATACAGGAGCAGGATCAGACCAGCCTTCATGGGGGCACGTAAACCCCAGTCTCAACCACTAGAGGAAACCAGATGAAAGGTGGGCCTTCAACGGGTCTTAACTCCTTCTCTGGGCCTCATTCTCTTAGCCTAGACTCTTCCGATTGAAAGCTCTTTTGAGTGAGAGGAGAAAGTTGATGCTTTATCACATGGATACAGGTCCCACTGCTGGACATGAAGGCAGCTAATAGGGACTCCAAACTGAAGACAAACCAGATTTGCCAGTTTCTTGGCACTGCCTGTGTTACCTTGCTGCTGACCTGGAGCCTTTGGCGATCACATTGTATACCTCAGCCCAGGTATGACTGATCTGCAGGATATTAATGGAAAGGTCATGAGTCCAAGCTTAACTTAGAGCCATTTAGAGAAGCATCCCCTCCCCCAAGCCAATATGACAGTAACCAGGTTGCCCGGAGAAATGAGTCTCCCTCCCAGAACAGGAGAAATGAGTCTGTCATCGCAGAGCTTCTGGGAAGCATTGTAAAGGGATGAGTTACAGAACTGGTATGACCCAAATCTTGAGCCTCAGCCTGCTTCAATTTGAACCAGCAGCTAGGTGCCAGGAAACACTAGCCATGGAGGAGAATGTTGAGCCCCACTTGCTCAAGGGAAGAGAGGGAATGGGTAAACATTCACTGATCACCCACTGTGTCTTTACAACGTGTAAGACATATCCATCCTCATGTTCAACCTCAGAGCAGTTGCCTGAAGGATAGATTTTCTTCACATCACAGAAGAAAAACCCAGAACTCAGAGAAATTAAGTAACTTGCTGAAGTCACCTAGCTAGTAAGTGGCGCAACTGGAATTCAGACCTAGGTGTTGTGAAACTTGAAAACCAAGGAGTATTTTCGGGGAGGGGGGCATGGGGGTCAGGTAGTGGGGAAGAGGTAACCCCAGGCTGAGAGGCTGAGCTAAAGGGCCAAGTACAGAGAAAGCCATTGCAAAGACTGGCACCAAATGGATAGAACAAAAATGACCTGTTAATAAACCCAAGAAGGCAAGAGACGGGCTTGCACCCACTTCAGAGACAGGGGCTCCTGCCCTGTAGCTCGTGGAACCATCTGGGCTGCAGAAAACCAGCCGGGGTCCTCTTTTTCACCCCAAGTCACCATTACCCAGCAGTTCTTTCAGGTCTCCAGAGCCGATGCTGTTTCTGAGGCTGAAGAGCAGATGGGGCATGGTTGAGGGGGTGGCTGCCTCCCCTTCTCCCCACAACAGCTCTGTTTAGGAAGCCCAACCCAGGAAGATCCTTGTGGCTTGTTCTTTCTAAGGAACTGGTTTTTCTGTTAAATGGAGATGTTAATATTTATCTGGAAAGTTTGTTGCTCATATTAAAATCACTCTATGCAAAAGCTGTAAGCGATATAGACACTCAGTCATCGCTACTATTATTACCCCTTGATTTCTAATTCATAAGATACAGTGTTGAGGACACGCATATCTCACACTTCTCACCATAAAAATTTTTATCATCTTTCCTTGGAAGAGCAGAAAAGCATGATATAATCAATTTAATGAAACTTGGCAAAGTGTTTTTATCATTCTTCTTATAAAGAACTTTTCAATCCACCAAAGTATAAAATATGAATATGATATTTATGATCAATGACAACCATAATTGAAGGTTATATCATTCTAAGGCTATGAATCACAACTTAATTTCAGAGAATTAAATATCACCATTTTCACTATTATCACCCCATCATCATCATAACAACCTTCCATCTCAGGCAATTGGACCTTTCCCATTGCTATTGGCAAATCTTTCACAGACTTAGAAGGAGGTATTACAAATCCCCTTCTGCAAATAAAATAAAACTGAGCTTGCAAGAGGTTGAGTAACTATGTGTTCAAATGGCAGTATTTCAGGGTCAGAATTTGAATCTGGTTCTCACTGGCTTTAAAGTCACGTGCTCTTTCCATTGTATCTTCCAAATTTCATTATGTCACATGGCTTTTTCATTGGCTGCACCTGCAGGGATTCTGATTCCCTTCCATCAGGATCTGAGATGGTGCAGAAAGGCCACAGTCAGCCTTTGCAGAAAATAGCTCATTCCTGCTGCCATCACAGTCCCTACCTGGTGAGGTGTCCTTCACAGTGCCTCCTCCAGCAGCCTGGATACAGCGAAGAGTAACCACCACCGGAGTATCACTAGAGTCAAGGGATACTTAGGGTGATGGCCTTGCACACAGGTGGCCTGAGCCCCATATATTTGCTTTCCCCCAACAGCCTAGTAGGCTCCCAGGCAACTTGTGGAGCTGTGGCGTCCTGCTGTAGACGCAGTGGCACCGATCGCTGGCTAGGGCTGAGATGGCATCCCTCCCCATCTTCACCTCCACATTCCTGTGTTTTTAGTTCCTGAGACTCTGCCATGCTCTTTCCCAGCTTAGGACCTGCACACGTGCTCGCTGCACCCCTTGCCTCCACCTCCACCTTCACCCAGAGCAATGAAGCTCCACCCTGGCCTCTCACATTAGGCTCATTTGATGAAGTTCAAAAAAAATGACATTCAGAAGCACCCCAGACCCACTGAATCAGAGCATCTGGCGGTGAGGCCCTGTTACATGTATTTTTATATCATTCTCCAGCTTATTTTTACATGCAGCCAGTGTTGAAAACTGCTGATTCTAGCTAGTTCCCACTTGATGTAAACGTCACTTCCTCCAGAAGACCTTCCCAGCTGACTTCCCAACCACCCCAGCTCCCTCACGCCCCAGGTTAGACGCTGCCCCTCACCTCCCTGTTCCCATTGTCAGTCCCCCAAGACACTGCTGGCTCTTGGGCACAGTGATTATGCCCACTGTGTTCACTGGCTGGTCTCAGAGCCAGTACCTGCCATTTAGGATGTGCCCATTCTAATTTGCTGGCTGTTGGAATGGGATCAAACAGATATTCCAAAATTCCACATTATTTTATTGAAGTGTTCTCTGTGCCAGACCCTATACTGGGTTCCGGGGCTTAAAGCCCAATAAGACATAGCCCTTGACTTTGAGATATTCATTGTCAAGCAGGGAAGTCAAATGCATGAAAAAATGATTACAATGTGGTATCTGACGAGGGGCACGGGTGGAAGTGTGGCAACTCCTTAAGGCTGGAGTGCACTCGTGGGGACAGCCAATGCCCATGGGTGTGCTTTGGGGGCACCAGGTGTTGGGGAAAGAGAGTGAATATAAGGAGGCAGCTCAGTCGGTGGGCTGTAGGGCCCAGGACTGGGCCTGGGCGGTTGGGGGAGGAACCGTCCCGGGTCCCCTATGACCAGCACAGGTCTTGGAACACGCTGGGTGCTTGCTCTGAGCTTGTTGAGTGGATCGATAAATAAATGATTGAATGGGGCAAGTCAATGCCTCATCTCTGAGGAAGTGGAGAACTCACTGGACATGTATCAGTGTGTCTTAAAGATTTCTTTGCCATGAGATTAGTTGAAAGCACACAGTTTGTAAAGCAGTGACCCACGGCTTTAGGCTTGGAGCAGTGTCATGGTTAAAAGAAGAGAGATCAGAAGCCAAATGGAAGTTCAATGTGACTCAAATCCTTTATTTGTATTTCTCAAATGCTGTGAAAGGGACTTAAAATCCAGTCGCGCATCTCAGGATGTTTGCTTGTTTTTTCCAGCACTTCCATCCACTGTGTTTATACCTCTCAGTGCCTTTGGAGCCTGTTTAGCCAGAGCCTCCCAAATTCCTCCAGCCTGGGTCCAGAGGCCAATGAATGTCTCCTCTCCCTGTCCGCCGAGGTCCAAGGGGG
Organism: Furipterus horrens; assembly: GCF_987537825.1. Lineage (NCBI taxonomy): Eukaryota > Metazoa > Chordata > Mammalia > Chiroptera > Furipteridae > Furipterus > Furipterus horrens. The sequence continues at coordinate 31,342,193 of NW_028327172.1, read as the reverse complement.
CACCTCTGGGGAAGAGAGACCACAGAGGAAGGAGGGAATCTGAGCAGGCAGAGAAGGAAGGGAAATCTGGGATGTATCGAAGAGAACCTTTTTTATTACGTGTAAGTAAGATCTTCACTTCCCATATGAAATGCTATTTCCGTCAATTGCCTTAAAACATACTCTTGGGTTCCACAGCAGGGATTTGAAGTGTGTTTGCAGCTCAGTGATAGCCTTGAATTGTCACAGTCCGGGGTAGGAGTGCTCTCTTTCCATCCCTCCTCATTCACGCCCCTGACTCACCCCTGTTTCAAAGCTGGCTTGAGGAGGGGGGTCTCTGAGTCACGTGACCATGGCGCCCAATCTGTGGCTGCCCAGCATTTAGGTTATTTTCCGTCAGCTCATCTCCTTGGAGAACAAGAGGTGAGACTACTGGCTTTGTGGTTTTCTCTCCCATAGGCTATTAACTAAGCTTCTTTCGAGGAAGAACTGGGGTGACTGAGAAGAATGTCTTGCTTCATTCTAAACAAGGCATTTTTCTCCATACTGCAGGCCTATGAGACACAGGTAGGAACCCTTGGGAATATATCTGTTATCCATCCTCTCAAGGTACCAATAAAATGGAGAATGAGCAGGTGGTACATGGACGAATGGAAAGATGGACAAGTGATGACTACATGCAGCAATCAGAGAAGGTTGGGAGCTCTAGGAGATGCACCAGCTGCAAAGAGAGGGTGCAGCCGGGGGCTAAGATTCATTGAGCTGTTTGTTGGTGTCAGAAGCTGTCCCGGGCCTTTCTGTGTGGAAAGTCATTTCATTGCACAAGACATCTGCAAAGGGAGCCCCACTGCCTGTTCCTCATGGGCCACAGACACGTCAGAGCCCTGCATTCACAGCCACCCCCTCCTCAGCTCCATTTCATCTCCCTCTCACATCCCTAAGCCTCAGATGACCCCTCTCTTTCCTCCCTTCGCTCATTCACTTAAAATGGCTCCACCACTTACTAGCTGTAGAGCCTTGGGCAAGTTACTTCCCCTCTCTGAGTCTCAAAGTGAATATCTGTGAAGCCCAGATAATAATAGCACCTCTCTCATGGAGTCTCAGGGAACTAGAGTGGAGTGTGTACAGGTAAAGTGCAATGCTGTGTGCACAGTATGCTCTTTATGGGTGCCAACTATGTAGATCACCTACTAAGTACCAGGCATCGGGTGCCACGCAGCTCACAGGCATCCTCTTCTCCCTCCACTGGTGCTGTCCTGCCTGTGCTGAAGCTCAGTGCTTGTGAGCAGGGGCTCTGAGCCAAGGGCCACTGCCTGAGGGGTTTGTGTTCGGTTGACGGGTTCTAACTACTCCCATTCCCTTTTCTCTTAGGAAATTCCAGGTCTTTCAATACCCTTTTAATGCCAGTGCCCACTGTGGACCCAGCTTGCCCGTGACAGCACACAGTGGGTGGGATTCCTTCTTTGCTTGTCCTGGGTGATGCCCAGTGGGTCAGACCTGGTAGCCCACCTGACCGCCAGATTTCAGGTTTCTCTAAAATCCTAATTTTGTTATACCACTCGTTGCATATGAGCACCTATGAATTCAGAAGGAAGTCCAAGTGTTCAGCTGGCTCCCATCCACACAGATCAGGGACTCCAGCCTCTCCTCACCAGGCCCACCTTGTGTCTGAACCCCAGTTTCTCAAATGTGCACACACACTCCGTCTGGCCTCTGCTAGCACACATGTCCCCTCTGCCTGGAATGTTCTCTGTCCTCGCCTTGATTCTTACCTGAAGTAACTCCCATTGATCCATGACATCTCTGCGTAGGCCTCAGCTCCTCTAGCAAGTCCCAAGCCCTTGCCTCCTCACCTAACCTTGAACTCACTGGGCAGTCTTGGCCTTGCCGGACTCCATGATGGCTCCAGGAGGAAGGCACAAACCTCTCCCCTCCGCTGCTGGGTCCCTGTGTCTCTGCTGGGTCTCCCTTCAACATGAGCTCAAGAGGTGCCCTGGAATGAGGCACCTGCCTTGTCAGAGTGCAGGGAGCTCTGTGGAAAGGAGAAAGGAGACAATGCGCTCTCTTCGTCGCACTCCAAGCAGAAGGTGGCAGCTGCTCTGTGACTCCTCAACCCAGGCCACTGGCAGCCTGGCACCAAGGATGCCTGCAGTCCTCAGGGGCCGGGCCAGCAGAAAGGGCTGCTGACCAAGCATTGCTCTGACTCACTGGGCAGAGGAGGGAGGAGGCAGGTGCTAATTGCCTGGTCCCTCTGCACCCAGAGGAAGATCCAGGCTTTGAAGCTGAAATTGGGCCACAGAGCCACCAATGAGGTGAGGCTGTGGCTGTGGGCACCTCTGAGCCCACAGGAAATTATTAATAAAAAAATAACAACCATCAAGCACTCTGTGTGGGTAAATAATGACACCCTGTCTTCCCTGACTGCCTGGCCTGAGTACTTCCCAGCCACAGTCTGGTTCATCTGGCCCCCTTGGACTGCCAGAGAAGCTAATGGGGGGTCCCATGTGTTTTCCAGTCCCTATCCCCACCCCAGTGGAGCCCCCTGGCTAGGTCAGCCCTCCAGGCCCCTCTCCTCCAAGCCCAAGAGTCCAGGATTTCATCTAGTTCAAAGATGGCAAATAGGGTTACATCTTTTGCTTTTGCTCCAAGTGAGCAGAGGGGCTGGAGCTTGGGTTGGGAGGTGTTTTGAAGCTAAGTCTACCATAAAAGAGGGTGGGGATCAATCTGTATTGTTTATTATTATCTCTGATTTAATTCTCACGATTTGCCTTATTTTGGACTGTTTACTCTTGTTCTTATCTCACCAACAAATTGTAGATGCTTTTAAAAATCACAAATAATGGACAACGTCTAGCACATACATGCGTGTACACGCACTCATGCACATATCCCTCTGTAATTGATGGAGTGATTTCTTGGGTACCATCTTCTTTATACAGGGCCTCTTATTCCATTTAGTTTTTGTACCCTATCCTCCATCCGGGACTACCTCTTATTTATAGAGACTATGGAAATCCTATTCACCCTGTGAACTCAGCTCCCTCCATGAAATCTCCTCTCTCTAACATCCTCTGGTACAACTGCATGTGGCACTAGTCACCCTCTGTCCTGTTCCTTGTGACCCCTGTCTTCTGTAGCCAAACAAGCTCCTTGGATTCAGATTGAACCCCCTCACCCCAGTAGTTCCACAGCCCCACCTGCCCCCCAAGATTTTGTTTCTATAGTTTAGACCAGGGGTTGGCACACTTTTTCTATAAAGGGTCAGATAGTAAATATTGTAGACTTTGTGCCCTCCGCTTCAGAGTCAGTGAGGGTCGTGCACCAGGTGACCTTCCAAACAAGAGGATTTAGATCTCAGAAAAGCAGACAGAGGATCAGAAAAGGGTGTCTCTGACACAGAATGTAGATCTGTGTTTGTGTGTTTGTTTACTTGCTCCTGGCCTTTCTCCAAAACGAATGTGAGACAGGTTGCAACAAACTATATGCATACAGAGATAGTTCCCAGAAAGTCAGAAACAGCCATAGCCAAAAGCTGGATTAAACCTTTCATTTGGCTCTGAACCTCCGAGCAGTCTAGATAGCCAGAAACAGAGGCCAGGGAGAGAAAGAAAAAGGGACAAACACCGAGCATGTAGGGAGCACCATTATCATTTCCAAACACAACCCTGTGATGATAAATGCTGTTATCTCCATGTACAGGACCAGTTAGAGTGGCTATATTGTGTTCTATTAATATACTCAATATGCCTATGCTTATTGAGTATCTACTATGTGGCAGGCACTATGCTGGATGCCTTACACACAGAATCTTAATTCTTATAAAAATTCTCAGAAGCTCTTATCATTATCCTTGTTTAACAGCAAAGATCGGAGAGGCGACGTGATTTCCTCAAGGCCGCACAGCCAATAAGTGCCCAAGCCAACCTTTCAACTGAGAGGAGTTTTATTCCGAACCTCTTTTCTCATCACTGTGATAACTCAACTTCTCTGAGAACAGGTTCCTTGGCACTAAATTCTATCACTAATTTCTCATATAGAGTTCTAACTGAGGGGAGAGGGGGACATGGAATGGCATGATAGTCAGTTTTACAGGAACCCCAGGGATGGAATGGGGGGAGTTGGAAGACTTTGTGTATTGTCTTTTGGTCTTGATTAAACAACACATGCACCAAAGCCCATGGCTTGCATCTTTCTCCCCTTGGGAGGTGTTACCCTCCCTCCACGACCGGCCAAGGCTGGGCACCCAACATCGTTAGAAACAACATACCCAGGATGATGTGAATTTACCACCTTGCCCTTCCCTTTCCCCTTCTTGGGGCTGTGTTTTTATGACACTTCGGTTTGCTGCTTCTTGGAGCCAGGCGCCTCCTCCGAGCTGAGCCAGCCTTTTATGGCCATGGAGCTAATTAAGTAACAGCAACTCGGGGGCACTTGGAGAGCAGCTCTGGCCCTCGTCGGGCCTGGGCCTAGCCGCCAAGTGCCTCCGGCCCGGGATGTGGAAGGAGCTCTTGGCTGAGCATCAAGTTCATCCTTGGCCCTTTCTTCTGATCCGACTTACCTTCCCTGTTCCCTCTGATCAGGAGCCCTTGAAGCCATTATTCCTTGACCTAACTAGGAACCTCCTGACCCTGGCCTCAGGATCACTGTGTCCCAGGTGTTATTTCTATTTCCACTCTGGGGTGATTTCTGCACAAGAGAGACATGAGGATGAGCTCCCAGAAGAAGCATATGCATGCACCTCCATTCCTTCCCAGGAGACAGCCCCCCTGGGTGCCAGCCCTGGTGCCTGAGGATGCCCTTGACAAGCAGGAATGGCTGCTGCTCCCAATCAGCAGTTTTTCTCAATGGAAAGTTACGAGCAATCAACCCTGAAGGCCGAATTCCCCAGGGGAGAACGCATGCATTCCCCTGCTCCTTCCTCCCAGCTCTGGAGTGAGGAGTTTATTTTCCTGGGTGCTGTCTCTGGCCAGGCTTTTCTTCTCCAAGGAAAAGGTGGGGGCAGCTCAGAAAGGAATCTCAGTGGACACGAGGTGACAGCTGGAAGTTTCTGTTAGTGAGGTCACCCAGAGAGCAGGTTTTCCAGAGCCTCGGGCTTCCTGGGTGTTTCCTCACTTCCCCGCCTAAGACATCAGGCTTCCCCCTTCAGACTCCACCCCCAGGCCCATTGCCCTCCTTCAGATATCATGCCTTCTCCCCGAGCCTCCCCAAAATGTGCTCCCTGTCCACAGGAAGACAGATCAGCCCCTGTGAGGGGAAAGAGCCAGTGTGCCAGGTTCAAATCTGATGTAGAACCTTGCCAGGCCTCAGTTTCCTCATCTACAAAATGGGGGAATACTTGCACCACTTTGTGGAATCTGGATGAAGCTTAAAGGAGAAAATCCATGCAAGGAGCTCAGCAGGGTGTCTGCCTGAAAGGAAGAGCCTAAGATAAAGGGCAGCTCTTCCTCCAGCCTCAGTTTCTGCCCCATCCCCCGCAGGGCCTCTGTTGACCTGGTCACATCCTTCACACACTCAGCAGCTTCCTTCTCTTGTTGGGACAGTGGAAATCCTTAGCATAGGATCAAAGGTCCTACACAACTTGGCCCCAGCCCTCTTTTTTTATCTCATCTCTCATGCTGCCCGTGCCATTAGACTTCCCCTGCTCTACACCATGCGTAACGCTGGACTCTCTAACCCCATGTTTCCCAGATGCCCTGGTAACTTTGCAGGAGTTGTTCCTTCCTCCCAGCATTCCCTCTCCCACTTCTCACTTGATAAACTCCTACTTATCTTTGAAGACTGACTTTAAATGTCCTCTTCTCGGAGAGGTCTCCCCGGCCCACCATTACACACACATGCACATGTCGCCTTGTATCAGGCATCACTGTGGAAGTGAATGGTCAGTGTGTGTGCCTTTCCTGTCTCTTTCAGTCTGTGAGCTCCTGTATTCCTCTTGGCACAGGACAGGGCACGTACTAGTTGCTCAGTAAATACCCGTGGGGCATTAGCCCTCATACTGTTCTCACTAGGGGGTGTATGGTAGGGCATGTCCTTTTATCCCCCACTAAGTCAGGGTCACGGGGTACAGTCATGTAGGCTGTGGAGTGTACCACCCCCATGGCCACTCCCAGGGTCCCTCTACTGACTTAGCCCCGAAGGTGCCCAAGTCCCCCTTAAATTAATTGATGTTTGCACAGCAATTCATAATTTACATGTTTATTTTCACAAATACTATAATTAACAATGGTAACAATAGCCAGAGTGCTAACATCTCCTCAATGCCATGTTTTTGGCATTCATTATTTCACTTAATTCTCAGAACAACCCTATGAGGCAGATATGATTGCTACATCCATTTTAGAGATATGGGAACTGAGGATCAGACTGAGAATGGGGCAAGTGAATCTTGTCCTCAGGCCCCTTGATGCACCTCCTGTGATCCTTCCATCCAGCCTGAGAGCCTGGTGCTAGTGCCTCAGAAGCTACCTGGGTCCTCACTCCTCAGTTACCCAACCTCTGATTTAGCTCCTTCCCTCTCTCCTTGTGCTCTGTCCCACTCCCTGCTCCAGGACCTTGCCTCATGCTAAGAATAATTTGAGTTGCTGGATCTCCTGAATCTCAGTGTATGTATTTGCAAGGAAGCAGGCACTGGAATATGACAATCTTGGGTTCAAAACTGGCTCTGCCACCTTCCAGCTGTGTGCCTGTGAGCAGGTGTCTTAGCCTCTCTGTGCTTCTATATTTTCATGTGCAAAATGGAGATAATATTATCAAACATAGTGGTTTGCTATTAGAAGTTAGAATCTAGATCATTATTTGGCTTATAGTAAATATTGAAATAAATATTTCCCTCCTTACCTCTCTCTGAAAAAAAACAACAGAACTCTTTAAAAAAAATTTTTTTAGAAAGCAATTTCTGTGGCATTATGCTCAGAGAAACCATAGCAACCAGTTTCCTGCAGCTTGGTTTCCGGCCTTCCCTGCTGTACAATAGTGCTAGGACACGGCCTTTGTTATCCCCATACCCCAGGGAAGATGTGGAAGTCACATGCTCTATGGGGTGGAGGCACCTGCCAGGTAGAATTGCCCAGGCTGAGGGTGGCGCCATTGTCATTGGCACCTCAGCTCCCGGTCCTGTCCCTCAGTGGTCAGCCCACAAGGATGCTGTGGCTTCCCGCTGGTGACTCGATTCATTTTCTAAGGTCCGCCTCGTCGTGAGTCAGGCCACAGAAGCTGACCTTCTTTTTCTCATGGGGATAAAAGTAGCATTTTTGTTGGGTCTGGAGAGCTTCTTGACTCCTCAGATCTTTAAGACATTTCTAGGTTATAGAGGCTGCAGGAGTACCCTGTGATCACTGAGTGCATATTAACCATGCCGGAGCGAAGGCAGTGCCTCTGAAGGCCGGTTAAGGCTGCCAGCCACAAAGAGGCTCTGAGGGTGGCCTTGTAGAGTGGGGAGTGCAACATCCCTCCTGGCCTCTGAGGCAGGCAGCAGTCTGAGCCAGACCATGGTGATGCCACATCCAGTCTGTCCTGCCACCTTGCACTCTGCAGAGGAGTTGCCCCTGGGTGCCTGATATAATAAACGTGAATTGTGGCAGTCTGGCTGTGGAGTGATTTCCAGGCCAGCCACATGAGCAAGGGCAGCCTGACTGCATCGCAGTGTGCGGTGGAACATGGGCCCAGCCCAGGTAATAGACGGCAGGGGTCCCAGGCAGTGGGAAGGGGTCCCAGGCAGTGAAGGCAGAAGGGCAGCATCTGGGGGTGGCTGGGATGCCTGAGCGCCTGTCACTTACTCCACAGCACTCCCAGGGCCTCCCCAGACCCCAGGCTCCCACTGGGCATGTGATCAAGGCTCAATATTTGACGCATCCCCTTCATTTTACAGAAGAGGAGACTGATTCAGAAAGGAATGGGCAATGCCCAGTGTCACACATAGAATGACTGCATTGTAGAGAAAGAATAGCCTATGAAAATTATATGTCCCAGTCTTAATATAAATGAGAACTCTGAGCTTGAGCGCAGGAAAGGCGTTTCTTCTTCTTCTTTTTTTCTATTTGATTTTTATTTTTATAAGAACACAACTAAAATTATTAGTATATAATCATTTACATATTACATGTAATAAAGCTATATAAAATAAAAACCATATGCATATATTAAATATATACATAAACTCTACAGGCACAGATAAAAAGATCCCCTCGACATTTTTTTCCATTGGCACTATTTTTATTTTTATTTTTGTTTTATTTTTTTCCTTTACCATTTAGTCCTCTTATACCTCTCTCCCCTCTGCAACCACCACTCTGTTGTCCATGCCCATGAGTCCTTTTTCCTTTTTCTTGATCCCTCCACCCCCTACCTTCCCCCCACCTTAGCTGCCATCCTGCTCTCCATCTATGAGTCTGTCTCAACTTTCCTTGTTAGTCTAGTTTGTTCATTATATTCCCCAATATGAATGAAATCACATGGTACTTGTCTTTCTCTGGCTGGCTTATTTCACTTAGCTTAATGTTCTCCAGGTCATCTGCAAAGGGTAAAATTTTCTTCTTTTTTATGGCCAAGTAGTATTCCATTGTATAAATGTCCCATGGTTGCTTTAAATGAGTTTTTCAGGGTCACAGAGCAGAGCAGAAGACCCACACACCCTGACTGCATGAGTGTATAATTGGTCCTCTCCAAGGTCAGCATGCTATGGCTCCCAGGCAAAATCTGGCCTGCTACCTGCTTTTGTAAATCAAGTTTTATTGGAATGCACCTGTGACCATTCAATCACACATTTTCTATGGCTGCTCCCTTGCTTCTATGGACTGAGTAGTTAACAAAGACCATAGCCTTCAAAGCTTAAAATATTTCCTATCTGGCCCTTTACAGAAAAGGTTTGCCCTCCCCTTGTCTAATTCACTGAAGTTTTCCAAAGGCCTGGAAACTACTGGTCATATCCCAGTAGTTTCTTTAAGAAGAAAAGAATCCATTCCTGCTGTCAGGCTGGGGACCAGCCAGAAACCCCTTTTCACCGCGAGTGCTGTGCCCAGGAGTAGAAGCAAGGCAAACTGACAAAGAGGAAAGCCTCCTTCCGAGGGGAGGTGAGAGCCACAAATCACACTTGGGGAGGGAGATCATAAGGATGATAGAGTAAAAACAATAGCTCACACTTGTGATTGTGTGTCAGGTTCTGTTCTAAGGTCCTTTTGTATAGGATTGAACCCTCCCAGCAGCCTGGTGAGATAGATACAATTAGTATTCCCATTTAATACACGAGGAATTCAATGTGGAGAGGTTTAGTAACTTGCCAAACCTACTCAGTGTTAGAACCGGCCGTGAACTGGCCTTACCCAGAGCCCGTGACCAGGATCTACTACAGAATCTGGATGAAGGGAGGCATCGGGGGGTGAAGTGGGGCCCTTACCTGGATTAGGAGAAGTTGAACCCTGACCCTGTGACTCCTTTCTTCATTCCTCATCAAATATTTAGTGACCACTTGTTGAGCAAGGTACCATGGAGCTGTGGTTGGCTCTGTGAGACAGAAGGAGAGAGGAGAAGCAAGAAACGTCAGATGTGGAGCCTGGATCTGAGGAGCCCACCAATGTGGAGAGAAGGCAGCTGCATGGTTAGTCACTGTCAATGGCAGAAACTGACTGTCCTAAAACAAGCCCAGGTAGAAAGGATGCCAGGGAATTCAGGGTGGCTCATATTCTGGGTGCTACATGGCCATTCAAATGTTTGGGATCAGGGGCTCAAGTGCCAATGCCTGGCGTTGGAAATTGAGAAGCAGATCTCCTTGGCGTAAGAGGAGGAGGAAAGTGGGCTGCAGAGATCTGACTGGCGCGTTCCCCAGTGCTAGGTGTTCAAACACAGAATTTCCCGGCACCTCCATGAGCCAAACAAAACCTTCCTCAGGCCACATAAGTTGTGACCTCTGTATTATGTCAATTAATATTTATCGACCTGGAAAAATTCCATTATATATTGATACATGTAAAAAAGTGACAAAACAGCCAGATTTACATATTTTGGGCTTTTAAAAAAAATGTATATAGCTATGATTTGCTTTTCCCTTTTTTCCTTCAGGTTTCCCCTTTTTTTGTACAATAAGCTTATAATACTTGCCTAAGTTTTTAAGAGTTTAGAAGAGTGATTATTTTATATTCTTTCCCAATTCATCATCTCCTGACTAATTCCTACTCCACAAGATTCAACTCAAACATCATCGCCTCCAGGAAGACTCCCCATGTTCCTTGAGTGGTTAGGGCCCCCCAGAAGCACCCTGTGCTTCCCATACCAGGGCATCCAGTGAGCTGTGGACACCTAGTTCCCTGATTAAATGAATACTGCGCATGAGCTTCCTGAGGGTGGGGACCACCTGCAATCGGTCTTTGTGTTTCCAGTAGCTACCATGGAACTTAACACATAGTACATGCTCCATAAATATATGAGAAATGAGGGACTGAATTTAGAGCTGAAGGCAAGAGGGCATAGAGGAGGGGCAAAATGTGGGTCCCAGGGCTGGGGTATGAATAAGGGGTGTGGGGGGATGAGGCACCTGGATCTAGAGACAAGGACATTCCAGGCAGTAAAGAGAAGCAGGACACGGTGAATCATCCTGTTTGGCTGGAGCCCAGGGTGTTTCAATAAGAATAGAGAGAAATCAGGCTGAAAAAGCTGGGGGCGACTGCAGACAGAGGCTGGAATGTCAGGCTTGGGAGCTTGGATGCTGTTCCTGGGACCAGGGCAAGCCTGGCCCCTCAGATACAGAAGAGTCTCTCACCCAGTTCATCATTCCTTTCATCTCCTGCCCCCCTTCGCTCCAGAGATTTTCCCTGTGTTTTTGGCACTGAAAGCAGTGCTGGCTCCTGTCCTGAGCAGCGTGACCTGCTGCCCATGAGTCAGGGGCTCGGCCATTCCTAAGTGACTAAGGCTGTTTCTTCCCGCCAGTTTCCCGTAACTGCCTGAGTAAAGACTCAGTCTGAATCACTGTTTATTGTTTTTAGGGCTTTTTTTTTTCTTCTCCTCTACCCTTCAGTTTTTAAATAACAACCACCTCAGCCAGGCCAGTGGAGCTGAATGAGTGTTAAGGAACTGGTGGACACACTCCCTAACACAGAAGGGACACAGAGTTCCATTCTGTGTAGGGGAGCAAGGCCGCTGTGGTTATGAGGCCACAGAGACTTGTGTTTGAATCCTGCTTCTGTCCCTGCCTGCTGTGCTCCCTTGAGCAAGTTACTTCACCTCTCTGAACCTCAGTTTCCTTACTGTAAAAAGGGGATCATAATGCCACTTCCAGAGAGTTACTGTGAGGATCAGAGGTAAAGCCTGTGAAGCACCTGGCACATGGCAGAAATCCTAAAAATGGTCATCATTATCACAAAGCATGGCTCCTCTGCTCAGGAATGAGCTCGGGCAGGACAAAGGTGTGGGTCTCATGCCTTCTGCCCACCTTTCATTTCAGGAAGGCAGAACAATAATGGGTTTCCTGAAACTCACACTTTAGGAGTTTATTTCAGGCTGCTGATAAATCATTTAGTTCTGTTATTAATAGCCAACCTTTACTGAGCACCTACTGTGTGCTATATATTGTTCTAAGCATTTTACATTAAAAATTAATTTAATCAGCATGAGCCCACTTGAGGTAGATATTACCATTATCCCCATTTACAGCTAGAGAAGCTGAGGCACGGAAAGGTTTAACTAACTTGCTAGAGGGGGTTAGGGCCAGGGTTTGAATACAAATGGTCTAGTTGCAGGAGATGATGTCAAGCTCCCCAGTCAGTTTCTCAGGGACCTCCCTGGCCTGGCTGTCCTTTTCCTTATGCTTTGCCCTAACTTGGTCATCATTAAGTAGTGAGAATATTCCAGGCACTGAACTAAGCATCATCAACTTTCAGTTTGACTTTCACAGCATTTATAACAGATAGGGTGGCCTGTCCTCATTTTTCCAGAGAAGAAATTGAGATGTTGAGCAGTGAGGCAACACTCCAAGTCCATTGGTGGCGGAGCCAGCATTTGAACCCAAGTGTCTCTCTGTCAGTGTCTGGTGTAGGTTCCCCACTCCATGTGACATGGCCGGCTGCTAAATTGAGAGCAGGTTGACTTTGTCTTGTGGAAGCTTGTTGACTGGGTTATTTGGCATTAAAGGCCTCTGGTCTGCCTCGATCCACCTGAACAAGAGACCAGTTTCGTGAGCTGTAACAGCAGATTCCTCCCTTGGGGAGAGTCCCTTGGTCCTTCAGGCCAATGGTCTGTGGCTCTGAGAGGATCTGGCCAGCCCGTGGCAATGCAGGTTTGATAGCACAAGTCTTGTGTCCAGAGCTTCTCACCAAAGCCCAGTGAGCATTTTCTCCAGCCACAGGATCAGGAAGCTACCTTGGAATCTGCACATCTGCGTGGGGACAGAACATTTCAGTTGGCTGACAGCCTCCCAGAGCTGCATGGTGGTTCCATGGAGGATTTTGGACACTATGCCTGATGGAATATACCGAGAAGAGAATGAGATAGATGTGCAGATGGTCAAGAAAGCTCGTGTTGACCACATGACCCTGATCAAGCACCTCCAGGAGGGGCAAGCCATGGAGTAGACTTTACCCTGCAGGGCTCCACAGCTGCTGACCACCGCCAGAGCCACAGACAGGGCAGGGGGCCCACTCCCCTTGACAGTCCCTTAGTCTGCCTCACAGCACACCCACCCATGGTGCACCCTGCTCTTTGCACTTTTCCTTTACCTAGGAGTCAGGGACTTGAGAGGGAGGAAAGGAAGACAGAGAGAAAGGGCTGATAATGATCATATGTTAATAATTGCTTCCATGTGGCTTGCTACGTGCCAAGCACTAAGCTAAACCTTTTACATCCATTCATTATCTCCTTTAATCCAACTATCACTCCCACTTAACAGACAGACAGAAGCACTGTTTCCATAGAGAGAAGTTAGTAAGCTGCCTGGAAGGAAATAAGTACGGAGCACTTTATGGACGAGGTGCCCAGCACTGTGTGAAGCGCTCTGTGTACCTGGCCTCATTAACCCTTTGAGAGAACCCTGGGAGGCTGGTATTTATTTTGCCCATTTTTCAGACGAAAACCCTGAGGTTCCGAGAAGTGGAGGTTTACCCAAGGTCACACAGCCAGGTTGAGGGAGAACAGACTCAAACCGAATTTATTTGTGGATTGTCAACTACGCCACCCTGGCTCTGGCTAGAAGTTAGAAGACCTGGGTATTCGAGGCTTCTGTGCCTCTTATGTATAAAATGGGGAGGTTGGATTATAGGATCCTTTAAGATCCCTGTAGCACTAATATTTTGTGAGCTTCTGAGGAAACAAGAGTGCCCTAGAGTTTGGGAAGCCATCCATGGCGTAGTCCTAGGACCCTTCTAAGCCTGTCGAATGGGGGCAACTGGGGAGAGACTGGTTTTGTCGTTCCTCCAAGCAGGGTGTGCAACAGCAGAAAGCCTCAGGGCAGCAGCTTGTTTGAGAGTGCGGGCTCAGTGGTGTGTCCTTCTAAAAGAGAGAAGCGTTAGGGGGAAACATTGGGAAAACTGCAATAGAATAAACCAGAATAAAAAAGAGAGAGAGAGAGAGGAAAGGGTGAGCTGGGTGGTCTTCTTGTGTAACTGCTTGTGTCCCGGCGAGGGCTGAACTCTTATGGGCCATGATCTGGTGCAGAGAAAACATGGTGCTGTGCTCTGCCAAGTCTACATTTTTGACATTGAAATATTCTTTCTTCTACCAAGAAGCACTAGTGAATGTAAATGTAGCCATTTTTGGTTTTTTAACTTCCTTACTTCGGAAAATTCAATAAAAGTTAGCAACCCATGTATACTCTCCCAATTATTTTTAACTTGCTTATCTGTGAACTTTAAGAACTTGAAATCACTGACATAATGTCTTTGAATATTAGTTTCTATAAAGTAGGGATAATAATTAGATCTATTTCCCTTGAAGGATAATTATGATGGAAAAGTGAAGTAACATATTGTCTATACTCCCTGAACTCAGTTGAAAATAGATTCGTACTTTCTTTTCATGCCAACTGTTATAGACAAGGTCTACTTACTGGACATTAGTCCTTGTCACCATGCCTGCCCATCATTTCTGAGGGGTTTCCCAGGGCCTTTGCTCCCATGTGTTCCAGAGAGGAGGTTCATCTATTGCGTAGGATCCTTCTTGTTCCCACACCACAGTCAGGGTTATTAATGCCCTATGTCAAGTCACCATCAGTGGGTCTCTCCGAGACCCCAGAGGCTTGCTTCAGCCCAAGGGTCTGTCCTGGTTGATCTCAGCTCTCAGAAGAGGGCAGGTACTCAGACATACCCTTGGAATATTGCCTAAATGCTCATCATCACCAAAACTTACTGCTTGCGCCATGGTGAACAGCAGTGGCGAGGCGCTGCCCAGCCCCTGGACAGCTTCTACATGGCCAAGGGCAGCCCACCGACCCCCAGCCTGCCCATGGGCTCGCCACACTGCAGGCCCCACGGGCACCAGAGTCAGGAGTGCACATCTCCTCCCTCTACTCCTGCGGCTCATCGCATTTCCCGCACCTTCAGGAGGGTTGAATATGGGAGCGTCCCTTCTCCCCCTCCATTTGGCAGGGCTGGTCTCGTCCCTAAGGCCTAAAGGACTACTGGTTGGTACATTGTCACTGGTTAGGTCATTATAACCCATCGTCCCCCAGCACAGTGCCTGGCACCCCACAGGGGTTAGTAAGTCTTGATTTTCTAGCCTAAATCCTTCACTCCATAAGAGCACAGGTTTGGGCAGGGCTAGAACCTGGAAATTCTTCTCTCAGGAAAAACCAAAGGTTCTACCCTTGATGAATGCTGGGCTGGGGTAGGCCAGAAGCAAGGCCCAAATGAGGAGCTCAGTCCTGACCTTCAGAGGAGGCCCCAGCCATGAATTCCCCAAGGCTCTGCTCCCACAACAACCCCACACCTTCATGCCTGGAGGCCCAGCTGACCTCTCAGCTGCGTGTTTGGATGACTTGCCATGCCCTCTCCTTTCAGCTCTGCCATCTGGCTTTAAATCACCTTCATTTCCAGCCTAGCAGAAGTTTTCTTCTTATTTCAAAGTCCCATGATACCGCCCATCAGTGGGGCCCAGTTGAGAAAGAAGCCTTGGGAATTTTCAGAGCCCAGCAGTAGGCATGGAGGAAGCAGGTTCCCAGCCGCAGTCCTGCGGGATTTGGGCCCTGTGGCCACACTCCCTCCCAGTCTCTATTTGAGCAGGTCTGCAGGTGTAGCCAGGCTGAGGTCGAGTTCTGCAGAATTCAAGATACTGAGAAGGAAGAGGAGGAAAATCCAGGGTCCTCATAAAAGGCTGTGCACTTAAATTTCTCCATTCTGCAAAGATGTATTTAGTGCCTCTAGGTATAAGACATGTTCCTGTCCTTTAAGAGCGTATCAATCTATTTGGAGTTGAAAGACTGTCACACACACTAGTGAGACAGCAACACAAGACAGGACAATGGCTGCAAGTGTGGGAACCAGACCTGGCTCTGCGTCTAAGTGCCAAGTGACCCCGAGTATGTCATTCTCTCTCTTTGGTCCTCCGTTTTCCTGTCTATCAAATAAAGATGTGTCAGGCCCTAAGGTCCCTTGTTGTTATGGTCCTGGGAACTGTGCAAGGCTGCAAGAGCTTCCCCGACTCACGGCACCACTCGGTGCCTTTGGACCTGGGCTGACTCTCAGGGATTTTCTAAAAATCAAAAGCAAATCCCAGTCGTGTCACTTTCAAACTTAAAATCTGCAGAGACTTCACACAGCCCTCAAGATAAAGTCCAGAACTTCAAGTAGGGCTCAGGAGATTTGGTACGGTCCCCCCGGCTCCCCGTGCTCCACCAACATCGGCCCTTTTCCTTTACAATCTCCTATGCCTGTGCCTCACCCCAGCGCCTTCCTGCAGGTTCTCCTCTTCCCTCTTCATTTCTCTTAGGTCCCCTGTCACATGTTCCCCTTGCTGATCCTTTGAATAACTCATGTCTTGTGATGACCATGGCTGGAAATCTCTCCATCCACCACCTCCCAGATTGTGAGCTCCAGGAATACAGGGCCCTTCTTGCTCCCCATGTTGTCCCCAGCACCTGGCCTGGCCAGCGAGGCTGGCACTTGGTCTTTATTGGATGAGTCTCCCTTCCCCCTCAGCTTCCATGCCCTCCCCTCTAGCTCTCCTCCACCTGGGAAATGACCTATTACCAAAGCTGCACACACCATGGGCCCCTCTCTGCAAGATGTGTGTCATGTAATGCAAACCACTCTGCCTGCTTGGAAATGCAGCATGCTGGTCTTTGTCATTGTCACATCCTTGCTCTGTTGACCTTCAAAAATATACTCCTTTTACTGGGTCTTGGTTTCCTCATGTAAAATGAGGGGTTGCACTCGATTATAACATTTAGTCTTTAATGGGCACTGACCTTTTTTGCCAGGCCCTGAGCTAAACCCTTTATGTGTAGTACAGATTATTACCACAGCAGCTATATGGGGCAGGCACTGTTATTAGCCCCATTTTACAGATGGGGAAACTAAAGATTAGAAAGTTTATATAACTTTCCCAAGGTCATGTGGCTAGAAAGTGGCAGAATCAGAGCTTGTACTTGAGACACTCACCTCTTAGCCGCTTTGCCTCCCTCCTCAGGACCTCCTGACTCTAGAAGTGTGAGTCTGCCCAGAGCCTTAGGAGGGGCAGCACGAGATCTAAGACTAACATGCCCTCTCTGCAGGCCAGGAAACAGTGCAGGCCTTCCGCCTGTCATCTTGAATCTTTGGCAGCGCTGTAGCCCTACAGTAGCTCTCAGCTGCATGAACACGTGAGAGTAAGAAAAGAGCTAGAAAGATTTCTTATCCAGATAGCAGGTCTGCATGTTACAGCTACAACCAGGTTCTGTGCTTGTTTTCAAATTTAAATTTTTGTTACATGCATTCAGGGAAGAGCACACATTATACATATGCAGCTGAATGAATCACCTCCAAATGAACACACCCGTGTAACCAGCACCGAGGTCAATGCATAGGATATTACTAGCAACCCAGAATCCCCATCAGGCCCCTTCCTAATCATTACCTTCCAGGCCCTGTGCATTTTGATCTGGAGCTATGAGGAAAAGCTGAAATAAGAAGTTAATTTTCAAATTATCCTTTCATCTCCAGGGAAATTGTACATCTGCAGGAAGGAGTTGGAGGAGGGGAGGAATTCAACACAAGACATATTAAACCCTCAGACACAGCAAATGGCTGCAGCTTCCAGATTAATAGGCGAAGAGAATGACTTGGTGTTCTGGGACCAGCCTGTGTGTATGCATGTGTGTGTGTATGTGTTGTGTGAGTGGTGCAGGGCATTCCTGGATTGGATGAAAGCACAGGAAGACTGTAGGACGACTGCTGGGTCCCATCTGCATGGTTAAGTAAGACCTCACTGACGAGCTCATGCTTAGATGAGTCTTAGAGATTCAACCTAGAGTCTCTGTGCCCCAACCTGCCTCCCATCCTCCACCCAGAGGAAATTGCTGCAGACCAGCATTCCAGCTATGACTGCTGGGCGAACTGCCTCAGGCTTCCTCAGAAACCATGGAACAGGATCAAAGAGTGGCTGAGGGTTCACACAAACACCTCCCATTTGGGGAGGGTCACCCGGAGAGTTGGCCTCTTGTCAAGCTCAAGAATCCCTGCATAAGGGGCTAAGAATTGCAGCTCGGGCCTTGAGTTGCATAACCATGAAGTCCTTGCCCCCTGAGACTCTTGCATGGAGGCTCATGGGCCTTCCATCTGCTAAACAGAGAAGAATGAAAGACTCAGTAGAGGGGAAAGTCAAATGCTAAAGCAGTCCCAGACCCTGAGCTAGGCCTGAATCTGTGGAATTCTTATTCATTCCAAACAAACAACCTGGACAAGGTAAGCATGAGTGGGTTTCTGTCACCCTCCCACCCCACACTGGTGAGAGGTTGTTGTAATGTCAGGTTTCTCAGATGACACTGGAGAACCAGGTATATACAAAAACAGGGTAACCCTCCAGCAAGCGTCTTCCTGGGCATCAATTTTACTTTAAATTTTATATACAGTTAAAAAAACAAGGATATATTATTAGGTAGAATGACAAAATTCATATGCCCTTTTGAGACTTCAAAGAAAAGTTCTGTTGTCAAGAGGCAGATGTCCCCAGGGGTATACACAGCAGCTTTCCTCTGCTGTATTGGTACTTTTGTGGACAAGTCTGAGTGAAGCTGAGCAGAGGTAATCGGTAGCTATTACACAGCATAGGGATATAATCATTATCAAGCTTTGTCACTGAGAAGAAGGTTGGGCTCTGAGTATAGGTGCTGAATACCCCAGTTAGCCTGGGATAGTGCCGGTTTGCACCTGCTGTCTAGACATCATTATTAATACCATCCCCTTCTATTTCCAGAAGAACTTGATTTGTATGAAAAATCATATGCTCACTCTAGCTATGAAAACCGGCAAGACTGGGGAGGAGGCCTCAGAGCACATTTCCTAGCTAGAAGTAACTCAGAGGGAGAGCCTTGTATGCCCATGCAAGGAGCTCTTGGGAGCTTTGGAAATCTAGGAGGAGGGAGAATCCTGATGTGACCACTCTTGGTGGTCCATTTATTCTTGGCCTTCTTGGTCAATGCAAACTTGCTCTGGACAAAGGTTATGTGACAATGCCAGGACAGAGCCAAGGAGGCCTGGCTGAGCCAGCCTCAGTTGGTGGGTCCCTAGAGCAGCCAGAGAAGGATGGTCGATAGGAACAATATGAATTATACTCAGAGAGATTGGCATGCTGAAGTCAAAATAATGTGTCAGTTCCAAGGGATAAGTACAGAGACGTCATCGGGAGGTGAGGCAAGAAGCCTGGAACCAGGAATGGAAGGAAAAGTTTAGGAAGAGGAGTGCAAGGTGGCAGGGGAGGGGACCCCTAGAAACAGCTGGGGCAGAGGCTGTGACAACATTGGTGACTGAGGGCTGGCGCAAGAAGGGAGCAGCCTGGCTGGGCAGGAGGCATGCATGGGCCAGGCAGGGCAGGCCCTCCACATGCTGCCTTCACCATTAGCCAACTGAACTGTCTTTCGATTTCCTGGCTTTGGTTGCATTACCTTAAGAGTGGTTATTTTTTTAGTAAAAATGTGTTCATGAAAGAAGAGAGGGATCTTAAAAAAGAAAAGGGCTTATTTTAGTATTAACCCTTTTCAGATGATTTCCTTGGGGACACATTTATCAGCCTGCCCCATCCATAGAAACCAGTCTTGCCAGAATATGTGTCCTGCATATTGGCATCAGTGTGACAATTGGTCTGAGTGCCTTTCCCGTGAGGTTGCTGTGAGGTGGGTGCTGAGCTGAAATAGATGGTCATGATTGTCAGATGCAGGATATTGACCACTGTGTGTGAACCAAATAGAAGTGCATTGATTTGATTCATTTATATCTGTTTTAATACTTTCCTTTTTTCATTCCTATTTTTGCCACCTCACAGTCTCAGGCTAGTCTCCTAGGCCACTCCTGTCCTTGCCAGTCATGACGTGGCCAAAGTCTGGAGGACCCAGAGTCAGCATAACTGGGTTGAGTGTTCCCTTGATGGACTGAGAATATGGCCCCCTGCCTGCTGTGTCTACAGTTATGGGCCAGGAGGTTGAGGGGACAATTAACAGGGGTGATGTTCTCTGGGGTTGTGGTGTCAACATTGTCAATAAAAAATTTTGGACCTCAGAAACAAATGTAGCAATTTGAGAATAACCATCAGTGGCAGACTGGAGGCTGAACACATGTATAAGGAGTTTCAGAACATCTCAGAGAAAGTTTATTGTTTTGGTTAAGGATAAAGAGTTGAGCTTGCCAGGAAAAAAAAAAAATCCAAATTTGACCACTTACCAGCTGTATGATCTTGGGCAACTTAGTTATAGTGAGTCCTACCTTCTAGGGTCATTGTGTTAGAAGAGGTTAACATGTGTAAAGCATTTAGCATCAGCACCAGCACATAATAAGTGTAACACAAGTGTTAGTTAATTAAACTACAGGCATACTTTGCTTTATTGCACTTCACTTTATTGTGTTTCACAGAGGTTGCACTTTTTATAGAACCTCCACCAAACAAAAAGATAGTGACTCGATTTATTGTCATACTAGCTTTATTGTGGTGGTCAGGAGCTGAATCCACCATATCTCCCACGTATATCTATAAAATTTTCAGGATCCAAAGGCAGGCATACTAGCAGTTCCCCACTGTATGTTACCATTCTAAATGGTCATGAGCATTTTGGTACAAAAGCCAATGTGAAAACAAAACCCTCCATAGGATTTGACAAGGAACCTTTGTAAAGGAACAGGTTCCAGTCATACCATTTGGTACAGCAAAAGTTCTTGCAGGGGCTTTGAAGGTCTTCAGTCCAGTTTCTTCATTTGCAGAATAAGGAACTGGCCCCAGAGTGGTGCAGTGACTCAACCAAGGTCACACAGCAATTTCAAGGCAAAGGCAGGCATAGAACCCAGATCCTGGGATTTCCAAACTAGTGCCATAACACTGCACAGACCAGAGGACTCTCTCCCCCAGGGTCTGTTCTGCAGTAGACCTGAAAGTTGTCCTGGCAACCCACAGTGAAGCCAGGAGTCCTAGGAAACGACCCCGGCCATGGCTTCTCAGGCTTTAATATGCAAACAAATCACCTGGGGATCTTATGAAAAATACAGTTCTGTTTTAGTATTTAGAAGACTGAGGCAGGGCCCGAGAATCTGCATTTCTCCAGATGAGGCTGCCACTGCTCTAGGAATCACACTTAAAATAACAAGGCTCTAAGAAAGCACTAATAGAAATATCATATGACCTAAGCTGAATCTGTAACTTTAAGTTTTGTAGTGTGTGTGTGTTACATGCCGTTGAGTAGGCGCCAACTCTGAATGAGTGGGGTCTACCACGTCTGTCCTCAAAACCCCTGCTCAGCTCCTGAGTACTCATCCCTCTGGCTTCTTTCATGGAGTCAATCCATCTAACCATCTTACATTTATTCTTCCTCTTTTCCTGCTACCTTCTATTTTTCTAGTGGCAACATTAAAAAAAAACAGATGACGTTCATTTTAATATACTCCCTTTCACCCAATATATCCAAAATATTCTCATTTCAACAGAGAATCACTATAAAAATTAATGAGATTTTTACATTATTTTTTTCATACAAAATCTTGAAGATTTAGTGTGTGTTGTACACTTAGAGCACCTCTCAGTTCAGACTTGCCACATTTCAAGGACGAAGTTGCCACCTGTGCCTAGAGGCTACAGGGCAGCTCTAGATAATCGCTCAGTAGATCTCAGCCCTACCCCCATACCTTGCACACCAGCTGAATGTGACTATCTTTTGGGGTCTTCATCTGACTTTTCGCACCTTGGCAGGCCCACCCAGCGCACTCTTGCACCCCTGTCATGGGTGAAGTCAACTACAGTCCTAACCGTGAGGAGGAGTAGCAGTCCTGACTCCCACCCAGCCTCAGCTTTCTAGCCAAGACAAGGAATGAGAAGGCCAAAACCCACTTTCTTCCTTCATTTCTCGGTAACACTGTACTTATCTAGGTCAAAAGACCTCTGTCTGATTGGTACTATGATGTCAGAATTTATGATTGAATACTTAAAAGCATGTATGCTTTGCTCTCATATGAAGGTGGGGCCAAGAATACTGTTCACATGGCTCAGATCCTGCCACTTTCTGGCCTGGTGGTTGGAAGGATTCTGTGTGGGGCCAACCATGATGATGAGAGGCACAGGCTGTGATTCCATGGTGAAGCGCCAACGTGACATCTGTGGGTCCTCTGTGACTTCCGGTGTGGCTCTTCTCCTGCCAAAAGTACATCAATGGGATCATCTGACAGTTCTGGCCAGGCTCACAGACTCACCGGGAGAAATCCCCACATCACCTCATGGCCTCACTGTAGGAGTTTTAGGTCTTGTGTAAACCAGAATGAAAGCTGCGACTTCTTCCCCAATCTGTGACTTGTAGGTGACTCACCAGGCACTTCTGTTCAAATGTACCCTCTAGAAATCCATGCTGGAGAAGTTGGGTCATTTGGCTTCTCAACCAAATGTTTGGTTTTGCTTGCTTTTGTCTGAGAAAGTTCATAGCTTGGTGTTACCTAATGCTAAACATATGAATAGCTGGAAACATCTAAGTACTCTATGCTCTAGCCCTGGCCAGGCAGTTCAGTTGGTTGGAGCATCATCCCATACACCATAAAGCTTGCAGGTTCAATCCCCAGTTGGGGCAACCAATCAATGTTTCTCATATTGATATTTCTCTCTCTTTCTCAAAAATCAATAAACATGTCCTTGGGTGAGGATTTTAAAAAATTTAAATACTCTATGCTCTATATACAAAACACCCACAACAGGGATGTTCTGATTAATGGCGTTTTCTGGTAAAGCAGAAACTGCTCTTTGTTTTGCCTTATTGTTGCAAATCCTTCTAATTTTTGTTCCACTTTCTCCTGCTGTCGTGAGTACAGTTTAATGAGCAAAGTCAAATTTTACTTAATGCTTCAATACCATTATTTGCCCTTGCAGGCATTTTTGCATATTGACCATATAGGCAATCATATTTCATTTATTCAATCAACAAATATGTATTGAGTACCTATCACATGCCAGGTGTTGTTCTAGGCTCTAGGATTGACTCAGGGGGAAAAAAATCCCTCCTCTGATGGAGTTTTTATTCAAATGTGTGTATGTGTGTTGAGATGAGTGGAGCGATAGGGGGACAATAAATAACCAATAAGACATAAATTATACCAGGTGATAAGTATTCTGTGTGCCGTTTCACACTTCATGGGCTCCAAACTGAGGTCACAGAGCAGCCAAGGCTCCCAGACAGTAGGCTGCTCCCACGTCCAATCCTGAGACCAATTTTGCTACCTGCCCAGGTACTTTGCTGCAGGGCGACCTGACCAAGACCTGCTCTCCAAGCTCAATAATTTCCTGATTACCAATGGCTGGGACTTTCCAATTAAGCAGATCATTTGCTGCCTTCTGCCCTCATATTTTCAGATTTGCTGTTTCTCTTTCACTTACCTGCCTCCGGCCCATTCCTGCCAGGTCCCTTGGTGTTCTCTGTGTTTGAAGCCATGACTGCATGTGACCCTTACCCTCCACAGGGTCCCCTCCTGATGGCAGGGGAGGGGCTGCTGTGTTTTCAGTGAGATAGCAGATGGGTTGTTTGTACCGCAAACTTTCCCCCGTTGTCATGAGGTTGGAGCAGTGATAGCTGGAGGAAATATAAACAACAATTTTCCATGCAGCTTTTACGTCTCTGTCAGCCAGGAGGGCCACGCTGACACAAACACAGAATTCATTTGTTCAGTGTTCAAAGCAGAAATGTGCCATAAAAACACATGGCCCTTCAAAGAGCTGGCTCACAGCAGCCTGCTTTAAGAGGCCACCAAAGTCATCTTTTGAGGAAAATTAAACAAAAATATATTTACAAAACACTGCCCCTGGGGGAAGGTGAAAACATTTTTCCTATTTATGATCTGGTCCTTTCCACCTGACGCATAGTGATTGATCTTCCCCACCCTCACCCCTGCCCTTTCTCCTGTTTTAGGTGGGGCCCCAGTTCACGTGATTTTTGGGTTAAATAACAAGTGCTTCTGTGCCCCGCCCCAGCCCAGAAAAACCCAAATGCCAGCAACATTGGAAGGCAGCACTATTCTAGGAAGGACAGAACCAGGAAAAAAGACACTGAGTTGAGGATCCACCAGGACAGGCTATGGTCTTCATTAGAAAAATGTTTTTATTGTAGCTGGTGGGGAGGAATGTTAGGAGATTGGACTGTAAAATACCATTAGGTTGACCCATATAAAACTACCAGTTTCGAATCAAAAGTAGTCATTATTGACAATATCATCCAGTTCCATCTGAAAATAAACAACAGCTCCCGTTTATTGATTACTGCCTGTGTGCCAGACATTAAACAAAGCACTTTACATGAATCATGTCACTTAATCTTCCGATTGTAATAACCCAACAGAGTGGTGTCTTAGGTTGGGTTCTCTAGAATAGAATTTAAGGATTCATGATTTATTAAAGAAGTGGTCCTGGGACAAAGCAGTATGGGTGGGAGGAAGCAGGAGGACAGGGACAGTGAAGATGTGTGATTTGGAGCAAAGTAGTTCTGTGAGGTGTCCTGGAGTTTCAATTATACTGCAGAGTTTGTTCCACCTTAAGATAAGTGAGCTGGTCTTTCATACCCATGTCCATCATGGGCCACAGGCTACCCCTGGCTGGGGGAGGGTTGACAGTAAAGGCTCAGATAGTTGCAGGGCTCTGCATGATGAGAGAAGGGGCTCCGGTAGGCCTAAGGCAGGCCTCTGGGCAAGGTCACAGGTGCTGGCCATTAGAAACTGGGGAGGAGAGGGCCACGGAAATGGTAAGAGGGAGTCGAGGGCCTTGGCAGAGCATCTTCAGAATAGGGTTGGTTTTATTGTTATTTCCCACATGAAACAGCTGAGATTCAAAAGGGTAAAAATAACTCAGCTCTGATCACAAAGAGGTAGGGCCAGAGCTCTGTCATCCTGAATTAGCCACTAAGCCATTCTTTTGATGTCGCTTCCAATGTGCTTGGTCACTGGGGTCCTGGCTCCTCCTTTCCTTAGAATGAGATGTTAGAGCTACTTGGCTCATGCAGATGGATGTTGGGGGGTACACCCCAATGACCGACAGCCATAGCTTGTCTAAGTCCATTTAGCAGAGAACTGAACCCTTGGTCACATTATCACTCCCTGCACCCCTCTAGGCTGAAAAGTGGCCTTTCCTGCCCCCAGCTCGGTGGAATCTACTCACATGTTCCTCCACAGTCTCTGGAGCCTATCTTCTCAAAGGCAAAGTGCTTGTCCCCTGCTGCTTCCCTTGGCTATGGCCAACAGCAAAGCACTATCTAATGCCATTACCTGAGTAGGCTATTACTGCTTTAATCAAGAGCTCACTCCAGTCAAGCCGGCCAAGGGACACACTGGCAGCAAAACACCTGGCGAGGGGATCCCCTCCAGCTGCTGCCTCCTCACTCACTCCCCCAGCCAGGTGGCCTTCCTCGGGGAGCTGAGTCAGAGCTCTCCAGCCCAGGACACGCCACAGTGGGAAGGATACAGACTAGGGAGGCTGGGATAGGAGTTCACAGCCCAGTTCAGCCACTTACTCACCGAAGTGATTATTTACCATTTTTGTACCTCAGTTCTGTCATCTCTAGACAGGAAATGACAATACTCTACAGGTTAAAAGAGATGTTACCAGTAAGTGCCTAGCACAAAATGGGTGTTCGAGAAATGGTTAGCCCCGGGCTTTTTTTCTAGGCTTTGCTGGCATTGCCTTCTGTTACATTACCTATCTTAACTTTGGGTCACTGTGTGCATTTTAATTCAGCCTAGCTGCCTTGATTGGGTGCAGAGTGCAAGCTAGAGAAATGTGTCCTTTATTGTCATATGTTTTTAAAGGTTTTGTCTCTCTTGGGTTACCATCAGAGTTCTATCAAAGAACACTGGATGATCTTTTTTTTTTTTTTTTTTAATCAATTTTGACTAACACAAAGCTAACACCTGGTCCTCAGGTGAGCCACCCCCTGCCAGCCCCTTGGACAGGCTACCACAAGAGGAAAAGTAGAATGCTCCATGACCCTGAGATGCTGGGTCGTGCTCCTCCAACCTCATCCCCCATACATAGAAATGCTGTCCTAGTTTTCAGCAGCCTAATTGAACATCAATCACATAAGAAAAAAACCTGGCTTACCACCCACACCATTGCGCTAAGAATAACTTCTGTTCAAGCAGCGTAGCTGGTCAGAATCACTTCCCAGTGTTTCCATCTGGAATTGGGTGTGAGGATTGAGAAAGTGCATTTGTCCATTCTGAGTCTGAAGCAGGCATAGGCCCTGAAACTTGGAAGCCTAACCATAAAACAAACAAACAAAACAGAACAGAAAAATATAAGAGACCTAGAGTCAACATCCAAACACCGGCTTACCCAAAAATCTGTCTCATGTTGAAAGACTCTTTCCCTTTAGTGTGTTGCATGAATCTCATTTACTGTGTTCTTCTTAGAGTGTCCAGCAGACAGTTTAAATACTGACCTTACCTGGGTAGAAGGGCCCGGTTCAGCTCAGCACCTCATAGTGGCTCAACCCGCAGGACCTTTTAGTGACCCGCATCGTGGTTTGCTGGTTTGGGGCTGAAATTGGGTTTGGTAGTGATTAAGAGTCTGGCTTTGGGGAAAGGCTTGTTAATCTTTTAATTGTCCAAATAAATAGGATCATATATTTATGCAAAGTCTACATCCAGAATGCCAGCTTTGTGCCGGGCGCTGTGCTACCTGAGCCCTGAGAACTTGAGGTGTGCACAGTAACGTGCCTCCTCCCCTCTCCTGGAGATCACAGCCTGACACCAGCAACACCCTAACCCTGGCTTCTCAGTAGGATCATCCAGAAGCTTTGTAAAAGTACTCTTTACATGTGTTTTCTTCTTTAATCCTCACAATAATCCTATAACGTAGGTACTACTAATGTACTCATTTTGAAAATGGAAAAACTGAAGCACAGGTTGGTTGATGCACTTGGTTATACAGCATCGCAGAGAGAGAGAGAGAGAGAGCAGGGATATAGGCCTACTGCCTGCAGAGAGCTGCACTTACCTGTGACCTGCCTTGTCTCTTTGCGGGCGGATGCATAGGATGGGTGGTGTGTCTGGAACTGACTAGAACATGTGGCAAAAAAGAAAGAAAGAAAGAAAGAAAGGAAGGAAGGAAGGAAGGAAGGAAGGAAGGAAGGAAGGAAGGAAGGAAGGAAGGAAGGAAGGAAGGAAGGAAGGAAGGAAGGAAGGAAGGAAGGAAGGAAGGAAAGAAAGAAAGAAAGAAAGAAAGAAAGAAAGAAAGAAAGAAAGAAAGAAAGAAAGAAAGAAAATTACCAACTAGAGAGAGGAAGCTGGAGAGGTGGGAAAGGGTAGGGCAGGAAGACCTCTGGGAGCCTGAACTAGAAGACTGGATTTTATTCAGTAGATGATTGAAATAACTCGCACCTAGACCAACTCGAGTAAGAAGCTACTGGCTGGGGCCTCTGGATCCACGTCCACACAGCAAGAAGTAGGTCAGTGTCCTCGAGAGAGAGCGTGGAGATACAGAAGCTCTGTGATGGCAACCGGCTGTGACAGGAGCTCTGAGCCAAGTAGGGGGGAATGTGAGAAGCGCCTCCTACTCCCTTTCGCCACTGAACTCTTGCTTCGACATCTTATCGGGACTTCTGGGGTCAGTCCCAGAGCAGCTGGCTCTGCGCCTGCCTCACTGGAAGCTGCATTGCCTACCCAGGGGCTGTGTCCACGCTGTTCATCAAGCCAGGGCTGGCTCTTCACAGAGCACGGACGGGGCTGAGCTGTGGCAGGGTGGCCATGGAAGAGCTGGGAACTCACGTCCCTGTCTGTCCCTGTCCGTTAGCTAAACCGGGGGAGGGGCTACCCTCTCTGAAGCTGTAAGCCTGGGTTTCAGTCCCGCCCGTGTGGTATTGGGCAAGTCTCTTGACCTCTAGGAAGATCAGTTTTCTCAACGATAAAATGGGGTGACTATTTCTACCTTTCAGGTTTGTTTTAAGAATTGGGGTTATTATTTATAAGACACCTAGGAAATGTGCCTAAGGCTCTCAGTAAATGACAGTGTTATTATGCCTGATGAATTGCCACAACCGTGACCTAAGACCCTGTGGGTCCAGAGGGGCCCAGCTGACAGCCACTGAACAACCCCCTTATTTTGCAGATGAGAAAACTGAGGCCCGAGGGAATTAGTGGCTTTCCCAAGGTCATCTAGAAACTGAACAGCCGAACCAGGAGAAGGAGGCACCTGTGAGAGGCCCTACAGCTCCCAGCACGGAGCAGGGGTGAGAAGTTCAACTCCAGCTTGGCCATGACCACTCACAGCCTTTGCTCTAGTTTCCTCCCTCCAGGATGGCACAGATACAGCCTCTCTGGAAGGGTTGTGTGGAAGAATAAGCTGTCATTCCAAAGTGCTGAAAAGTTCTCCACAGGTGCCAAATCATGACTCTCCATGGATTTCAACACCTCAGTTGGCATGCCTTCCCGCCAGATGCAAGCTGCACGAGGATAGCATGTGTGTGTGTGTGTGTGTGTGTGTGTGTGAGAGAGAGAGAGAGAGAGAGAGAGAGAGAGAGAGAGAGACGGGTTAAGGGAAGGGAGGGGGACAGAGAGGAGCACATAGAAGACTCCAGATTTTCCAGAGATTATTTCCATACCTGAACTCCAATGCACTGTGGCTTAGCCCCCCAGCCCTATGACGCAGACAGAAGTGCTCTCTTTTTTCCTTCCCAGGTTCTGTGCACCCTCCTTTCTGCCACCTGCTGTGGGAAGGTGTGGGCAAGGGCAGCTGGCCCAGGGCCCCCGCTCTGTGGCCCACAGGGAATCAGTGCCACATTGCTGAGGGGCAATGATTTGCCAAACCTTCAGAAAACAAGAAGCAGGGGCTCAGGCCAGGTGACTGATGTAAAATGGGGTGTTGTGGGAAAAGCGTGGAAGCTGGAGTCAGGCAATTCAGGATTTG
This sequence comes from Furipterus horrens, assembly GCF_987537825.1. NCBI lineage: Eukaryota > Metazoa > Chordata > Mammalia > Chiroptera > Furipteridae > Furipterus > Furipterus horrens. The sequence goes on along the minus strand of NW_028327172.1, from coordinate 31,313,699 downwards.
AATCTTGGTTCTACTGCTTCCTGGCTGTGGGACTTTGGGGAAATTACTGCTTCCCCTATCTGTGCCTTAGTTTCTTCATCTGTAAAAGGGAGAAAATAGTACTTCCAGGAGTTATTTGAAGAACATTAAATGAGATGAAGACTCTGGCACGTAACTATTTCATTCCCACCCCAACCCTGTCACCATCCCAGGGGCTTTCTGCGCCTGGATTTACCATGGTGCCTGGGCCATGATGGGTTGATTTTATATGTAGATTTGGAAGAGTCGGAACAATATTAGTATGAAGAGGAAGTTGTTGAAAACAAAGCCTCTCTCTCAAAAGAGGCATCTCCCCTGGAGATGATGACCTCGGGCATCTCAGATGTTTTGGGATAAAGCAGCCATTGATGGTGGAAGAGGGGAGACACTTGCATTCGACACTCCATGACAAGAAGAATGAGTGCAATACGCTGAATAGATGTCTTAGAGCAGTGGTTCTCAACCTGTGGGCCGTGACCCCTTTGGGGGTAGAACGACGCTTTCACAGGGGTCGCCTAAGACCATCAGAAAACACATATATAATTACATATTGTTTTTGTGATTAATCACTATGCTTTAATTATGTTCGATTTGTAACAATGAAAATACATCCTGCGTATCAGATATTTACATTATGATTCATAACAGTAGCAAAATTACAGTTATGAAGTAGCAATGAAAATAATTTCATGGTTGGGGGTCACCACAACATGTGGAACTGTATTAAAGGGTCGCGGCATTAAGAAGGTTGAGAACCACTGTCTTAGAGCAAACAGCCTCACATAGCCTGATTGTGCACCTCTCTACTAACAGAGTTTGGTAGGAAGCTGGGGGAGGATGTGCCCAGGTGAGCTGGGCTGTAATGAGAGAGGCTGAACCTCTCTGTGCTTCTTGTCAACCTGCAGAATTCAATGGGAAGTGTTTATAGAGAGGTTCTATTGCCTTCTTTCCAGCTTCTTTTACCTGGCTGGTCCATTCTCGACGCCCAGTTCTGGGGACAGAGATTCCTTCCCCAGGATGGCAACTGGTGCCCATGAGTCCCTCTCAGAGAGGCAGGGGTCCCCAGGTTCTGAGTCTTTACTCAGTGTCATATCAATGGAAATTTCTACAAAACTTCAAGGGGTCATGTGGTGACTCCGGGGTAGGTGGGAAAGGAACTGCGGCTTGAACACTTAGTGCATGCCAGGAAAAACGATGATCATAACAGTGGTAGTAGTGACAATGTATCAAGCACTGATAAAGCACCTTACAAATACTAATTTATTTAATCCTTCCATCAACCCTGTGAGGGACATACTGTTATAAACCCCATTTTACAGATGAGAAACTTGAGGCTTAGCGAGGTTAAGCAACTTGTCCAAGGGTCACACTGCTAGTAAGTGGCAGAGCCCTAACTCATGCATTCAAATTCATGCAAACTCTGAACTCATCCTCCTTTTAACCACTCTACCCTACTTTACTGCCTCTCAGTTAATCTTCCCCCAAAGTCCCAGGAGGTTACCTCAGGTGAGGAAACTGAGGCTCAGAGAGGTTAAGTGACTAGGTCAAGATCACACAGTCGGCTAAGTGTCTATGCATATCTATGGGACTCTTTTCATTTCAGTAAGGGCTTGTAGAGGAGCAACTAAAACCTTGGCACTGTCTTTGACCCCATGGGTAAGAGGGAGGAGGATGTGGGGGGACTGAGCTCTTCCTCACTTGCCCAAACCTCCACCCCCAGCACACTGGCCGTCAGGCAGGCACAAAAGCTCCATCCTTGCCTGGTTACCCTCTTTGTCTTCCAGACCTCACCCCAACAGCATCACAAACATCACTTCTGCGGAGGCTGTGGCTGCCTCAACAGTGTAAAGAGATCTAGGTTCTTTACCTGCTATCACAGCAGATGCCTCGCTTAGTAATTATGCATTCTCTGATGTGCTTATGTAATTATTGTCCATTTCCCTGATTATGTTGTAAGCTCCTCGGGAAAAGAACTTCGGTTCTTACAAACGTTATATCACCAGCGATTAGCATGTTGTCTGGCAGTTGGTAACACTAACATATTCTTTGAATGAATAAATGAGTATAACACCTCCAAGGTTCTAGATCAGCAGTTCTCAACCTGTGGGTCGTGACCCCTTTGGGGGTCGAACAACCCTTTCACAGGGGTTGCCTAAGACCATTGGAAAACACATATATAATTACATATTGTTTTTGCGATTAATCACTATGTTTTAGTTATGGTTGGGGGTCACCACAACATGAGGAACTGTATTAAAGGGTCACGGCATTAGGAAGGTTGAGAACCACTGTTCTAGACTCACACCAGGACCTCAGCTTTTGTTATCTTAAATCCTCACCACAACTCTGTAAAATAGCTATCATCATTCCCACTTTACTGATGAACAAACTGAGGGTCAGGGAAGTGCAGTGACCCCTTCTCTACTAATCTGTGGTGAATTCAGGAGTCACACCCTGGTCTGCCTGACTCCAACCCCAGTCTTCTCTCTCCTTCACTCCACCCTGTCAGAAAGGAGCCTGGACATAAGGAGTAGTGATGAGGGGTTCTGCCAATGTTCCTTCTGGGGGGCGGGGATGGAAGAAAATGGGATTGTGGAGACCAGACAGGATTGAAAGTTCAGAATAAAGGATCAAAGGCAAGGAAAGAGCTAAAATGGTCATGGGCGTATTCTAGAAACCTGTCTTTGATAACTCAGCAGGGAGTCAGCCTTGCAGGCCAGACGCCTTTGAAGACGAGGGATTCTCCATCTCCAAACTCAACCCTCTCCCGCTTGGGAAGGAGAAAAAGCTCATAAGCAAATGATTCTGAATGAGAGTTAATTCAACATTCCCAAGTTCAAAATGATGGTCGTTGTGAATTGAAGAAACCAGGAGGATGATTCTTGGCAGTGTTTGGTGCAGTCTTAGGGAGACTAGCTTTGTTAGCTTCACAGTTGACACATGTCCAGACTTCTCGGAGGAGAAAATCCTGATAAATTTATCAGTGAATGTCTCAAATTCTTGTACTATGTGGAGCTTCAAGAAACTTGTCAGGCAATTAAAAAAACAATTAATGATGTCTTGCCCCACTGTTTGTAAAACAGTATCTTTCTAAGCCAAAAAATAAAAGAAAATCCCTGTGTATCTTGTTCTTTTCCACTCGTCAAGCTCTGGGGTTTTATTTGCCCTGGGTTTGGAGAACGAGCGGAAATCAACACAGCTGTTTATGTTTAGTGGCTTCAAATGATCTCAGGGCACAAAAGATCCTCATGGGTGTCTCTGCTTTGTTGACAGTTTTTAGACCAGCTTTGAGCTCAGCCAAGGGGTAGTGTGAACTAGAATTGCCTTTCACACATGCCCGGCAGGATTCATTTCAGGCATACTGGGGCCGTCTTTTCTCCTGTCTCCTCTATTTCTGCAGGGTGGGGACTCTTCAGGCCAGCGTCATTGGCTGTGGAGACAGCTTCCTAGATCAGTCAGAAGAGAACTGATTTCCTATTCCTGCTGCTCAGGGGTGGTCTTGGCACTTGCGTAGAGAATGATACTGTGAGGAGCTGCTTCTCGGGAAGGAAGGGAGAGCAGGCGGGGATCTATGGAGTAACTGTGCCTGCTTGGCAGTGACTTTGTTATACATATATAAGTAAAACTGGACCTTAATCTTTGATAGCTAACAAAGTATTTGCCTATTTGTTTGGGAGAGAGCTTATCGCTCCCGCCTGAAAAGGCGGAGGACAGAGGTATACACTCGCTGACTTCCATGTCACCAACATTTGGCATGGGGCTTGGTTCACTATAGGGCTTAATAATCAAAAGGTGAAAAAATACAGAAAATCACATGGAAAAGGAATTTACAACCACCTATAATCTGAACCCTTTAAAACAAGGATATAAAATAAAAAGAAATGACCAGTCCCCTATCTTGCCCCTCAGGAGTAACTGCTGTTAAGTTTGGTGTAATTCCCTCCTTCCTATGCCTTCTCTTTATAAACATATTTATTTATACATATGTAAAACATAAATATGTGAGCAAATTTTCATAGTAGCCAAACATATATGTAAATATTAAGATACATACACCTCGCTAAGAATATATCTTAAATTTAAAAAACAATTATAAAATGTACCCAAAGCTCTAAATGATTTTTTTTTAAGTTATCCACTGTCAAGACTTTTCACATGGGTACACCCTTTCATGAGCACAGACCTCCGAGAGTTAACTCTGCTCCCTGCTGTCCTCTGAGAGCTCTGCACTCTGGGCACCTCTGGCCTCCCACGGGTCAGCCCTGAGCCAGGAGTGCCTCTCCTAGCCTCTCCCAGCAGGTGCTCAGTAGGCTCTGTGCTGGGGGAAGAGGCAGAGGGTAGGCACTGAGGTTCTCAGGATGATAGCATCAACCAAAAGAGGAGATGCAGCAGTGGGGGCAGTGGGGAGCATGGCACTCAGGGCCTGGAGGCCCACTGGAGCAATGGCCAGGCTGTTTAATGCCCTCCACAGCACTGGCTTGGAGGCAGCATTTGGGCAATTACCCTGCTGTGTTTTGGCTGCAGGGGCAGCTACGCTGGCTGAGGGTATCTCTCAACAAGAAAATCTTGTTCAGAGAATAAAAGAAGGTCTGAGTTTTTCCAGATTGGCTGTCATCGATTAAAATTAACCAGATTATTGTCTTAATAGTTCTTCACTCTAAAGGGCTGAGAGAGCAAAGCCTTTGTAGCATTTCTTAAAGCAGTGCTTTTCAGTCTGCCTGCCCCCAGAGATCTTTACTAACGTACAAATGCCTGGGCCCTGTTCCCAGACAGTCTGATTTAACTGGTCCAGGGTGGGGCCTGGGCAGCCTTAGTTTATTATTTCCCCAGGTGACTCTAATGGACAGCCAAGGCTGAGAAGCAAAGTGTGTGGACGAGCTGATTCAGAGTCACCCAAGTGCTTGTTTAAAATGCACACTCACAGATTCAGAATTCTAGGTCTCTGAGCAGGGCTTAAGGATCTGTTCCTTTAACAAGCATCCCGAGTAACAAGCACCCCAGTGATTCTTAGACCTCTTGTATAAGGACTGCTGGTCCAGTCACCTTTGCCTCCCAGTGGACACTAGCCAGCAGGCAGCCCTGTCTCAAAGCCTGAGCATCAGGCAAACAGGCCCCCATAACTGGCCTGCATTCATCTCTTGCCTCACTCTTAAGACCACTGTCATTCACAACCCGGGTTGTTCCCAAACCTTTCCAACTATTTCCTCAACTGTAAAAATGGAGCAGTTGCAATGGTGCATATAAGGCAGATCTCAAGAGGAAGCCATCATTGTCATTTCTACTGTTATTGTTACGACGGTTATACCTTTGATAGTATACAGTGAACACTAGTGCCTGGTGTTCAGAGTTCAGGCTCTGGAGTCCAAGTGCTTGGGTTCAAACCCTGCTTTTTCATTTACTTAGCTGTGGGGACTTAAGATACTGAGCTTTCTCTGGGCCTCAGTTTTCTCTTCTGTGAAATGAAAATGACACTACTCATACACGTTATGGGATTGATGTGAGAATTAAAGATAAGGTATATATAATGCTTATTGTAGTTCCTGTCATCAGAGAAGGAAAACTCTGACTCCAAAAAACCTCCGCTGCCTTGCGGCATACCTCTTCAGGGGAAAGGCTAAGGGAGTAAACCCCGACAGAAAATCCGGAGCCGGAGTCCCTAAGGCGGTTCGACGTTGTAGTCAACACCGGCAACTCCTGCGGCGCACCTGAAGCCAAGCTGTATTGACTCCGTCTCTCCCTTGGACCCTTCAGCTGCGAAGAGAGGGGGGGTCTGCTGCATGGGCAACAGCGGACCCTCCATATTACCCTGCCCAGGCTCTGTAGCTTCAGCTTCACTGGAGAGGACACTCCAGCGTCATCGCAAGATGTCGATTCAACACGGGAGGAGGCAGATACCGTGTCACTCCCGAGTCGGACTGCACAACCATTCTCGGCGGTGCAGATAGACTCTTAAGAAGCTACACCATCGTCTCTCGAGACGGACGGCTGCCGACGACGAGTTCCTGTCACACAGTAAGAATAACTTCATATATTATAGTTTTTACCAGCATCATCATTATTACTGGATTTACTTGTTGGGTCTACTGTGTGGAAAAAAAGAATGGATAATACAAAACAAGAAATATAATTTTTAAAAGAATCAATTTGAAACTTCATTAACAAGACTTAACAATTGATAAAATTTCTTCATTGGTAATAGTAAAAAACGATAGAGGATTTAAAATAACAAGCCAAAAAAGAAAAAAAAAAAAAAAAAAAAAAGGGAAAAAATGTTGGCCTGTAGAATTCATTCAAGAAACTGGACATATTCAGCTCAGTCCCCGTCACCTTTACTTCCTGCAGGTACAGTCCTAGATGGTGCTCAGTCCAAAATATAGGAGGAGCTTCACAGAGTCACCAGTACCAACTGGGCTGTAGCCAGCTACATGGACTAGAGAATCCAGATATTATTTTCCTCTTTGCCCACACATGCAATCTTGGTATTCATCTTTTATATACATTTTCCTTGGTCCCATCTCTTTGTCAGGAGACTTTCTTATTTAAATTTGTTTGATACTCCTATTCCACATCAGGTAGGGAGTCCAGTTCCCTCCCCAGGGTTCTGCAAATCACCCAGTTGGGTTGGGGGGATGAGTTGGAGAGATGAAAGTGGGGGAGGGGACACAGTTTTCCTTCTTGTGGCTGTCCCTGACTCTGAATTTCTGCTCCCATGAAACTCAGGATTTCACTTTATGCCCTGTTCTTTTCCTTCTCCAAAATGAACCCAGATTCGAAACTCGGCTCTTTAAAAAAATAATTCTCCCCCATCAAAAAAAAAAAAGAAATCAGCCCTGGCTGGTGTGGCTCAATGGATTGAGTGCCAGCCTGCAAACCAAAGGGTTGACAGTTCAATTCTCAGTCAGGGCACATGCCTGAGTTGTAGGCCAGGTCCCCAGTTGGGGGCATGCTAGAGGCAACCACACATTGATGTTTCTCTCTCTTCCTCTCCTCCCCCCCCCCCCCGTCTCTAAAAATAAATAGAATCTTTAAAAAAAGAAAGAAGAACAATCAAATCTCTCAAAGCATTTGGTGGCATAGCAGGCTTTATTGCAATTTTGGGGAAAGGAGTGGGTTTTACTTGGCCACCTTGCTCTGCTTCTGTCCCTCCTCAGAGGTCTCTTCACATTGCTCTGGCTTTTCCATTTGGGGGGACACTTCACACTAAACCTCTTCCAGGAAACCAAATTTTTCTCACTTATTGTAGACAATGCTATAGCTTGAGCACTGTGCTCTGGGCTGGCCTTCTGACATCCAAATGGTCATTAATATTATCTTTAAGATAACCTAAGATCTCAGAGACTCTCTCTGAAGTAGCCCAGAACTGGCTGACTTGGAAATTTCAGACTTGTCTATTTACCTAGTGCCTGAATATGGGGGAGGTGATATGTGATTTATATTCCCATTGATGTGATTTATTTACATTTCCTTTCCCCACCTACAGAATGCAAAAGTAGTCATAGTCTAAGTATTAAATATGTTTTTCTATTAAATTTATTCTTATTAATATTTAGCCATTAGCTTATTGGAGATAAGTTACCCTCAAGTTCTTTGTGGAATGAGGCGAGATATAAACTTATAAAGGTAGGAGAGTGGACCTGTATCTCTTAGTTTCAACACTAAGGGCGGAAAGGACAGATTCTCTCTGTTAATTTTCAGAGTTTTTTCTCTTTCTTTCTCTTTCTTTCTTTCTTTCTTTCTTTCTTTCTTTCTTCTTTTTCTTTCTTTTTTTGTCAGAAAGTTAAATTAATCACTTAGCAGCCTAACTCCATGAACAGCTGATGCTCCTTTGTGCCTTGTTTATCCCTGCAAATTTTGTACTACTTGTATTAGAGTACTAGTTATACTGTTTGTCATTCATTTCTCTGTTTGCATCCCTGACTAGGTTGTGTGTTCCTTATTTTTCAGTTGTTAAAAAGGGCAGTCCTCAGTCTGAGAAACAGCAGTTACATCATTCTTTAAACCTTGAGAGCAGAGAACAAGAACTAAGTATTTGCTTCCTATCAGAATGCCCAATGCCTGGCACCTAGATGGCTCTCAACAATTTATTCATTGAATTAATGATTGAGCGCTCCATATCTGATTAGTCAACAGTTTACTATATAACATTTAATCAAGGTCACTGTCTCAATGCCTATAAACACACACACACAGACTCCTCGCACTCCAGAATCTGCAGATGGAAAACCCACAGTCTTCCAGAGATCATCACTGTGTATATTGATCTGCACATAGACCCATTTGGAGGAATGTAAATTAGAAGTAGTGAGGGCAGGGTAAGCAGACTTTCTAAAAAGCTGCCCTAAAGTTCTTACCTCCACTTCTCTGCCATCTGGAATGAGTGGGCTCTCAACGCAGCCACTACCAAAGGGTGTGCATTTGTGTCATCTCTGAAATATGTGTCATAGTTGTCACCCATGTCATAGAAAATTAAGGAAAAGTGGGTTTTTAAAAATAAGCTAGTGTGATTTTTTTTGTTTTTACTCCCAAATGAACTCATGAACATTTCACTTTTTCTATCATTTTGTAGGCTTGTAACATGTCCCTTCATCTGTCATAGCCAGGGGTCTCCAACAGGCTGTCGACTTTTTCCCCAGATCCCTGCATTTTTTTTTGTGATAGGCTAGGGTTTAGATGTTTCAGGATCTTCACAGGACTGTCTTCTTGGTCGGTCAGGTGCAGCCAGGCGACTTTAACCCTAATGAAGGATGGGTTGATGTCACTTGCAGGTCATCTCTGAAGCCCAGTTCAGATTCAACTAATCACCACTGGATGATGTCGGGATCAGAAAGGGAGGCAACTGGTCCATCCTGACCTGAGATTGGCTCTTCCTACATCCAGGGAACTGTCTGAACTCTTAGGATAATTCAGTGGTCCCGAGAGCTTTGAAAGTAAGTTTCAAATTCCCCATCACTGACATGTGGCCAATTTCGAAAGTTTAGAATCAGACAGAACAAAAAGAGAGAAAGATTGTCAATGTTGAAATATAAAATGGTGGGCTGTTCATAGTACATATAATTTTTTTTAATAACATTTAAAAAACCCAAAACCTGGATCGTGTGTTCTTTCCAAAGCAGTTTGCTACTCTCTGAACCAATGACTTCTGTAGCTAACAATGCTTGCCAAACATATTGACTTAAAATGACTTTTCATGTTAACATAGCATCCATGTTGAAGGAATAACTTTATAGGATATTTTTATAATTTGAAATGATCTTACTTAAAGAAGAACCTTGCAATTATCTCCTTTGCTGCAAGGGGAAAACACCTTTTTTTTCCCCCCACTTGTCTGGTTATTATGATAAATTATTTTGCTTTAAATAAAGAAATAAAGATTTAGAGGAACAATATAAAGGGAAATGAAAAATGTTCCAGGAAAAAGCAAATAAAATTATTTAAGGGATGAGGAGGTGGGGAAAGAAATTTGAAAATACACTTAAAAAGATTCATTTATTTTCTGTCAAGAAAGGTTAGAAATTATCAGACTTTTATTATATAAATCCCACAGTGTTAAGGTGAATGCTCATATATTTACCAAATTCTAGAGTATTAGTAACAGGTACTTTTAACACCCACCCCCTCATAAAGAAAGAAAAAAGAGAAAGAAAAAGAATGTACTGTTTTGCATATAAGTACACATTTGAGAGTACACATTCAAAAAATGACCTTGGCAGCAAATATGATTTAAATGGGAGATTAAAGACGGCAAACACATAGCATGTATGCCATTATCTCTATTTCTATACCCATGACTGACATTATTAATTAATCATACTGTTGTTTACAACTAAACTATATAGATGCACCCTCAGAATTATTTTCAGCACAGTGACAGAAAGTCACTTAACCATAGATGGCTCTTGAGATGAAACCCTTTGCTACCTATGGTTTAGCCTTATTACTCGAAAGCTCCAGACCACCAGCATGGACACCACAGGGGAGCTCATTCTGAGAGCAGAATCCTAGCCCCATTCCCATTTTCCAGACCTACTGAATGAGGATCTGCCTTTTTGGAAGATTTCCAGTAATTCTTATGTATATTAAGGTCTAAGAAGCCCTAGAAGAACACTGATTGCACATTTTCATTGGGGCTGGATGAAGTTCTTAAACTTCAGAGTGCTTCAGAATCACTGGGTTAAACACTTGTTAAATCTAGATCGCTGGGACCCACCTCCAGAGTGTTTTGGTTCAATAGGTCTGTAGTGGGTTTTTTTTTTTTTTTTTTTTAAGTATCATTTTTATTTTTCAATTGTAGTTGGTAGTCAGTGTAATTTTATATTAGGTTCAGGTGTAGGCATAGTGAAGCGGAGGTTTTTCAAACAAGCTTCCAGGTACTGCAGCTGGTCTGGGGACCATATTTTGCGGACCACAGCATAAGGGCCATGGAAATATTTTGGAATATCTCCATGATCTTTGAAGACAGAGATTGCAATATCATACCATAGCTCTTCGTACATCTGTCAAATGAGAATTCTGGGTAGGAGAGTTCTAAGGTTTAATGCAGCATAATGTTTGTCATTACTTTATGTACCTGAGTCTAAATGGCTCTTCTCCTACAGGATTGCTACTAGCATCATCCACTCATTCATTTGACAGTTTGGGTAGCTATTCTGCCCACAGCATTATACTCGATGTTGAGAGGATCTAATAAACGTTGAAATGCAGTTCCTAACTTCAAGAGTCTCTTTTTCTCTCTCTCTCTCTAAGAAGAAAATAAACACATGAAACGATCGATAATTAGGTGGCACGGATGACAAAGGGCAGAGTGCTAAGTAAGTGGCACATACCACGTGTCATTTAATTTCAGAGGAAGGGAGGATACCTGACATTTTATACAAGACTGTGTGCATTTTAGCCTAGCTAGAGTAGAAAGTCAATATATAGAATAAAGTCGATATATAGAATGTAGAATGGGTGGAAGATAAGACGGGAGAGGGAGCAGACCAGGGTAAGAAAGCACCTTCTTATTTCTTGGTGCTGTTTTAAGAGGTTGTTTTAAAACTGAAGTTTCCTCTGGATAATGAAAAATCGGTGATATCAATGTCGTATGTCTAGAGGGTGGGTATATGGAGAAAACCTGTATCTCAGTGAGAGAGAAGAAGGACAAGCAGCTCATACACAGAGATGACTGGGAAAAAAGTGGCAGTAATTAATAATGCTAATAATACTGAACTTCTATTGGCCCCTTACATTGCCAGGTACTTGTGCTAAACCAGTCATGCACTATCTCATTTAATCCTAACAACAACTAATTATAGAAATGTAGTCAAATCTCCTCCTTACTACAAGTGAAAACCAAAGCTTTCTAAGGATGTATGTAAGACTAAAGAACTTGCCCAACTTAAATCCAGGCAGTTCCACAGGGTGGGGGCTCCTTGCCCATGAACTGAGATGCTTTTAGCCTGCCTGGATCATCCCTTTCTATTCTCATATCCTTTGAGTCAGCAAGGAACCCAAACTGCAACTGAGAGGAGGAAAGAAATCCTCGGGGGAATTCAAGTCGAGGAACCTGTGGGGCCAGTGTGTCCAAGGCATGGCTAGGGAGGGGCTCCTACATGAATTGTAGCAAGGTTTACCCTGAGCCAGCCAGGGTCATGGAGCCTCTTCTGGCTTCCTCAGGCCACTCTAATTACAGTTTGTGGTAGATTGCAAGGAGGAGCTGTTTGGGGCGGGAAGCTTCCCTGGGTATTGTATTTGCCCATAAATACTTCAAATAGTTAAGTGAAATGTGCAGCCTTTGAAAACCGAAGGGGAAGCTATTGGGAGGGCCCCCCAGCCCCCCGGGCCAGCTGGCAGAGCAAGCAGAAAAGAGGAGAAATGGCTGGCTTGTCATTTACGCGGGAGACGGGGAACAGCCCTGCCCAGGCCAGATGGGGGGCCGCGGGGCCTCGGGCGCGACTCCGGAAGTCTTAAACCGTTAAGGTGACCAGAATAATTTGAAAAAGGAAACAGAACTTCCCCCGAGCCGTGCCTGCGGGGTCCGGAGGCGGGCGTTTGCGTTCGAAAGGGCATTTTTCAAAAGAAGTTTTCAGGGCGCGGGGGTGTCGGCCCGCGGTGAAGCGCGCCGCCGAAGCAGTGCTGCAGAGCGGCCACCAACCAGCCCGCTTTGTACTTGCTGCCAAGCGCGGCCCCAGAGTTTCGACCACGGCCCGGGAGTTGAGGCCACGCCCCCTTTGCAGTGAGAGCCGCGGCCGCTGATAGGCGCGTCGCAGACCAATGGGCGCGCCGGGGCGGCCCCGGCTGTCAGCGCGCGCCGCAGCCGCGCGGGACGCAGCCTGTCTTCCCCTGCACTGAGCCCGCAGCCAGCGCAGCCTTCCCGGGGAGTGCGGCGGCCGCTAGCGAGTGCAGCCCTGCCCAGCCGCGCGTCCCGGTGCTCGCGCCCACGGCCACAGCCTTGCTGCGCTATAGCGCACGGAGCATGTGCAGACCCGCAGGCGTTAAGGTGCTATCTGTCCTGGGGGCTTCTGGGCAGTGGTGACTGTCACGCCTAGAGAGACCTTTCGGGGGCTCTCGCCGCTCCTCTGCGTCGTGGGTGACACTGCGGTGCTCACGATCAGGGCGGCAGCTGCCTCTCGGTGGTCTTGAGACGTCTTGGGCTCCGTGCGCCCTTCCTCTTCTTCCTTCGGGGTCCTCTCAATCCCATCCGTCTCAGCTCGCTCCTTCCCTCGTCGGTTCACACCCGCAGGCTCCCGGAGCAGGAGGCGTGGGTCCCGCCGCCTCTTTTCCAGAGGGGCCTCCTCGCTTCGGAGATGCAGTGACAAGTTAATATGGGCTTCCAAGCCTCGGGTTCCCAAGAAGAGAATCGCAAGAGGCAACAGCCCCTGAGCTTCCAGAGCCCTTGAATTGGCCGCCCAGAAGGGGCGTGAGACCCGGCTGCAGAATCCATCCAGGTGGGACCAGTTGAGCGCCGTGACTAGTCCTCCGCAGCATTCCGGCATTCCGAAGGCGCGCTCTTCGTATTGCTCCGAGCTCCCCGACCCGGGGATTTTTTCCTCCCCTCCGCTGGTGGTGGGCGCCTCGAGGGCCGAGGCCCGGCGCCTGCTCTGCTGCCCGCGCTGCCTTTAGCGGTTGCCTCCGCCGCCGCTGCCAGGGACGTGCTGGGAAAGCCGAAGCCTCGGGAAAAGATGCCGGCCATCCTGGTCGCCTCTAAAATGAAGTCGGGACTGCCCAAACCCGTGCACAGCGCTGCGCCCATCCTGCACGTGCCCCCGGCCCGAGCCGGCCCCCAGCCCTGCTACCTCAAGTTGGGAAGCAAGGTGGAGGTGAGCAAGACCGCCTTCCCTAGCCAGATTCCACTGAAATCGCAGGGGCTGCAGGATCCGGCAGGGGAGGGGCTCCCGCTGCGGAAGAGCGGCTCGGTGGAGAACGGGTTCGATACCCAGGTGAGGGGCGCTGTGTCCGGGGGCAGTATTCTGGGGGTTGGGACATTGGTGAATACTCTTTTTGGAGGAGGGCATGGCTGGATGGGGAGAAAGGGCTATCTTGAGGGCAGAGAAGGGAACCTGTCCACTTAGGCCGGCACATCGGGGGATGCGCTAGGAGAGTGGGCTGGCCGGTGGGTGTGGCCCGGGTGCCATAGGTTTGCCTTAAGGATCTATATGAGACCCGGGTGCGGGGCCGCCTGCGGCTCCCTTTCGGGGGGGCACAGCCGGGTGTTTTCAAAAATAAAAAATAAAAAAGACTGGAAATGTCAGATTCTGCATGTTGAGTGCTTGCTTCCCCCCCCCCCCAAAAAAGCAGTATTGACTGTGTCTGTCGGTTCTGCAGAGGTTTTTATCCCTGACAAGGAATGATCAGAGGCCTTGTTGGGCTCGATGCCCCTGTGGCTGCAATATCCAGGAGAAGGAGACCAGGGGTGGCAGTGAACCTGCTCCCTCGGCTTGAAGATGTCCTGCCCTTGCTCCATCCCTTGGACTGACAGGATTCCGGGCACGGTGCTGGGACTGCAGTAGGAGTGCCCGGTGCACCAGCTGAAGCAGCCAGCTGGAGACTCCTAGCGTCTTGGCTGGCTGTTGCGGTGGGGGTGGGGGTGGCTGCTCAGAATGGCGGCCTGAAACTAAGCCCCTCCTTCCTGGGTAGTAGATCCCGGTGTGGGTAGCGGGGTTGCCGAGTGACTGGGGGTGGAGATGAAGGGTGGCTTGAAGAGAAGTCGTGACTTCTACCTTTCCAGTCAGAGCTCACATCACCCAATTCGGCTGGGTGACAGGCCCTGGCCATTCAATCGCTTTTAAGGAAATCAGCAAGGGCCAATCAGGTTCTCTTGGCCTCCTGCCCTCCCTGCTGTTTTTCTTCCCTCTTGTGGTAGGAGGGAGTAGGGGCACGTTGTATTTTCTTGGCAGTCAGTCATCAGGGACTTTTGGGGACAGGCTGACTTGACGGATGTGACTGTCCTGGTCAGGAGAGATGAGGGACGGGAAGCCAGAGGGGGAGGTAGTTTGGGGCTGGTGTCAGGGAAGTGGCAACAGACCAGCTGACCTTTTTGGCACTTACTTCTCCGCTGACACTGTCTCCACCTTCTCCTGGAGCTTTCTCTGATCAGAGGCTAGAACTCAACACATTCCTAGCCTTTCTGATGGAGGAACTGGAGCTGGAAGCTAATTGTAAGCAGACTTTTGGAGCTCTGGGCTGGAGAAGGCCCTCAAAGCAGATTAAGCTCCTGCCAGGCTGATAAGCATGCCCCTTGCTGCTGCACTTGCTAAATGTTTTTGGAAGCTGACAGCTTTGAGTGATGGCGTGTGGGAGGAAGGCAAGATTTCCCCCAATGCTCCTGGGGCCTGTCTGGGCTAGGGTTTTGTGTTCTGCTCTGTTTTTCTGCCGTTAGCCTCTGGATTTGTCCAGTGAGCTCTGAAATGGGAATGAACTCAGGGGTACAGGCTTGTCAGAGTTTCCCCTCCATCCTTGGAGGTTGGGCTTATGAGGTGTGGTGGGCCATAGTGGGAGGCCAGAGCAGTGACTCTGGGATGTGACTCATATCCAGCCTGATGAAGAGGACCTAAGGAATCAGAGGGAAAGTAGATGCTGGAGTTGATTGTTCATACCCAGGCAGCTGCTCTGCCTTTGCCCACTTAACCCTTCACTTAACATTGTTGGAGGACTTTCCCTGGGCAGGCTCTGGAAAGGTGATTCGTCACCTTCTTGCCTGAAAAAGTGTTCTGCAGCTACTCACAGAGGGTCTGGCATGGTCCTGTTTCCTCAAGGCTTTGCTTCCCTCTCTCACCCTTGGTGCACATTTCCCAGAATACCCCATTCCACTTTGCCTTACCATGAGTGCACTAACCATGAGGATGGTTTAGATGGACTGCTAAGGAAATTGGCTACTACCCAATAGGCTATCCTGGTTCTTACCAGTCTGACCTTTACTTATGTGTCTGGGCTTCTTGGGGCTCTTCTCTGTGGCAGGTGGTAGATCCTTGTTTTCATTGCCCAATCCTGGCATCAAAGTGACCTTGGCAAAAGGGATTTTCCCATCTTTGGACCCGGCTGCCCTCCCAGTCTTCCTGATGCTGTGCCCATTCACTATGTAGGGAAGCCTCTCCATGGTGACTTGAGGACTCTACCTGGCTTGACATCTGATAGTCTCTAATCTAAAACATAGTATTTATCACTAGAAGATACTCAGGAAATGATGGATTAAATGCCAAATGATGTCTTGGGGCCTCTTATTCCCCTTTTATTTAGGGGAGTTTTGGCAGAAAGCTGGGTTTTGCAGTGGTCAATAGCACAGGTTTTTTAAAAAATATTTTATTTATTTTTTTTTAGAGAGGGGAAGGGCGGGGGAAAGAGAGGAAGAGAAACACTGATGTGAGAGAGAAACATCAATCGGTTGCCTCTCATATGCACCCCGACCAGGGACCAAACCAAATCCAGACGTGAGCCCTGACTGTGAATTGAACCTGTGACCTTTTGCTTTGTGGGACGACACCTGACCAACTGAGCCACACAGGTCAGGGCAGTAGCACAGGTTTTAAAGTCAGATGGATATCCAGGGTGTCCTGTCTCTGCCATATAATAATAGCTGGATGACCTAGGTGACTAACCTCTCTGGGCCTCAGTGTTCCCATCTTTAAAAATGGGCATAAACAACCACACAAATAATGTGGATTAAGGGGGAGGGCATATGTGAAGTATTTAGCCCAGTGCCTGGCAAATAAAGAACACAATAAAACCATCTATTTATATTGCTAAGCAGAGACAGGGCATGCTAATATGGATCTAATAGCCTGGAAGTAAGAAAAGACGTAGCTTATTCTCTCAAGCCCTTGAGAAGGTATCAATTGGTTCATAAGGATTTTCAGAGCATCGATCACCTGCCTAGCACAACTGACACAGTGGGAAGATGAGAGAAGGGCAGAACCATTTGTTGAGGGCCTGATGTTCCAGGTTCTTTATATATAATCTAATTTTATCCTCACAGTAACACTTAAAGCAGATGTGGCATTTTTTATAACCATAATAATATAATAACGGCAAATCACCAGCACTTCCTATGTCCCAGGAATTGTTCTAAAGCTAGTACGTAAAATACCGCTTGATTCTTACAACAATCCAATGAAATAAGTGTTATTACTGTCATTTTACTCAGAGGAAACTGAGGCAAAGACTGGGTTAGTGAACTTGTGAGTAACAGAAGTAAAATTAGGACTTGGACAGTCTTGACTGTGGACTCTGTGCCCTTAATCATGATGCTACACAGAGGTAACCACAGAGTCTTCCTGACTTATTTCAGGCTCTGATTTATAAGACCACTGCTCTAACCACTGAGCTAGAAGAGTAAGTGAGACTCAGTGAAGTGGAGTCACTTGCTTCAAGTTATCCTGCTCCAGTGTGGTAGAGCAGGGATTCCAGCTCTCAGGTTGTTCTGGCTTCAGGGCCGGTGGCCTTCCCCCTTTCCATAGCTGCCTCCTTCAGCATGTTCTGGCAGATGAACTGGGTAAATAAAACATGGCTGGCTCTTGGGGATTTTATAGTTTAGTTGAGAGGCATAACTGATGTACTAAGGGCAACAGGGCAAAACAGAGACAGGACTAAGAGGTATGTTTGGGATTCAAAGGAAGAGAAGGGCCATGATGGCCAGAGAAGTCCAGAGGGCTTCGTGGAGGAGGCAGGATGTGGCTGGGCTTCAGAAATAGGCACAAATGGCTGGGTGGGGAAGAGAGGGGATGAGATGGGCATGATAGGGAAGAATGAGGAACAGGGCCACGCAGTGGGGCAGAGCAGGACTTGATGTCACCACAGGGAAGCTGCACCTTCATGCAATAGGTAATTGCTCTGTAGCTTCCTTTTAAAAGGTGATGAGAAAAGAACCAAGTCTTCTCACAGTTGAAGGATTGGATTTGCATGCTGGCTTCCTAGTGGATAGTAATTTTGAGCATGTATGGTGTTTATGAGAAGCTGGGGAGATGGTGTCCATAAAAGACCTGGTTCATAACAGACCCTTGGGAAATGATAGTGATGATTATTATTAGCTTGGGGTCCAGAATATTCAAGGTGGTAGTTATAGGGGAAAGGAGGCCATTCTCATGGCTCCTTTTTTTATGCACCCACTCTCTTCAGCCAGTGACAGCCCATTTTCCCCTAAGCCTGCTCTCCTCCATCAAGTGTGAAAAGAGCTTACAGAGCCAGCAAGCCAGAAAATAATTCTGAGGTGCAGCCCCATTGTCACCACAAGCCCCTCACCTTGAATCTCTCCCACAAACCTACAGCTGGGGCTCGACCCCCCCACCCCCAATGGGGAGAACTGTGTTCTGCAGCAGCACATCCTCCCAAATTCCCTTCCTGGTGCTGGGATACCTGGGCCTTCCCCCAAGAATGAACATTTATAGCATCTGCTCTGTTAACGTGGTGTATAAATTATGACCATGTGCAAAGACTTGTTTTAGAGATAGACTCTGTGTTAGTTCAGAAACCCTGTCCGGCCGACCTTCAGATAAGGAATGCTCTTGAGCTATTTGAGGAGAGGTTGGCCTATTTTTAAGAAGCAGTTGCAGGGAAATTTTTTTATATATAATACTTTGATATTTCCTGTTTTTAGGAGCCTGGTGCTCAACTTGCAACTCATTTCTTTTAAAAAAAAAAGTAATTAGAAGTGATTGAAATCCTCTGTGGGTGTTTTAGATGTTTAAAAAGAAAGTGCAGGCAAGGCCCCTGGGAAGAGCACTTGGCTCCAAGCTTACAACCTGTTGCAACTTTACCCCATTGTGTTTTGATTAGAATCCGTGCTCCATCATCAAAGTTGATTATGGATTTGATTAGTGCATTTTTTTGCTATTGTGTTATTCCCTTTCTTCTCTTTCTCAGTTCTTGGAGGGGAATGTGCAGCATGGTTATCTGCCAACATGCAAGACTGTTTATAGTTCACATATTATTGCTTATTTCATGGGTTAATTTTTTGAAGACACTTTAAGGGTGGGACTGGTGGCTTATTTAGTGTATCATTATGTGTGTATATATATGTATATAAATACATCTACTTCTGGATATGTATATATACACATATATACACACACATATACAAATATATACACATGGAACAGCTTAAAGTAATGAGCACATGTAAGCACACACACATCAAAGGCCAGGCTGGAGGAATTATAACCGAATTTCCAACTTTCAGAAGAGCTAGATTTGCTTCCCACTTTTCACACTCTTTTCCTCTGTGACCAAGATAGAAGCACCAAATATTGGTGTTTCATTTTATTTACTTATAAGACATAAGAGATATAGCCTTGAGAGAGATGTTTTAATTAGGCCTTAGTGAAGATCCTGAAGCCAGTTTGAAAAAGCCAAACCACCCAATGAGATTTTGGCTTGAGGTCAGAGATTCTTATTTCTTAGAATCAGGTTCAGCAGTGGGGAAGGGAACCTTTGTGGAGCCTCTGCTATGTGCCTGGTAGTCTGTGTGTATGTGTGTGGGTATAATTTAATTTGAGACACAAGAAACTGGGTAAAATGTAAATGGATTTTATATGAGAAAGCTGAGCTTTGGGCTAGGTATTTAACATCTAAATCGCCAGTGTCTTCATCTATGAAGAAGAAATATTGATGCTCATAGATTGACTATGAGGGTTCAGGGAAATAATACAAACAGGTTGCTGAGTGTTGTGCCTGGTGTGTAATAAGCAAGGAATAGATATTGCCTATTTTTATTACCAAAGTCAGAGCCATGTTTGGAAACCAACCAGATTTGCCTCATTCCAAGCTCATGTTCTTTCCACACTACCTGTTTGCCTTCTAAGTGCATGGTTGATTACATGGAAGGACAGATGGCTGGCACTGTGAAAGCAGAGAACATGGCAGGGCTTTGATCAGATGAATGGGGAGCAAGAGTAAATTAAGGACAACCTCCTCTAAATGAGTCATATCCAGAGTTGTGAAATGCAACCTTTACATTTTAGTCCCAGATATGCCATCCTGGCAGCACTAACCACACTGAGGGATCTGCTGCAAACCAAACGTATGGGAAGGATCTTTTGTACACACGGTCTGAGTTGGCACAGTGGAGATGATCACACGGACAGAGAATGAAACAGTCCCGTTGATTGGACTTTTGAACGGTTCCTTATTGTTTTGAGGGCAGAAGGAAATCCCTCTTTTCTCATGCCTGGCCTGATTGTGGTGGGAGCTAGACCTTGTGATACTTTGGTCATTAGGTGCCCCAAGGCATGGCCAGCTGCCCAGTGGTTTTACCAATAGCTACAGGGTCAATTTTAGTGGTGACTCTATCCTTTTTCAATGGGGACTTGGTCACATTGTTCAAGGAGATGGACAATGTGCTCCTAGAATGTCTTGGGCAGAATGAGCCATGTGATTTTGGGAACAAAACTGGGTCAGGCTTTATGTTTCAGTCCACATAAGACAATAGTGAGCCACATAAAGGTTTCATAGGAACCCTAAGCCTCCCACACAGAACCTAAAGAATGATTCATGACTTAGTGCTTCCTTTCCCAAGGAAAACAGACCCTCTCTTGTGTTTTGCAAACAATGGCCCCACAGCCTCCAAATATTTTGTCTCTCCTTCCAAGTGAAACTTGAATACCTTTAGTGAATTTTGGGTTGTTCCAACCTCGCCCCTCCATTTTTTTTTTTTTTAAATTTATTTTTAAGGAGAAGGGAAGGGAGGGAGAAAGAAAGAGAGGGAGAGAAACATCAGTGTGAGAAACCTTGATTGGTTGCCTCTCATACACGCCCCTACCAGGGACAAAACCTGCAACCCAAGATGTGCCCTGAATGGGAATTGAACCAGTGACCTTTCTCTTTGCAGGACAACGCTCAACCAAGTGAGCCGCACCAGTCAGGGCCAACCCCTCTGTCGTGGTGGGATGGAAGATAGGGTAGAAATGGGGACTTGGTCAAAATAATTATGAGCCTATCTCCCAGGGTTCTTTGGGGGCCTTTGAACAAAATCAGTTACTCAAGGCAGTGTGGCACGATAAAAATAATTATAACAATGGTGGCTGACACTGATTGAGCATAGCCTCTCTACCAGGATAATGCATAGCAAGGGAAATATATCATTTCATTTACTCCTCACATCCCATGAGGTAGATGCTACTTCCTGAATAGAAATAGGAATGACAGTTGTGAAAGTCAGCAAGTTTGGTTCTAGTTGTCTCTTTTGACACTTTGCCGCATAAACTTCAATAAGTCACATTGTCTCCCCCCCCCCCCCCCCCCCGCGTGGTTGCCTCTCACTCACGCCCCCAACTGGGGACCTGATGTGCAACCTAGTAATGTGCCCTGACTGGGAATTGAACCAGTGACCCCTGGCTCGCAGGCCAACGCTCAATCCCACTGAGCCACAGCAGCCAGGGCCCACATTGTCTTTTGAGCTTCCATTACCTCATCCATAAAAGAGACAGGGTAATACATACTCTGCCTTTTTATAAGAATTATTGTGAAGCTCAATAGAAGCAGTTATTATGAATGAGGTACTGGTTTAAGCAACTTACACCCTAAATGCCCTTTAAAGGAAACCAAGGCTGAGAGAGGTTAAGTGACTTTTCTACTTAGCACATCTAGTAAAGTGGTGGACCCAGAAATTGAATTCCTATCAGACCCCAAATTCAAGGTTTTTAAATAATAAATGTGAAAGCTCATTGAAAAAAATGTTTGAAAAGACATTATTAATACTGAATCAAAGTAAATTGCTATAAAATTTCCTTTGTTGGGTACATATGCCATTTGACTCCAACTCTTCCCCAGAATTTGGAAATATTGAAAATATTCTTTCAGATATTAAATAAATCACTTAATAATATCAATTAACCCAACCTAGGATATATGAAATTCTAAGTTCTCTGAGACCTTACATTTCACAAAGTGTTATGCTGCATGTAATTGGCAGGGCTGGTTTTGGACAGAGGAAGGGAAATTTTGTTGGCATGATGAAGCAATCAAATAAATTCAGATTATGGATCATTCTTCAAGATAACAGATCATCAAAACTGTCAATGTCATGAAAGACAAAAAATTTTTAAAGGCAGATAAAGGACTATTCCAGAAATGGAGACAAAAGAGCTTAATAACCACATCCAAAGACAACTCCTTGAATGGGTCCTGATGAGGAAAACCATTAATGCTAGAAAGGTCATTTGGGAGAGAAGTGGAGAGATATGAATGCAGAATATATATTAGATGGTATTATTCCATCCACTTTAGTGGTATTAGGGTTATGTAAGGAAAATGTCCTTTTCTTGGAAGATACATGCTGATACATTTAGAGGTGAAGTGTCTTGATGTCAACAACTAACTCAAATGGTTCAAGAAAGAAAAGGGTGAGTGTATCTGCAGAGAAAAAGAAAGCAAATGTTGTAAAATGTTAACTGGTGAATCTAGGTTAAGATACATGTACAATTCTTTCAACTTTTCTGTGTTTGAAGTTTTTCACAATAAAATGTTGGAAAACAAAACAAAGCCCTGACTGATCAGAGTCTATATTAGCAATCCCCTTGACATTTACAATGTACCCATGAGAAGATAAATCCAATAGGAGTGAGTGACTGTGTGTGTGTACGTGTATACACTTCCAATAAATAGCCTGGCCAAGTTCATTTCACTAGATCTAGGATTGGACCCTTATCTCTTTTGTGATGTAGTGTGAGAAGCTTGGCTTAATTCCTTGTCCTTTTATGAGAATGGTAGCTGGCATTTTATGGAAATCAAAGGACCCAATTTGATTTGGTAATGTTTTGTAAAATTCTAAGGAGTTTCCAAGGGTGGAAATATAAAAGAAATTTTTAACAGTGAAAAGATATTAAAAATATATTAAAACCCCTTGGTGAGTTCTACCAGTCTATGCATGGAGAAGGGAAGGAGTATGAGTGGAAGCAAGCTCTTTTCTCTTCTTTGACCCTCTTTCTCTTCCCAGTACTTAGGTCTCCTTTGCCTGGCTAAATTGTCCCTATCCTTTACCCATTCAAGTTGAGGCTTAGTGTCACCACCTCCAGGAAGCCTTCTGCTACCACCATGGTCTGGATGCAGTGTCTCACTCTCACAGCCTGCTCTGTAGCCCCCACAGCTTGGATTGTGAATGCTTATTTGGCTAGATCATGGCTTCCTTGAGGTCAAGGATGTGTCTCTCTTCATCCCTTTTTGTTCAAGGCCGGCACACAGTAGGTTCTTAGTTAATATTTGTAGGAAAAAGGAAGGATGGAAGTGGGCATATAAAAAGAAAAATTAAAAAACAGGAATATGTGGAAACTGAGCACCAGCGGTGTTCATAAATCTATGGCTAGAACGTAAGGATCCCACAGAACTCCTCCTTGGGATGTAAACTGAGAAGTGATGGTGGGTGGCCAAGCATAGGAGCAGGTGACTTGAACACTGGCTGAGGCCAGCATCGAAGTCTCAATGTCAGGTCTTAGGGAAACTCACCTGCTCTGTCTGGGCAAAGGGAATGGGAAGGTTCCTTTATAGAAGGATGTTTACAACGTCCAGACTGTCTGGCTGCTCCAATGAAAGAAGATCTGTCAGGATGTGATAATGGTGGTACTGCGCACTGGAATGGGGAGAGAACACCATGGACTTTGGTGGGTACCCCACAACTTTGGAAGGCGGACCTGAGAAGGGTTCTGTAGGATTTTAGTTGGTTAAGAAAAGGGGAGGGTTTAGAGAGTCCTAGGATGGGGCATGCCCTCTACAAACAATGATTACAGCAACTATGTGCCATTTCATACTTAATTTTAATTAATCCTTACACAAACTTTCTGAGCCAATATTATTGAACCTAATTTATCAGTAAGGAGAAAATGAGGAATCAATGAGGTCTAGTCTGAGAGGGGTCATGGAACGAACATGTTCAGGTCACCTAGCTGGTATGAACAGTGGTAGGATTTGAACCTGAGTGTTCCTGATTCTAAAATTTGTGCTTTTAACCACTGCCTTCTCCTGCCAGTAATTGGAAGAGGCCTGAGGTGCTACTTATGACAATCAAGCCTCACCCTGACAGGGTAGTTCAGTTACAGCATCATCCTGCTATGCCAGGGTTATGGGCTCTATCCCCAGTCAGGTCACATACAAGAATATAAGAATCAACCAATGAATGCATTAATAAGTGGAACAACAAATCGATGTTTCTCTTCCTTTCTTGCTTTCTCTCTCCCCCTTCCTCTCTCACTAAGATCAATCAATAAAAAACGTTTAAAACGACAATGAAGCCTCCTAACCCTCTCTTCCTCGAGGCCTGCTTCCTGTTTCCTGGGCCTTGGCCTCTTCCCTGTTTCCTTCTGGTCGGCACCTCCTGGGCCTGTCCCAGCCTGTCTCCAGAGGCTCCTCATTGATAGAATGGGGAGCCCAGTGCTTTTTCTCACATTCACCGGCAATCAGGGCACCATCTTCTTCTCTCACTGCTGGGGCTGCTGTCCCCCAGGTCACCCCTATGCTGCTGGGCCTGGCGGGATCCATGTGCCGAACAGCTGGCAGGACCTCCTTCCTGTCCTCCTGCCACAGGCTGCTCAGCTGCAGCTCAGCAGACAGTCCCTATTTCGTGCTGATTTGCTTTGATTCTTTTCAGACCTGCAAGTGACGCATGTTTACGTCAAAACGTGTGGGCTGCAAATGTCCCAAAGCTGTCAGACCTTCCGGTGGGCTAACTTTGGTACGGAGGAAGGCAAGCCCTGGAGGGAAAAGAGCCATTTAGGTGACAAAACCAGATTTAGAATAATCAGGCTTACTTGGGACGTCTACTTAGCGATGTACGCCTCAAACAGTTGGGACATCCGAGCTGGTGTAGAGCTTGGGGGGCCATCTGTTCCCACACTTCCTTTGTACACAGGGGGAAACCATGGCCCAGAGAGGGGGCATAACTTGCCCACTGTCACCCAGCTCCAAGGGCAGAGCAAAAACTGGAACCCAGACCTCCAGACTCCTGGCCCAGTGTTCTTTCCATCTCATTCATGGTGATCAGATGTTCTGCTCTGAAGGACCTCATGGTTTAAAGAGATGGGAACAGCTTTGAGCTATGTTCTTGTCCTCTTCCTTTTACCAAGTACTTAAGTGTTCTAAATTCCCTTGTATTAGAAAGCTTTTGCATTTGGCTCTGAGTCAGAAAGTCAGAAACTTTTTGTGGTTAGTATAATTGTGGCCACAGATCACCATTGAATACCTCCCATGGGCCAGAAACTTCACACATATGTCTCATTTAAGCCTCACAACCCGTGATAAGTCTGGTGGCATTCCATCCATTTTACATAGGAGGCCCCAAGAAGGTCAGAAACTTGACCAAGACCACATGATCAGTATTAGAACACTTTGATTTCATGTTTATGTTCTTTCTGACATGCCTCTTAGGAACCCCACCCCCCAACCCGAGTAGGAAGTCAGAGGGACCCAGGTTAAGATCCTATCTCCTCATTTATTTACCTGGTATCTAACCTCCCCAGTGCTAGTATAGGGCCTGGAACACAGTAGGCATTCAATAGATAGGTGTTAAACTACAGCTTGGACAAGTCAGCCCTGCCAAGCCTCAGTTTCCCCAGGGGAAGTGTAGCATTTCATTGGGTCATGTGGATTAAAGTAGTTAGTGTGTATAAAAGTGCCTGGTGTGGGGTAGATACAATCACTGTTATTTACTGAGCACTTACTATGTACTGGGCAGTCTTCTAAGCATTTCATATGGGTTTTCCCATCTCATGATCACAAAGGCAGTAACTTCTGAGGTAGGCAGTTTTTTTATTGTCTCCATTTTACAGGTAAACCAAGGCAGGGAGAACATAACAACTTGCCTGAGGTCACCCACCTACAAGTGGAGGAGCCAGGCCTGACACCCAGGTGGAGCCGCAGAGCTGGCCTTCTTCAGCCTCCTTACCCACAGTGTGGTCCTACCTCCATGCGGCTTCTAATTAAACCCAAATCTAGTTGAGGGTGGAGAGGAGAGACATAGGCAACTGAGCACACAGAGGAAGACTTGCTTAAGGTTCTTCAGTGTGAGAGGTACAAAATCCAGCTGTGACTTGCTTCCTAAAACAGCCTGGGCTCTGTTCTTTGAAAGGTGCTGCCTCTCTCCTGGGAAAGGACACACTGTTTAGTCCCAAGAAGTACCCCCAAATTGGAGATGGTCACGAGGAATCAGGGACTCCCAACTGCCTGGTAGACTGTGTGGCTTTCCCTCTGGTCCCTGCTTCTCACTCATTTGGCATCATTTCTTCCCTGAATCACAGAGCAAAGACCAATATAATTTTGACCTAGTCCCTAGAAATGCTTACCTGGCTAAAAGTATGCCAGCTTCATTACACTTTTAGCCACATCTAGATTTGAAGTATATGAATTGCCCACACTTGTGTATCCAACATGAACTGTTGGTACATTTTGTAACAGGAAGCCACTGGTTTTCCATTCCAAAGAAATGGAATTCGGTCAGAAATTTGTTTTTTTGCAGAAACTAACTCGTACCACATTCCACTGCTGTTTTGAAGAGCGTCTGGTCACCTGGATTCAGAGGAAGCTGGCCATGGGCGAGGCCGGGCTGGCCACGCTGCCTTGTTGTATTCTCCAGGTCCAGTGCCTTCCAGGCGACCTCCGCCTGGCTCTCCCCAGACCCACGCCATCTGCAGTGTGTTGCCTTTGGATTAGTGTATGGCCAGACAGGGCGCTTATTTTAGAACTGGAAGGAGAGATGTATCAATAAAAAAAAAGCAGGGAAGGAAAAAAACCCATTTAGTGGTTTTAAAATGTCTCTCCCTTAATAGGACAGATTATTTTTGTTTCTTAAAAATAACTTGTAGTTTGCTCCTCGAAACAGTTGGAAAGAGAGATGAATTAGACTGGAAAAAGGAGGGGGCTGTAAAGGTGGCCTGTAGGTTTCACACAAGACAGGTTGTTTCTCCCAACCTCCAAAGCCTCTCAGGCTCCTGCTTGGCAGACTCGGGGCCCAGCACATAGTAAGTGTTTACTAAATATGAAGTCAATAAATGACAGGGACTTGTGCAAGATTCTAGACAGAGCTCGTACTAGCATCCAGGTCTGAGTTCAAGTCTAGGGCTCTTATACTATTTCACCAGACCCTACTAAGGAATTTACAGTGTGTCCCTTAAGGTGCTAATGAGTGAAAATGTCATCCCTTTGACAGTGTTGTGTCTTTCATGGGGGCTTCTAGTACAAAGGGTGGGCGAGTGTCTCAGTGTACATGGATGAGTCAGGTCGGCAGGGAAAAGGTAATATTTTTGCTCAGTGTAGGGAATCCCCATCCTATGAGCAGACTCTTCGTCAGAGTTTAGGGCTGGCTCTCAAATGCCCCCAGTGGAGTTGAGATTTGGGTTTGCCAACATGCACGGGTTCCATTTTATCTTTAGTCTATCTTTCTCTTCCTTCCTTCCTTCCTTCCTTCCTTCCTTCCTTCCTTCCTTCCTTCCTTCTTTCCTTCCTTCCTTCCTTCCTTCCTTCCTTCCTTCCTTCCCTCCCTCCTTTTTTCCTTTCTTTCTTTCTCTTTTTTTTCCCATCCCTCCCCTTCCTCTTTTTTTTTTTTTTTTTATTCTTTCTCTTGGTCACTTTTTGTGCTTTAAACCCTTTGTAATAGAAGTATGGTCTGTGAACCAGCATTAATGGCATCACATGGAAATTTGTTAGGAATATAGAACCTGGGCCTAGCCCCAGACCTTCTGAATGAGAATTTGCATTTTAACAAGACCCCCCCAGATAATTGATAGGTAAATTGAAGTTTAAGAAATGGAGGTGCTTTCATGCTCTCCCCACTTCAGAAGAAACACTTAAGAGAAATCTCCTTTCTACAAAGTATTCAGTCACTCCCTCCATCTGGAGGCATAGACCCCGTTGCCTCTAAGAGCCTCACCCTGCAACCAGTCATGGGAGGCATGGACAGGGCAACCCTAAAAGACGGTATCTTAAAAGAAACTTTTAGAACACATGGCCACCCCATTTCATACATTGTTCTGTCATATTCACCTGTATACTTGGCTTTGTAGCCAATGTTTGGTGAGCCTGATGGGGGGCTGTAATCTATGATAAGTGCTTCTGGGAGATCTAGTCTTTAACCTGGTAGCTCAGGATTGGAGGACCTCACTCTCCACTCTGCCATGTGTGCTCTTGGCTGGTTGAGAAGACATCTTTCAGAAGCTAAAGGCAGTTCCACCCCAGCCTTTCTCCCAGATGGCTGTGAAATGCTTTCTAGATGCTATAGCAGAGGCAGGACAGCTATTCTTACAGCTGGCACAGAGCCCAACTCCCATGATCCCTTGCTCATTGAAAGTCTTCCATTTCTCCTTGAATTGCAATTGGGACTTGCATTGCATGATTCCAGCACATGGTTATAAAGGCGGCAGGATGTATCCTGGAGTACCAAGAGGAGGGGTTCACCCAAGTGGCGATGCTGGGCTCTTGATCCCTGCTTCAGGAAGCCCTCTCAATAGGCAGGTGCCGTCTAAATGTAATCTGTCTGCCTGCTGGGGCATTTCTTTAAATCATGCTGTATTGGGTATTGATTTGGTGAAAGCCCATTGATAAGACCAGAGCAGACTAACTGAGCCCCTGAACCAGGATTTTGGTGGAATTATTGTCTAAGGCTGACATCAGAGCTTTTTCACCTTCTTCTGTGTGAACAAGGGCTATTTAAAAGCTGCTCACATGCTCACTGGTGCCATAGAAACCTCCTGTCCTTGCCAACACCTGTGTCTCAGTCAGGCATGGGCCATCACAGCTGGAGCAAGAGGCCTCACTCAGAAATCTGCAGGAGGAAGAAAGATGGCGAAGGGAGTAAAGAGAACTTTCTGCCACCTCCCCTGCTCCCCTAGACTTGTCTCATTCAACCCCATCCAAGCCACCTGGAGGAGGGACCTCCCCAGCCACACTCAAGTTCAGACCTGGCCCTGAGGAAAGCTATCCTGTGACTGAAAGGTGGTCAGCCTGGTATCAAGAAGTTGTTTGTGTGTGGACACACACATGCATGTGAATGGACATCTGGGTGAGCACAGGCATGTGCGTGTGTGTGTTTGTGTCCAGCAGCTCCTCGAGAGGCTGTAGAAAATCCATTTTGACCACTGGGAGCACCCTAGCATGTGAGGCAGTGTGGGGAGGCTGAAAGAGCACTGTTCTAGGAATCAAGGAACGTGAGTTCTCTTTCTAGACCCTACTTTAACAAGCTGCATGACCTGGGCACATGTCCAGCAGTTCTTTGCCAGGAGCCTGTGGGGTTGTCAAAACAGTACCCATGCCCAGATGGCACCCTTACAGATCCAGGTCTGGGAGGATGCATCTGGACTTCTTAGGGCTCTGAGGGTGTTCTGATGCACACTTGGGTGACAGCTCCTGGATTTGACATCAGCCCCCTCAGAGAAGTCAGGATAATGCAGGTGGCCTCGGCCGCACAGACCAGGGTTTGGATTGAGCTCTGCCCATGGAAGGTGAGGCCTTAAGCGAGTTGATAAAGTTGCCCCTGCTCGAGAGTGTCCACATGGGGCTGCTCTGAGCACTAAATACCATAATGTGTATGAAGCATGTGGCAAGTGCCTGGCATTGTGATGAGTTCTCCCTAAGTGTTTGGTCTCAGGTGTGTGCACATGTGCATGCATGTGTATTTTCTGCTGTACCCTAATATATGGATAGAAACCTCTCAAGAAAAACCAAGGCAGAATGCAATCAAGAAATGAAATGACAGTGCTCAATTATATTAGTGTAACTTGGCAATAGGGAAACCAATTAATTCTTTCTTTCAGATAGTTAATAACAGGAAAGAGAATGTGCAAAGAAAGGTCCTATGGGGCCAGAGAGAGATTCCAAGCGTGCATCTCTTCCTCCTGACAGTGGTTTTTAAGCTTCTTTGTTCATCAGTATTGCCTGTGGGCTTGATAAATACGCAGAATTCTGGACTCCAGCCTCAGAGACTCTGATTTTGCAGATCTGGGTGAGGCCAAGAAAAGGTTTTTTTTTTTAATGTATTTTTTATTTTTACTTATTGATTTGGAGGGGGAGAGAGAGAGAGAGTCATTGATTTGTTGTTCGACTTATCCATGCTTTCATTGGTTGATTCTTGTTTATGTACCCTAACTGGAGATTGAACCTGCAACCTTAGCATATCGGGATGATGCTTTAACCAATTGAGCCATGCAGCCAGAGCCATGAGTGCATATTTTTGATGAGTATGACCAAGCGAATGTGCAGAAGCTAATCTGCCGCCCCCACTCTCTTTGGTCCATAGTGAAAGGTCATCTTGGAGGATTAAGAGGAGGAGGGAGCTGGGTGAGTTGAGACAGGCAAGAATAGGATCCTAGATAAAGTAAGAGGGTCTGAGGTTTGAATGCATGCAAGCTCCAGAGAAAACCAGGCAGCATATTTTGGATTTGGTTTGCTGAGCAGATGGTAGAGGACTCTGGTGGACAGGGATCCCTGGCTCTTCTCCTTGCTGCCAAGGGCTAGGGTTGCCATGTAGGTGGGCATCGCACCAGGATATCACCCACTGGAAAGGGTTAACCAAGATTCCTGATGAAGGGTAAGTGTCCTTTGGTTCTCTGTTGAAGGCCCATGCTGGCTGCCTTTAACTGCCCGACACTGGCCCTAGAGTTCAGCATCAGTCTCTCTGCTCATTCAGAAGTCAGGGCTTAGGAGCAACCTGGGGCAGGAAGTCTGGGAGTGTAAAGTGGATCTGAGATACTCAGGACCCCAGAGTAGGGTGGCAGAAAGAGGACCAGAGATAAGATGATGAGTTGTATATTTAAGTGCTCTTATTATGAGCCATGTGAGCTGAGAGGATCCTCAGCCAGAGTCCCAGGTCTGCAAGGGTCCCAGTGTCCCCTTGATAAAGCCTGGACCAAGATATTCCCATAATAGTGGCCTTTGGATCTGCTGGTGCCCAGAGAGCACATTTTCCCAGCTCTTCAGTGCATTAGGAAAAACTAGAAATAAGAAGGGATAGAGGGGAAAGGAGCATGTATTAAGCACCTAAGTTCCATGCTACATGCTGACATGATTTATCTCATTTAGCCTCCACCTTTGGAGGTAGATTTCATTAGTCTCTTTTTACAGATGGAGAAAGAAAGGCACAGAGAGATGAAGCAACTTGCCTAATTCCACACAGCTAGGACTTGGCAAAACCTGGGCCTGAACTCACTCTGGCTCTGATGAATCACCCTGAGTTCCTCAGTGAATGAAGGGGAGATGTTGCTGCTCAATCCTCAAGTGCAGGTCCTTTGGAAGCTGGCTTCCAAGGGTGGGGGTGGGGGCAGGGCACAGTGTGGGCAGAGTGCCCTAGGGTCCCGTGACATGTGGGACATTTCTGAGCCCTCTATCAACAATCCAGCCTTCAGTAACATTGGCCTGGCTGCCGGCTGCTTTCACCACAGCCAGACCCCCCACCCACACAGGCAAAGGCTGTGGCCAAGGGCACCCTGGAGGGGGAGGAGGAAGTGCCCTCCAGGGGGGCCTGTCCCAAAGTCCCTGAATGGCCCCATTGAGGCACCAGGCAGGATGACAATGGGCCTGTTGGGGCCCTTAGTCTGGTCCACTGAGGTGAGAGGGCTGGGGCTGGGCAGGCAGTGCTGGCTCAGAGGCCAGACGCTGACTTCCAGGGCTGGAAGCCAGCGCCTGTGACGTGCTCTGAAATGCCAGCTCTGCTTAATGGGGCGCAGCTGGGGCAGCTCCACTCCCCACCCCACCCTCGCCAGGAAGGCAGCGTGAACCCTTTCCCCAGGCCACAGGCCGGCTCTTTGCCTCTTCCCTGCCTGGCACTGCTCTGCCTGTACTGTGCCTGGGAGGACTTCCTGCTCACGGGACTGTGGGTGGCCCCTTCCAGTGTCCCCTTGGTCCTCAGGCACATTCTTTTCAGCCCATTTGGTGCCCAACAGCTTAGGGCACCTCCAGGTTGGTTTGCCAGATAAAAAGCAGGGTACCTAGATAAATTTGAAGTTCACATAAATAATAAATGATTTTAAATTATGTTTAAGTATTGAACATTAATTAATAAATAATGAAGACAGAATTAAGATATGGGTTTATTTGGCGTGTCATGCATGGGTCATGATTAAATTAAAAAATTATTGGTTGCTTATCTGAAATTCAAATTTAACTGGGAATCCTCTATTTTCAGCTGCTAAATCTTGCAACCCTAGCTAAGGGAGTCATGATGAGCACACATGTGGGGGTCACTAGGACCCAGCTGGTTTTCCTTGATGCTACCAAAGTGGGACATAGGGAGTAGGAGGCCTCTCCTGGGCCCATTCTCCACCTCCTACATCCCATATATAGAATTCCTAATACCAAATTCAACAGGTGCTTACTAATAGGAAGTCATTGTCCCATTGTTGCCCACCCTGCCCTGCTCCAGGAGCTACAACTTTCTCTCCCAACTCCCCTGTGGGAGGGAAAGCTGTGAGGTGCAATTCCAGTTGCTGGCTATGTACTGCCTGTCCCACTGGGCTGAACCATGGTGATCTAATGTTGAATGAACCAGATGTGATCTCTGCCCTCAAAGGAGCTTACAGGCTAGACACACAGTCAACAGAAGAGCTACCAGGGTTCAGCGAACCATAAACACTGTGGGTGGGGGGAGGGGATCAGAGAGGGGCTTTCTGAATCCCAGGAGGGTATGTCACAGCTACAGGGACAAACATGAATAGAGCTCTCGAGGTCAAGGGATCCAAGTTGAAATCATGGGTGATATCACTGAGCTGACGAGCTCTGTGGCCCTGGTCAAGTCATTTACCCTCTCTGAGCCTCAGTTTTCCTCGTCTATAAAATGGGAACAACATTCCCTGACTCTAGGGACCAGTGTAAGGTTCTAAGTAAAATGATGAATGTCAACATGTACTACCAATGTACATATTCATAGATGGAACGTGTGCGCATGTGTTGGGGAGTGGGGGTAAAGGCTGAAGGAGGAAGTACAGGGTGGCTAGGAATTCTGGGGCCCCATGAATGCTCTACACCCGTCCATACTAATCCCTAAGCACACTGCCTCTGGTTACATCCCTGGTCATCACTGTCAGTGTTTTTAAAGCATCCTTCTTCCATTCAGGTGAGTGACAGTGATAACAGATGTTTGTATAGTGTTTTACTGTTCGCAAAGTATAATAATTAAGAACATGGGCTGGGGATTCCAATAGGCCTGGGTTCTGTCTGCTGTGTGACCTCAGGTAAGTACTTAACATCTCTGCACCTTAGTTTCCTCCTTTGTGAAATGGAACCTCATAGGCATGGTTGAGAGAATGGGAAGAGACCATGTATATAAAGTGCTTAGCATGAAGCCTGGCACATAGCAACTGTGGGCCGCTCAACTCTGTGAGATAGTAACTGTCAGGTAGAGAATGAACTGCTGAGTGGTAGGTAACCAGCCCAAAGAAGCAGAGCCAGAGGGGCAGCTATGGGAGAATACACCCTTGGCTTCTAAGGAAGCTTTTGGTCACCCAGCCTTCAGGGGACAGCTCTCTGGGGACTAGTTAGTATCAGGCCCTCCTTGCCCTGTTGTGGTCTGTCCAGATACTGGGGTGTCTCCAGGAGATGTTGGCATGCCTGTTTGTGCCTAGCCCAGCCCTCCTTCCTGGGAGGTGGGGAGAAAGGGCATCCTTCAGGAATCTGAGGATCTATGCGCCTCACAGCATCCATTCTTCCTTTGCTGGGCTTGGAGTCTCAGATGTGGGCGTTTTTATAACCTTCTTAAACCTTTCTGTTAATCGATGCCTGCACAATTATACTGTTGGCATGGGTGCTAGTTTCATTGTCTCGAACACAAAAGCAGCTTTGAAAAGAAGGGGCATTTCTGGGGAAAGGCTGCGGTGGGCCTCTTATAGGAGAGGGCAGACACCAGCTGACAACTTCCTCTCCTGTGGGAGTAGGTGGATTAAATTGCTCCTTTGGGCAGCACTCTGGTTTCTAATGGACTAATAACAGCGAACTGTGATTGTGGAAGGGCGAGAGGACAGGGAGCTAACCTCCACTGAGCACTTGCTGTGGGCAGCACTGTGAGGGGGCTTCCTTCACAGCATCAGGTTAGTTCCCTGACTGCCCTCTGGGGTTAGGTCTTAACCCCATTTTACATAGAAGTAACATGAGCTGGAGAGGCCAGCTGATTTGGCCTAGGTCATGTGACTGGTAAATGGTAGCACCAAGTTGTGAACTCAAGAGCATTCGGCTCTGGAGTCCACACCTTGCTATCACCCAAGCACCCAGGTCTACATGCTTAAGGGGACACCCAGACAGCAAACACACGTGCTTACCTTCAAGGTTCCAGTGAAGACCTAAGATGCTCTGCCTACTATACAGTGGGCATTAAGCCACTGGCGCCATTGGTGCCCAGCGTCAGAACAGAGGGCTGAGGCTTCAGGGGGAGATGGGACCAGAGCCAGTTTCTGACCTCACCTCTTTCCTTAAAGGGGATAAAGGATATTGCATACACGGAAGGAGAAAACAGGGTTTTCTGATGACAGCCCGAGCCAGAGCAAGGCCTAGAGGCAGGAATGAACATGGCAACTGTGCAGTGGGTGATCACAATGATGAGACCCGTTTTGACTGCTGCATACTGCAGGTGGTGTACTTGTAAGACAAACTTGCGGCTGGAGGCCTGACCAGGGTTCATTGGTAATCTTGGTACAACTATTGATGTCGGTGATGGTGATGATGGCTAATGCTTCTTGAGGCTTACTATGTGCTGGGTACTAGTCTAAGAGTTTTACATGTATTAACTTGTTTAATGATTGCCACAGTCTTATAAGGAAGGTACTATTATTAGCCCTATTTTACAGATGACAAAACAGTGTGGTGGGCATTGGGGCTGGAGAGGAACATGCTGATCTGAGAGCCCCTGAAAGAAGAGTGAGCATGGGACTAGGTGCCCCGTGTCAGGTGTCAGGAAGGGGTGAGCAGGGGAGGCTCTGCAAAGACTGCCAGGTGAGCCAGAGGTCTTTTATAGGAGCCAGCATCCCAGTGGTAGTTATTGGTTGGCAAAGGCAAGGTAGCAATTGTCTGAATGCCTGTGTTAAGATGTAAATGTGCCATTTGAAAGGAAGAATATAATAAACCTGTGCCAGACACAGACACCTCAACATGAGTGAGGTCATCAGCTGCAGTGCAGGGAGGATGTTTTAAGAGAAGGGGACCCAGGATGGGTCAATTGTGAGAAGGCTCGTGCCAGCCAGGTCCTCCCACTAGGGTGTGCTGCCTTAAAACATGACTCCCAGGATCCCCTTGGCTCCCAGGATCCCCTTCTCTTGAACTCCTCGCCCTTCCTTCCTACTCACACTCAGTCTGACACAAAGCAATTCATGGTAAGCATTCATGGCCAATGCTGGTTAGATATTTCTCTTCCAAGTCACATGCTGTCAGTTCAACAGACTCTCAGAAACTTGGCTGATGAAGGTGGGGATGTGAGTAATCCCCATGAGCTGGGCAGGGACAGGAGCAGTTCATACATCCCACCCCAAAAAATGACCAATGAGAGGGCCAGAGTCTCTGCCTGTGCTTCATACCAGCAAGTGCCCGGAACCCAGAGGCCATGGACCCACACACCCACTAATGTCAGGAACCACACACTCTCGGCCATGTCTGCCACAGAGGGCTGGGTGGGGCCCGTGAGCCTCCTCTCAGGCTGGGAGGGTAGAAAGCAGCCCTCAGCCCCTCAGCCTCTCAGCCCCACCTCAGTGGTATGATGTTATGACAAGCATGGGCTCTCCAGATGGCCTGGCCAGAGTAGGGTCTTGGCCTCATGCTTACTTGCTGTGTAACCTTAGATTTCTCATTTGCAAAATGGGAATAATGATAGTACCTTCCTCGTAGTGTTGAGCGGAGTCAATCAGAGAAGGCTTCAAATGTGCCTAGCCCAGGACTTGGCACATAGTAAGTGCTCACTAAATGGAAGCTGCCATGGTTGCCCGACCCCGACTCTGAACCCCCCTAGGAAACCTCAGACTTCCTCCATGGCTGCTGTGACCTAGCCCAGCATCAAGCGGCTCAGTGCCACTGATCGCAGGGGTGGCGGTGAGATCGACTGGGCCCCTGTCCACTCTGCCTGGCTCTCTCCACCAGATCCATGGTTGGTACAGGGTGTTAGTGTCACCCTGGGAGCAGCCCTCTCCCCTGGCATCCTAGACAGGGCCCTGTAGAATTCCTTTCCAGACCCACAACGTTTAGTTTACATCAGAGGTAATGACAGTTTTAACCAGTATTTATAGAACACCCACTGTGTGCCAGGTACTGGATTGATTAATGTAATCTTCACAACCATTCTATCAAGTAAACACCGTTATCATTTCATTTTACAAGGGAGGCAACAGAAGCATAGCAAGGCCAGCTCACTTGCTTGTGCTTGAAATTATACAGCCACATCAGAGGTAGGACTCAAACTCCTAACCTCTATGACATTCTGAACAAAGGAGTTTGAAGCCATGTCTTCTGCATGTTGCATGAAATTTTAATAACCTGCTGACAGCCCAGAGCTTTGCTATTTCTCTGAGCACAAGGGACCAGGGCCATCTGTTGGGTGCTTTTTTCAGGGAGCTGGTGTGACTTGTTTCAAGATAAAATGCAGAGAAATAGCATCACTTTTTTTTTCCCCATGGTAAAAAATAACCTGCAGGGATAGAAAGAACAAACCGAGTTTGGAAGGCTGACATTGTGGTGAGGAAGGAGCTTCAGTGCTGGCGGCTGCCCACCTGGGTGCCATCTGCTGCCATCTGCCCAATTTGGGGGCAACCTCAGCCTGGCCTGCCAGTGCCTGTCTGGCCACCAGCATCATCCTTCAGAAATAGAGGAGGTTTTCAAAAAGCCTTTGGCTCAAAGCAGCTCAAGGGGCAGAGAGAGGTCCATGGGCGGTAGTGACAGTTCCAAACATATTATTGTTCATTCATGGGTGCAGCAGTGACCAGGTATCTCCCCTTTACTATGTCACCCAGCTCCAGACACAAACTGGGCATGGCATTTGATCATGAAACATGTTATTTAAAAAATGAAAAATTGGAAGTATTTGGTGAGGTTGAGATTATGTTAATGTATGCAGTTTCCACTGCCGCTAAGATTAAAAATAGCTTCCTTTTAGGAAAACTGGAGCTACTCACTGTCAGTCTGCCTCTAAGCCACCTCTGGTTGGGTTCCAGGACTGGTGGGCCGGGCATGGGGCACGGTTATGAGGACATCCTTGGCTGTCCCAGGCTCTGGAGCTTTGCTGAAGCAGAAGGTAAAAAGACAAGAGCAATCTTCACAGGCATGTTTAATGGAACGGAACTTGATCTGCTAAACTTCAATGAGAACTCTTGTCAGCATTAAAAACCCTGGGGGAAATTCTGGTTCTTCTCAGGAAGTATCTGTTCTTGAGGCTTAGGTCTCCTGGGGCATCTAGCATCTGTGCTAGGTATGTGCTAAACACATACACTGATGGATTTGGAGGTTAGTTTCAAATTCAATAACCATCATTTGTTGGATGCCTACTGCGGGCTAAGCCTTTTTAAAATTTTTCATGTCTTGCTCATAATAAATTTATAAGGAAATTACAGTTATGTCCATTTCACAAAAAGGGTAACTGAGGCTTACTCTATGTAATTGATTTGCTAAGAAGTAATTAGTGGCAGAGCTGGGATTTGGACCAGGTGTCCGCTCTCCTAATCCCTTTGCCAGCCCGCCTTCCCCAGCCACCTGGCATGGGACCACAAAATGCAAGTAATTTGGAAATATTTGGGTACCTTTAAAAAACTATCACAAAACTCCTATATCCACAGTGCTTATACTTTACTCCATAGGAAGGAGTCAGTACGAGGAGGAAGGGAGGGAAAGAGGATGGAGGAAAGAGGCCCATCTGTTGAATAGATAATCCCAAGGCACGGTAATGTGGAGGAGGTGGTATGTGAGGATCATAGATTTTGGGGTCAAAGAGGCTGGATTTAAGGACCATCCTTGCTCCTTCCTAGCTCTATACTTCTGTGCAAGGCTAGTATGCTTTGAGCTCAGTTTTCTCATCTGAAAAATAGGGATAAATGTTCCTATATCCCAGCATACTTGAGAGGGTTCAGTGAAGTCACACATGGAAAGAAAGCACTTACCAGCAAGTCTGAAGTGCATGTGGTGTCCAATGAATGGTAGCTATTACTAGTTATTTTCTGATTTCTCAGACCTAAGCAGATCCAATGCAAATGATTAGGGGGCTGGGATCAGTAGGTGCTCTGATAGCCTGATCAGTCCCCAACAGTGCAACTGCTGACAAGCTGACAGCAAAGAAAGAGGGGACCAAAAAATCCACTCTTATCAGCACGTAGAGCAAGTAATGATAGTCATGACGCTTCTTGGGTCATTAGAAAGGTGAATTTCAGTTTGTTATATTCTGCTATTTGAGAAGGTGAAACTGTCTAAGACAAAACTTCATGGGGTAAAAGGGGCTCAAATCCTGGGGACTAGTTAGGTTTTCCACGTTGTGTGGCCCAGACCCAGGCAGAGTGGGGGCCCCTTGACAGATGTCTGCTGAGGATCCCTTCGGAGCCTGTCAGCCTTGCTGGGGCCGGATTTCCAGTTTCATAGATGTAGATCTTAAATGTGGGTGACAGATGTGGGAGCAGCACATCCAGGAGATGAAAAGACAGCTCCATCTGCTTGGTTCTGGGGTGCAGTGAGTGGATGATGGCTTTTCCTGGTGGGGAACTTGTGGGTGAGTTTCCAAGGGGGCGCATATTTATAGCCAATGTGGACACCTCAGCCTGGGCTCCCGCCACCCCGCGTGGTAGGTGAGGTTGGCAGATGGCGCTTGTTTGTTAGGGGTGATGAGGGAGGGCCGGTTCCTGGTCATTGCGAGGGGAGCTCCAAGTCTGTCCCCTGTAGAGGAAGTCGCATAGGTTTTAGTTCCTGCTCTTCGTGACAACCCTTTGAAGGTGTTTTAGTAACTGCATATGGAGGGCTTCTGCTGCTGGGATGCTTGGCTGCCTCTCCCAAGCTGCCTCCACAGTGCAGAGCTGTATGCTGGGGCCCAGAGCCACCATGGAGCTTGGCAAGTTAGGTTTTGTCCCCTGGGCCACACATTGGTACCTGCTGGGAGAAGAGGCAGTAGCTTGGAAGAAGACACAGCTAATAGGAAATGTACAGTATAATTAGAGACATATACAGTTCTTATCCTCTTCTGTTATAATCCTCCACTTGGTCAGTAAAATTTAAAATCATTTATTGAGTTGTTCACATATATCAGACTCTTTGTTAGTCTCTTCACGTACATTTTGTCATTTATTCATCATAGCAACCCTATGAGATCGATTCTCATTTTAGTCCCATTTTAATGATGAGAAGAGGGATAAAGAGAGGATAAGGTGTTCAAGGTCAGAGAGGTAGGAAATGATAAGAGTTGAGTTTCAAACTCAAGTTTGTCCAGATAAAGAAGCTGCCCCTGCTCTTGTCCCGATGAATCTCCACTGTGCATTAGAAGCCGCAGCTCCGGAGGTCTGAACCTGGTGCAGGCAGATGAGCCCACCTTCCTGTCCACGTTGGCTGCTTCCATGGGAAGCCATAGCTGCTATCGCCATCTAGTGGCGTTCTGCAGCAACACATGCACGGGGACTTGTGTGATATCATTAAGGGTTGAGCTGATAGCATCCTGGAAATTGAAAATCTTAATTTAACCTGCTCACGGTATAGGGGGCAAACCTGAGATCCAGAGAGGAGCAACAGTGAGGTCGAGGCTCAAATTTCACTCTCCTCATTGGAATTTTGGAGAAACAACTGAACTCCTGTGAGCCTGTTTCTTATTTAAAATGTGTTGAAAATTGACACATCAACTCACAAGATCAAGTGGTTACGAGGTTGTAGCAACCGGGTGAGGTCAGTGCTTCTGGACACGTGAGCCCCGGGTTTCAGCCTAGCATCTCACCTCACCTTGTTAGGCAACCTGAACCCAGCACAGAGGCAGGAGCAAGAATGGACGTGGGTTCTCCCTCTTTGCTGCCCCATGATAAATTCAGACTGGGTGAAGCACTGGGGTCTTTAACCCCACCCGTGTGTTCCAGACCCTTTCCTCCTCTTGGGTCTTGCCTACAACCTCCTCATCCAAAGGTAGCATCGGGTGGAGAATACCTGGTGTCTGCAGTTCTGTTGTGAGCATGGGACTTGTGCCTGGGTTTCCCTCAAGGACAAATTCTGGGTCCAAATGAGGGAAAAGACGGAGCTCTCCAAGAGAAGGCCACAGAGATGGGCTGGACTCAGCCCCAGGAATGCGATGTTATCTGGACCTGCACAGGAAGCACCCACTCATCCCTTCCTGCTGACGGACAGAAAGCCCGGGGTGTAATATTGGGCAGTCACCCAATATTACATCTCGCCATCCTGCTGGGGCAGCTATCTGAACAGGTCCAGCCCAAGGCGCCTGGAGTATCTGCTTCCCCACCTCCACTCCAAGTAGATCAGGACCATCCCCATCCTCAGGCTCTATGGGGTCTCTTGAGGATGTGATGTGCTCTCCTGCTGACAGCATCCCCTTCCTGTCCACTGACTTCAGGTGCAGTTGAGCACCTAATATGTGCTAGACATTGTGTTGTATGTTTTCACAGAGATTGTCTTGTTTCTTCCTCAAAGCAGCCCTTTGGGGTTATGGTTGTTGTTCCCATATTACAGATGAAAACATTGAGGCTTACAGAGGTTACCGCTCAGTGAAATGGAAGCTTGGTGTTAGGGCCAAACTTTTTGCCTCCTAGTCTTTATGTATTCTAAGGCATCAGACCGTCCAGAAAGAGACCTGGAATGAAGGGCCATTACAGCGGTGAGTCCCAGGCTTCACTGAGCAGAAAGAGGAGGATCCCAATGACACACTTTGCCGGATACCCAGGGAAATGCTCTCCTGCCAGTCTCACCCTGTGCCAGGTGTCGGCTCTCCCCTCTTCCCTCCCTCAGTGCTAAGTACTTCCAGATGGTTAATCCTGACGCCACTCATGTGGGGGGGGGCCCATTTGGAGACAGTGAGTTAGAGAGAACACAATGGTGGGGGTGGAGGAACACAGGGCTTCTTCTCAAGCCACAGTTTTCTTTTTTAAAGTTTCAATGAGTACTTTCAATTTAAAAAGGAATATATGCAGATAGGTTTTTTTTTTGTTGTTTTTTTTTTTAAGTTGTAGCTACATGGATAGACAATGAATAGAAAACACCCATTTTTCTCTCAACCGGGCTTCCTCGCCCTCTCCCAGCAGTCCCCTCTCTGAGCAGTTTCTTGTGCATCAGTCCAGAATTTTTTGTACAAAAACAAGCATATTCAAATACATCTATTTTTCCCTCGCCCAGCTGGAATCTCCCCATCCTCACCATCTTATGGCGATCGGTTTTACTCTTCGCCATCTCCTGGCATAGGCCCCTTGCCCTGTCTTTAGCAGCTTTACTGCCTCTCTCTAGTGTATGGCTGTTGGCTCCACTCATGGACATGTGGCCATTCTGTCTTTTTGCCATCGTGAATGACATGGTCATGGGACCTTTATCTTTGTGCAGTTGCACACGAAGGACTTTAAGATAGATTCTTGAAAGCAAAACCATTGGGTCAAAGTACATACTTTTTAGATTTTGCTAAATACAGCCATATGGCTCACCAGAAAGTTTGTACCAGGCTGGCCTCCCACCAACGGTGAGTGTAGAAAGGGTTGGCCCCTGAGAGAGGCGTCTAGCAGTCAGAGCGGGCAGTGGCTTAGAAGGCATGATTCTAGAGGCAACCAGGGACGGCTCAGCATCCCGCCTGCCCCAGGAATCTCCCTCTCTGGCCTGCCATGGTGGCTAGAGTTCTCCCTTGTTCCTTTACCTGGACATTGGCTCTGGGCGAACCTAATACCTTGGGACAGATGGCCCCAGAGGAACAAATCTGGGCTCTGCGAAGGGTAACAAGGGGGGCCCACTTGCCTTCATCAGCAGTGGACTGTGGACTTGGTCAGGGCTATATCATGACTATCATGGCCCTTGGAACTTTTGCCTTTGGGGACCCCTTCTTCCACTACAGAAAAAGGATATTAAATATATATTTTGTATGATTCTGTTGGTAAAAGACAAATATTATCCAGCTAGATTATATTCATTTTTTTCTTCTGATTTAAAAAATATTTTTAACCTTCCCATGAGACCCCATAAGTATCGTGGGCCCTAAGCACTGTGCCTAATGGGTAAGTTGGTCCTGGACTTGGTCCCCAGGTGAGCTTTCCAGATATATCTGCTTCCCCACCTGTT
Source organism: Furipterus horrens (assembly GCF_987537825.1). Classification (NCBI taxonomy): domain Eukaryota; kingdom Metazoa; phylum Chordata; class Mammalia; order Chiroptera; family Furipteridae; genus Furipterus; species Furipterus horrens. The sequence goes on along the minus strand of NW_028327172.1, from coordinate 31,272,053 downwards.
ACCATCCTTCCTTGCCCTGGCTTTTGACACTGGAAGGGTGTGAAATTCAGGCCACATTGGGTCTAGCCAGCCATCACCTAAAACCCTGGGCAACATTTGGACCAGGTCAGGGCTGATAATCCCTAAGGACATCAGAAGCCTACCATTTCCGAAGTATTTTTACCCACATAGTTATCTGAAAATGTTGTGCCCATTTTACAGATGAGCAAATGGACAAACCAAGAGAGAAAAGAGAAGTGACTTGTCCGAGACGTACAGATTGTAAGAAATAGAATTGTAGGCCCCCTGCAGACTCAGTCCCTTCATGCCCTCCCCGACGGCCACTGCTGCTGGCCTGGTTCAGCCCACACTGTAGGATCCATCTTCGTTCTCTGCACATCCTTGATTGTGTGACTTTACAGAAGACAAGGCAATGACAGTGCCACAGCCTGGCAGGCACACAAGTGGAGCACCACGTATCTGGGTGACATATGGAAGCCAGTGGCAGCCGTGCTTCCCGAATCTCTCCCTAGCTGACTTCAGCTGGGTGTGTATGTTATTTTAAACTAGAGTAACACTGATTGTCACACTTGCCCGGAATCTGATTTTCATGTAAGCAGAGCATGATTAGGAGTTCAGAATCAGATGGCTCAGCATCAGTTACCTCCCTGTTATACATTTTATTTATGGAGCATATTTATTGGCTTTAACTCAGAGGCTGCTGGAAGGGCATGGAAGGAGAATTAATCAAAAGAAGGTGGATTTAATAAGAGGTTGTGTGTAGCAAAATTAGAATTGGATTTATTTCTTTTTAATTTAAATTTTATCTGATTTCCATGTTCTTCTGACACATATTACCCCATGGCCTCACACCCTCCATTTCCCTTTTAGGCACCTCATTTCCATTTGTCCTGTTGTCCTAGCCCAAGTGTCAGTCAATCACATCCACTTTCTAGGATGGGCCCCACCATCTGTATTCCTGACTGGGAGGGTCCACAAGATTCAGTTTTCTAAAGCCAAGCTCTTTATCCTGTCCCTCCCTTTTTAAAAAGCCATCATGACTATTGTCATTGTTGTCTGCCTTTACTGAACACTTATTATGTCATCACTTATATTATTTTACCTCCCAATAATACTTTGGAGTAGGAATAATTTTACCCAATTTATAGGTGTGAGACTTGAGGTTCAGAGAAGTTGAATCAGTAGTTGGAGGTCACAGAGCACTGGCAGAGGATCTAAATTATCACCTCCCATTTCACTGACTGGGTCACTCTCACACAAGACAATCAGAACGGGCTGAATAAAGCAGGTTCACTAGATACCAGGGGTGTAGTAGGGGAAGTGGGACCTGGGACAAGAGCTAAACCTAATGCTCAGGTGATCCAGTGTCCAAGCTGTGCCCGTGTGGAAAGGCAAATCAACTGTTGTCCCATTCCTGGCCCCCTTTGCTTCTCCCTGACTTGCTCCAGGCAGTGGTATTGACTGGTTTCAAGTTTTGATTTTTTTAAATTGTTTTTCTGTTACAGATGTCCAATTTTTTTCCATCCATTGCTCTCCCCTTCAAGTTTTGATTTTTTTTAAACTAAAACTTAGGCTGAGTTTGGGGTCTTCTACTCACTTACTTTCCCTCAGCAGTTATTTCCCTTCCAGGGAAGAGTCAGTGTCACTCTCCCTCCTGACAGTGATCCCATCTGGAAACCGAGGACTCTGTCCATGAAGAGACCATGAAGGGTCTGGAAGGCTTGGCCAGGATGCTAGGCCCCTTACCCTCAGGGTCCCACTCACCAAGCGGTAGAGGGATGTGCACAGCCTGGGAAATCTGAGCACGTGGCGATGGAGCGCGGCATTTGCGGGATATGCTGGGAATGTAATGAGACCCTCTGGAACTTTTGTGGGAAAGGCTCTGATGAGAAAGGAGGGAGCACAGAGGCCTCAGGCAGGGCTGACCCATGGAGGGGGGTGGAGCAAGGCTGGATTTCCTGAGGAGCACATTGCCTCCCAGTTGAAGATGGTTCCCTGAACTTGCTCAGAGGCCCTGTGGATGCCTGCACATGCCCTGGGGTCTTCACATCAGTGCCAGGAGACAGAGAGGCAGACCTCTTGACACACATTTTCAGGTGACCAAGGATGGCAGAGGTCAGCTAGGCCAGCCTTAGTTATTGAGCATCTGTGAGAAGGATGGTAAGACACACGAGACCTGGACCCACCACCTTCCAGGCGTCTGGCGGTGGCAAAAAGACATGTATTTGGACAGCTGGGAGTGAAACAGCTTAGGCAGGGTTTGAATATCCCACCTGGGCGACTTCCCACTATTTAGCCTTTTCCGGCTCAGTTTTCTGACATGTAAGTTGGATATCATGAAACTTATGTCACACTCTCCTTGGGGACAAGGGCTGTGTCCGCCTTGCTGTCCACTTTATCCCAAGCACCTGGCGTGGTGCTGGGCACAGGACAAGTGCCACATAAACACCTGTTCAATGAATGAACATTAATGCGAGTATTAAATGTATTGATGTGGTAAAGTGCTTTGTTTGGGGGGTCATGGCTGCCTTGTGGGTGATGGCTTTAATACTCCCTGGAGGGTAGAGCACCACTTTTACCGGGAGATACAGACCAAGGAGAAGCAGGCTTGGAGGGAGCGTGGGGACATCTCTCAGCCAGGCTTCCTAGATGGACAAAGACGTGAGTGAGAGTGGTCAAGGATACTGAGAGGCAGAGAAGGGGGAGACTTTGGCCGAACTTCAAGGCCAGTAACGGGCAGAAGACAGGATTGAAACCCAGAGATTGTAACTCTCACCTAGTGTCATTTCTGGGCCATTCAGAAGTCTTGTAGTAAGCAGTCATTTAAATTTTACCAACAGATTATGTAAGCCTCCGCTGTACGATGCTCTCAGAATTTCAGGTGGACTCCTAATTTTAGAAGCTGAGGTTTTGACAATGATTGATTCATTTCTTGGTTTATTTTTAATAAGCTTAAAGGCTGTTGTTGATAATCGTTTACAGAGACATTTAATGCAGCATTTATAGTTCTGACGCCACAGGCCTGGAACTCATTGTATCATCATTAAAACGACGAGACCAAGATGGGAGAGGAGGTGGGGTGTCCTTGTCACACGTTTGTCCTCACCTCTTGAAGCATCCACTTCACTATTCCAGTCATTGTGGCTGCAGTGACTTTGTCCCCCGCCTGACTAAAATGTCATTACAATTTATTACAACTTCATTCTTTTGATACTAAGCCGGTTGATTAGGAACTGGAGACAGCGAGTAATTAAGCTCACCTGTCAGAGCTTAGCTGCTGTCAGGATGAAGTACATTCTCCCACTTTCCCTTTCAGTTCCCTGAGTGTCAAGGCCTCCAAGTTAAGCTCCTTATGGGAACAATATCTGACCCAAAAATGTTAGAACAGGGATTGCCGAGATGGAAATTCAGTTAAGTTACTTATTTATCACGACTTAGAAGAGCTGGGAGTTCTCAGGCTGCTGTAAGGAAAACGGAGTTCCAAACCATAATAACCAAGGGAAGCAATTTTTGGGATCACGGCACTCAGACTTGATATTCATTCATTTGTCCCCCAGAGAAGAAGTTCAGGTCAGTCCAGAGACTTTTAGGATGAAAAGTGCAAAGTCCACAGAATCTCCTAGGGCTGTTTGTCATCTGCGGGGGGACCTGCCTCATGTCTGTGGCTTTGAGGGAGCGGTGGCAGATACTTGGTTCCTCCTGATGCGCCACATGAGCCAAAGGCTGGATGGAGCTTTGTTCTTGGCTCTCGAAAATTATGGTCTGTTGTACTTCAAAGGGATTCTAATGAGGACACTGGAGGCACAGGGAGCTCCGCTTGACAGATCCAGTTTTCAATTCCATGGAGTTTGGAGTTCATGTGATTTCTCTTGCTAACCTTTCTCTCTCTTTCTTGCTTTATCATTCTTGCCTTCATTTCCCTTCTGCCTCTGGTATGCTCATCTTACCCAAAGTTTTACCAACAACTCCTTTCTGAATTCTTTTCTCTCTTTCCATGCAAGGTTTGGCAGAAATAGCCTTCCTTTCTAAAATGTTTATTAAAGACATCTTCTGAAAAGCTATCAAGCCTGAACCTACTCTCTGATACAGATCTTATTCTCTCACCATGGCCATAGATCTTGTTTTGTTTTTGTTTTTTTTTTTTTTGCTTGTTTGTTTGTTTGCTTGTTTTTAGGTGTGTTTTTCTCACTTCCCTTGGCCTTTCAAACAATTCTTAGACCTTCGCCAGGGAAGAACGGACTCAGGCTTGCTGTCCCAGACTCTGCACACATTTGCCACCTCTGTCAGGGTAGAGTTTAATGTCGGTGAGAAGTTAGTGAACACCATCCCACCCTCACGCTGCCTAGGTAGCTTGTAACAACTCATGCTTTCCAGTGGTGCTTCTAGAACAGAGCCCAAGGTAGGAAGTGGTAGAATGTTCAGTCTGGAAAGGACTTTATAAAGAGCTCTATCCCTCACTTGAGATGGAGTAACTGAAGACCAGTGAGGGAAACCAGCTGGCCCAAAGTTACACAGGAGGCAGAGGCACCAGAATAAGGCCTCAGCCCTCCTGCTGGCCCTGTGCTGTATGTCCTTTGAGAATTCATTTCTACGTGCAAGTGCCAGAATTCAACATCCTTCCGGAATTAAATTGCAGTTCTCACTTACGGAGTATCACCTATGCATCATGCATTAGGCTGGGTGCTTTTTATATGTACCTCATCTCATTCTCACCAGGTGCTTTATGAGGTAAAATTCATTTTACAGATGAAGAAGCTGAGGCGATGGTTGGCACTGGTTCTCGAGAGCCAGTTGTATGTGTCTCCTAATTTCACAGTCAGTGATTTCATGTTGAGAATTGAATCAGCCACAGTGGGAATATTTACACCACAGAAATTGGCAAATTTTACAAATGAGAACTTTTCTCCATCCCCTGCCCCCACCTGCACCCCCACCCTAGGAGATCCAGTTTACCAACATACCTCTGGGCTTCCTGTAACCTAAGCAGTTTGCCCAAGGGCACAGAGCAGGGATGTTACAGAGGGGTGTCTGACTTCAAAGCCTGTGCTTTTGACCATCACTCTATCTTCTAGTCAATCAGGCCAGGTTTTCAATGACTCATTCCTCTTGAGCTGGAGGCGGTAGGAGGAGAAAGCTAGCTTCCTAGGGTCTGAGTCACAGGATGGAGGCAGGGTGTGAGGGACCCATATACAGAGGGACTGCACCTGCTTTGCTGGAGAGGGATGCCCCTAGAGCATTTCCCAGACCTTACTCCACTCCAACCACATAGGCTTCTTTGCTGTTTATAAGTGTTCCAATTATACCCCTAACTCAGGGCCTTCATTGTTGCTGTTCCCATGGCCTTCAATGCTTTTCCACGGATAAACACAGAGCTTGCTTTCTCACTTCCTCCTTGTCTGTGCTCTTCCTTGATTAACCATCTAAAACAGCACCCCCACAGTTTCTATTTACTTCCTTGAGTTTATTTTCAAAGTGCTTATCACTGCCTGCCTTCATGGCACATATGCACTTGCTTTTCATCTTTCTCTCCAGTAGAACATAAGCTCCGTGAAAGCTGGACAAGCGTCTCATGTATCATTATAGCTTCAGAGTGCAGAATTCGAACCTCAGTTATTATTCTACTCCGCTCCATATTTCTTAGTCTTGCCTTAGGTGTCGATGGTGAGCTCAGTTATTTACTTGTAAAGGCAAAGGGCTTTCTCCTTGTTCTCTGATCTCATCGGATCTTCAAAGTCTACAACCTTCTCCTTCCATATTTCCACTCTCCCTCCCCCCTCCAAAATAGGCCAACGGTCAGCATTTGTCAAGGCTCATTTGCTGACAAATAATTAGTTGAATACTTTTAAAAGGAACATTTGACTCCAAGAACTAATTCCATTCCTGTCTTGGAAGGTGAATGTGGCTGTGTCATTTAAACTGATAAGAGGATGGTTGTGCTGACTTGAGTGTGACCTTTAGAGAAGCAGATAGGAGGGGACTTAGGTGACAGCCACAGTGGGAGTGACTGTAGGAATCCTGGCTGGGTGCCTGTTCACTCATTCAGCCCCAGAGGGTCACCCTGATGTTCTGACCCTCATTCCCTGGGCCATGCCTAGCAGAAATACAGAATCCCTTATACACACACACACACACACCTATTCTCCTTTCTTACTTAAAGAAATCATACATGTTTATTGTAGAAACTTTTAAATATATGGACAGGGTAAAAGGATAGTTGAAAATTACTTGTAATCTCACCCCTGAAGTCACAATTGTGAATATTTTGGTAAGTTTCTTTTTAGTCTTTTTTTTTTTTTTTCCCAAATAAGTAACTTCTTTGTATTTTCTGACCTACATTAAACAAACAGAAAAATCCTTAATACATAATGGACAACTTCCCATATGATTAAGTATGTTTATACACAGTCACTTTTACTAGCTGGAGAATATTAAGTTGTGTGCAGGCACCATAGTTTATTTAATCCATCCATGACTATTGGACAGTCATGTTGTTTCCAACTCTAGATTATTATAGACAGTACTGTGATGAAACTTTTTTGAAGTTTTTCTTTAAAAATTTTTTAATTAAAAAAATTTTCAATTATAGTTTATTCATTATTGTTTTGTATTACTTTCACATATACAGCATAGTGGTTAGACAATCATATGCTTTACACAGCGTTCCCCTGATATTTCCATTACCACCTGGCACTATACATACTTATTATAATATTATTGACTATTTCCTATGCTGTACTTTACATCCGCATGACTATTTGGTAACTGCCAATCTGTACTTCTCAATCCCTTGTGATAGAGTTTTTTGTTGGTACTTCTTAGACAAACAGTGATTACTCTCCTATTATTAACTTCAATTACTATAAATTCAATGCTATGGAGTGAATGTTTGTGTACCTCCCTCAAGTCACATGCCCTAATCCCCAAACAAGATGTATTGGGAGGTGTGGCCTTTGGGACATAATTAGGTTTAGATAAGGTCATGAGAGTGAGTGCAGAGTTCTCCCTCTACCATGTGAGGATACAGTAAGACAACCATCTATGAACCAGGAGGAGGGCCATCACCAAGTGCCCCACCATGCTGGCACTCAGCCTCCAGAACTGTGAGAAGTAAATGTCTGTTGTGTAAGCCCTCTAGTCTGTTAGAGCAGCCACTTCACCGAGTCCTCCCCATACACTTACTCGAGCAGTACCTATAAGGCAACCATGATTTTACCTCTGGGCCTTTGCATATTCTGTTCCCACAGCTTTGATAGTCCATTTTAAGCTTTTCACCTGATTATTATAGATTCTGTCCCCCAACCCAAGTCATACATTTCCTTACATTTTAATATTTCTGAAATGAGGATGAATCTAACAACCAGTGTGTGTATGTGTGGTGGTAGTGAGTCGCAGACTTTAGGAAACACCGTAATTCCTCTTCGTCCATCAAGGCTTAGCACAGGTGTCTGGGTTTAGGTTCCCTCCTCCGTGTTGTAGTAGCCTCGGGCGGCTCTCTTGTTGCACTACTTACACCACTGTGTGCTTGCCTGCTTGTTTGTCTCCCCTCACATGAGGACCTCCTTGAGAACAGGAAAAAATGCATTTTTGTTCTTGCACCTCCAGCTCCCATCAGCTCAGTAGCCTGGGCTCCAGGACAGGTGCCAAGAGCAGGTGGCAGGTGGGAGCTGGTCACACTGCTTGTTGCCTGTCCTCCCCGCTGAGTGGGTAAATGCGGTTATTTCCTCATTCCAGGCCCATGGAGAGCTCCTTCACAGAGCCCCTTGTGGGTGTGGGTCAGAGCCTTTCACCCGCCCCACCATTGAGGTTAATGCTGATTTCAGGCCCTGGTAGATGTATTCATTTGCTCTGAGGGAGGGCAAGGAGAAAGCTTGGCAGGCAGAGGTTCAGGTAATTTGTACCCACATGGCTGTTGAGAGCTTCCAAGAAACCACATTACCAGCACAGCAATTGTTTTCCCTGTGCTTCAGAGTGACACTCAAGAGTCAGGGGAAATGCTTGAATTTCAGCTTTACAAAAGGGCCAGCTAGAGAGATCACCTTTCCCCTCTGTCCCTCTCACCCAGCCCAGATACAATGACCGTGAACAAACTTGGCCATTTGAGCTTTTGAGTACCCCCACCTCCCAATTTCTCCCCCTCCTCCACTCCCTTCTGGGTCTTTCTCTTTGTTCTGAGTTCATCTTCCCTTATCTGCCTCTGCATGACTTTTTTTTTTTTTTTTTTTAATTAACTCTAACTCCAGAAAGAATACAGTCCCTCTTACATGGGTACATACACGGCACAAAGTTGGGAAAGAGAAGGTCATCCCTTTCTGGTCTGGGGGTGGGCAGAGTGGAGTGCGTGAAGCCTTCTTGTGGGAGGCAGCAGATTCTTGAAGAATGGCCCAGAATGAAATATTGAAGGAAACAGTAGAGGAAGGGAAGTCATTCCAAGCTCAGGCAGGAGCAAGACATGGTCAGGAAGGTGAGGACTGATGCTAAAGCAAACATTCATGTATAAAACCTATAAAGTACCTGCAATATGCACCTATCTATGTGGGTAAATCAGATGTCCCCCAGGCCTCTGGTTCTCCAGTTCATGCATCTGTGTGGGCTCTCCTTGTTTTCACTCCCAAGACAACAGAGCCTTCAAACTCAGTACCCCTCTGAGATCAAAGCAAAAAAAATCCATGATCATAAAGGTGCTGGTACCCAAAATATCACCAAATATTTTGTAGGGGAGATGGGAAAATGAACTTAATCTTGTATACCTCACCACAAACAACTGAAAATATCCATTAGACCTTTCTGTTTTCTCCCAAAGTTTTCCTTAGCCACACTATGGTATGGAAGGGTGTTGCTTCCTTCTTCCCTCACTCTCTTGCTGGCATTTTTTTTTTTTTTTTTTTTGGTATCTTGGATTCATCCCTATGGACTTCATATTCCTCACCCTTAATCAGCCAACTCTTACCCACTGAACTTATATACTACAAATCCATTACGTAAATCACCAGGCCCCCAGCCCCAGCATTTTCTTGATCTTAACCCTTGGGATGCACCTTCCTGCAAGTGGTTTATTAACAAACGAATGCAATACCTTCTTCTAGAGCAATTCAGTCTAGTGGCTGATATAGTCTCTTTCTTGTTATATGCACATTTTCTCATTCAGGCCCCTACAACAGCTATTCTGTTATCTTTGTTTTATAGATTAGACAACTGAAAATAAAGAAGTGAATTGGTTTGCCCCAAGCCACTCAGCAGCCAGAATGGCAGAGATGAGACCTGGACTTTGCTACTTTTTAAAAAATGTATAACAGCCACCCCCCACAGATGGGATATGAGGAGGGTGATTTTGATAGGAGAAAGGATAGGCATGTAGATTGGGGATGTATGGTAGTCCCTCTCTGTATCGCGGTTCACTTATCATGGCCTCACTGTATCCGGGATTTAAAAAATATTATATTTAATTATTTATCGCGGATTTTCCGCTATATCACGGGATTTTGCGATACTGTATACGTATGTTGTTAAAGTTACATCGGTTTAAGAGTGTAGAATATGTTTAAGAACATAAGCAGTGTTTATGAAAGTGTGGAAAAGGTTAATAAGGGAGTGGGAAAGGTTAATAAGGGACTGGGAATGGTTTATAAGTGTGTGGGAAGGGTTTATAAAGCCTTAATATATATATAAATACTAAAATAAATGTAAGGTTCCTACTTTGCATATTTTCACCTTTTGCGGGGTGGGGGGGTGTCTAGAACATAATACCGGCGATAAGTGAAGGAATACTGTCTATTAGTTTCCTAGTATGGCCATTAAGAAAATGCTATGAGTGGGTGGTGTAAAACAATAGAAATTTATTCTCTCATAGTTCTGGAGGCTAAGGGTCCAAAATCAACACGTCAGCAGGGTTGGTTCCTTCTGGAGAGTCTGAGGAAGATTCCACTTCCTGCCTGTCTCCTCACTCCTGGTGGTGGCTGGCAATGCTCAACATTGCTTGGCTTGTAGACCTGTCACTCTAACCTTGGTCTTCCTTTTCATATGGTGTTCTTCTCTGTGGGTCTTCACATGGCCTTGTTGCAAGGACACTAGTCACTGGATTTAGGACTCACTTCCATCCATTACAAACTTATCTTAACTAATCACCTCTGCAAAGACCCTGTTTCCAAATAAACTCATGTTCTGAGGCTCCAGAAGGGTATGCATTTTTCGTGAGACACCATTCAACCCAACACAGGACCGGTACTCAGAGATCCTGGAAGGTAATGCCCAGAAAGTGAGTTGTGGCTAAGAAACAGTTGTGCAGAGCTTTGTTAGGAGAAGGATGACAGGATCCAGCTGAAAATGCGCTGCCCTGTCCCAGCCCCCGCCCCCACACCTTGATTCTGACTTGTTTCCTGTGCGTTCTCTCTGGCTACAGCGTTCTGTGCTTTGTTGCTTTATTAAGGAATGAAGCAGGGTGGGCTTCCATCCGTGTTTTCTGAGGGTGACAGCCTTTTCTTCCTTTTGGAAACTTTGTACTTTGGAAACTTTGCACTTGCCTCCATTGTGCCTTGGGCTAATCAGTATGCCGCATGAAAGTATTTAAAGCCTGATGCATTAGTCACAACAAATCTGCTCCCTCTGGGAGTTGAAAAGACCGAACAGGCCCCCAGTTCCTTTTTGGTGAGCGCAGTTTGTTCTGCCTCATATCATTTACATTCAGCCCCTGCCTTGGACTTCATGCCCCGAGTCCCTTTCCTGAATTGTCCCTGCTGCAGGAAGAGCCTCCTAGGCCTGGTGAAGCCACCTTTGAAAGCCTTTCCCACGACAGGGGTCAGGGGCCAGGGGCTGGGGCAGGGCAGGGGATCAGACTGGGAGGGGCTGCTAGGCCAGGCTGCTCCATGGACAAGACCCTAATGCCCAGTGAACACTGTGCCAGCTGGAAGCAGTTGAAAAGCCCTGGTGACCACTTCAGTGCGCCTCCCTGACCCACCTCCAGCACACGCTGGGCTATTTTGATGTTGCTTTGAAGCTGGGAGAGCACTAGAACTTTGGGCCTGCTCTAGTGGCGGAAGCCACAGGCTCCATCTGCCTTTGTGGCTTTGCCAAACCCTTGACTGGCCTACCAGGGAGTGGGTTTTGGAGAGACACAGTTGGCTTCAGTTGGTGTGCAGAGGCCTAGGGCTTCTGTTTGTTTTGAACAGGACTAGTCAAGCAGCTCAGCAGTGTTTCTCCATAATGGGTCCAGCATGATGTCTTCAGATTTTGGGGCTATAGGTTGGGTGACAAGAAGAGAAATTGAATTCCTGAATCGATAGGTTTACTTCCTCTGCTTTCTTGTTAGCTGTGTAATCTCAGGTAAGACGCCTGATCTCTCTGAACCTTGTGTGTGTGTGCATGTTTTTTTTTTTTTCCCAGCTATAAAAGAGTGGGTAATTCCTGGCCCTTAGAGGGTTTCAGAAGCATGAACTGAGAGGGTTTATATAAAAGTGCTTTGTAGGCTGCAGTGTGTAATAGGAGGGTATAATGAAAAAAATGTATTACCCTATATCTGGTAATAGTTTACATTTATTCAGGGCATAGTATGTGCTAGTTATTGTTCTGAATACTTTTCATGATTGTCTAATTTAACTTGAACAATAGTCCTGGAGAGAAAACTGTGTCTTAGAGAATTTAAGTAATTTGCAAAAGATCACACAGCTCATTGGTTGTGAAGGCTACCCCTTAGTCTACACTACCTCTCTCCTGCAATAATAATAATTTTAAAACTTCCAGTTATTAGGACCTAATCTTTGACAAACCTGTGAAATATACTCTTTCTAATCCTCACAGCAGCCTTGAGGTATAATATTACCATCTCTACTTTAAAAGAGAGGCAATTGAAATTAAAGGCTTTAGTTCACTCCATTTATTGAGCACCTACTATTCTATCTGTGGCACTGGGGACACATCAGTGAACAAGATGGGGGGAGAGTTCCTGCCTTCATAGAATTTATATTTTAGTGCCAGGGAGACAGATAATGAAATACATAAACTAAAATTTAAATCATGGTGAGAGTGATGAAGGAAATAAACCTAGTGAAGGCACGGAGTGGCGGGTGGTCAGGGAAGGCCTCTGTGAGGAGGGGCACTGGGGGCTGAGATTTGAATGGCAGAAGAGGGGTGGTTGTGTGAAAGGTGTGAAGGGGCACTTTCTTCAGTGGGGTACGGCAGAGGGGCCGGAGGGCCTGAAGCAAGGGGAGTGCAGGGAGTGAGAGGAAGTGTGATGCAGGGTCAGGGGGCCAGAGGCAGTGGCCGTGGTGCACAGGGGGGTGGCTGTTGTAAGAGGTGGTGCGGGACAGGGACCCATCCCTGCCGAGGCCGATTTCTAGGGTGATTGTGCTGCTATGTCATTGGCTGTGTGTCTAGTAAGGTGAGGCGATGGTGGAGGAAAGGCTCATGCCTGGGCAGGGCAGGGTGGGCTGGTGGGCATCCTCCTTGGTGGGTGGGCTCAGGCTTGGAGCCTGTGGAGCTCTCTCCCATTTTGTTGCAGGGCAGGCAGGCAGCAGACCTGGGGGCTTCGGGGTTCCCTCCACACCCACACAAGCTGGTCATCATGCTCTGATACACCAGAGATTGGCGTGGCTGGTAATCACTGGTGACCCGACCTAGCCAGCTGCCCAAGTGAGAGCCAAGACTTCCCCAAGGAGGCAGAGCGGTTTCTTCTGCCCATTTTCCCATCCCCTCCATGGGACGGGCTCTCATTTATTACCCACCTGAGCATTTTGTAGGAACTCTGTCATCTACAGAGCTTTGCTGGTTGATATTCTAAAGAGCCTAATAAGATTTTTCCCCCCTCTTGGAAGGAAGAAGATGCTTTTGTGCAGTTGATCAGAATGAAACCGTAGAACTTTGAACCTGGAAGATGCTTTAGAGACAAATTTGTTTAACATTCTCACTAATTAGGAGGGACTGAGGCTTGAGTATTATTTTAATTTAGTGTTAGGAAAACAGCTGGTGAAGGTCTTCCTGCAGGCGGCAGGGGAAATACTGTACTACACTTTTCCTGACTTAGTAAACAGTAAATTGCCTCTTTGATTGAGGAGAGTCTGGCAGCAGAGCAGTGAGGGGCTTCTGGTGTCAGATAAGGGGCTAGTTCCCACCTCCGGTACTGACTAGCTATGTTTTGGGGCAAGTCAATTAACGTCTATGATTCCTGTTTCCTGAATTGTAAAGTGTAGATAATAATGCATACCTGCCTCATGGGGGTGAACCGAATAAAATCACATATATGCACTGCTCACCACACAGTGAGCATTTAATAAATGGTATCTGCTGCTCCCATTTGGGGATACAGATGAGGAAGATGCAGATGAGCAGTGATGTAGAACGTGACAGAATGCTCCGTGGTGGAAGATGATCCATGATTGCTATCCTGAACTCAGACCTCTATACCATCCCACAGAGTCAATTTTTATTAACCCCCTCCCCGCCCCCTGTGAAAACAAACAAACAAAAAACAGTTTGTGATCTTTTCATTTGCCTCTATGGCCTGAAAGGTAATATCTAAGAGAAAATTATTCCCTAGTAAGTGAGAATTTCAGCGTATGAATTAGAGTTTTAGAACAGAGTTTTGTCTGCATTTCATTTCCCAAGCAGTCCCAGCACACCTGCTAGTGCGTGAGCCTAGGCATCACTCCTCTGAGACACAGGCGGGAGAGGGGTGTCCAGCCTAAGCCAGCTGTGCCAGGGCCTGTCCCCTGTCCCATCCCAACTCAATCCCAGGGCAATACAGTAGATGTGTAAGATGACAGTCCATCTTACTACACCAGCATTATGGTTTCAGTTGAAAGCATCGTTGGACAGTCTCTTATTAGTCATTTCCCTTCTGGCTTGGGGGAGACTTCAGGGTCACAGAAGGGATCAAAAGACTCATGCACAGCAGCCTTTGCCTCATAGGCTCTCAGAGCTGGCCCTCCAACTGGTGACTAAACATTGACTTGTCCCTTTGGTGGGTTCTGCCAGGGCCTGGCTGGGCCTTGCCACATCCTGTTTCTTTCCCCTCTGCAGAATGCAGTCCCAATTTTCATGTTATGAAAACAGCATCTTTTCAAAATAGTGCTAGAGGAGTCAGAAGAATTGAAAGTCCTTTCCAAGAAGGAATTTAGCTGAGAGAACCAAATCCTGTCCAATACCCTGAGTTAAAAAGAACCAATTATGAACTACATTGTAGTGACTTTGGCCTTGAGATCTACAGGGAAAACTAGGGGGAAAAAATTGTAACAAATCAGCAATACAGGCAATATTCGCTTGTGAACTCTTGTAGTCATGTGTGAAAATAAGTAATTCTGTCCCATATCGTGTTTGCTTTGTGCTCCAAAGTGTGGAGTTTGGAAGAATGCCAGTGCTTGTGGTTTTTCTGCTCTGGGGAATAAATAAAAGGAAGCCCCTTGGGAGGGCCCTTCCTTGGAAAACTGGTACTCACCTGCACCCTGTGTTCAGATAGAGGTTATAGTGAGCCGGAAAGAGTTCGTGAAGAATCTGAGCACAGGGGCTGCCCAGTCATTGCCAAAGTCCAGTGCCATGGCTGCTGTGGGTGTCCAGATCTTCCAAGGTGAGAGAGGCATTCTGTCTGTAGGGAGTCCTTTATGCATTCATCTGTGCACCATGCACTGTTTTAGCCATGTGAAATAAGAATAGCAAGGTTTTGTTGTCATGGAATTTACCTTCTTGTTGGAAGATACCACAGATAAAACACAAGTAAACAAATGCTTTAATACATTTATTTCAGAGACTGGCAAGTGCTATAAAGAAAGTAAAGCTGGGTGATGTGTTCAAGAATGGCTGGGGGTGACATCAGATGAAGGGCTTAATAAAGACCACTCTGAGGAGGTAGCACTGGAACTGAAGCACCAATCCCTGAACCCGGCAGTGGGATTGTCAACTCAAAGGCTTTGGGTGGGGACAGCCTTGACTCATTCAGCAGTGGCCATTGTCACTGGAGCCCCATGAATTAGTGAATCCTTTCAGCTTTATACTTGACATGCTATAACCCCAACTGGAGTGTCCACCCAAATAGTCAAGTGCTGGAGGTCAGGTAGGAAGTGGATACGCAGAAATGACTGCTGATCAGAGAACTAATGCTACCTTCCTCCTCACCTCCACATCTAACCCCTAGTCAAGCTCAATTTGTTCTTTTTCCCTCTTTTCCCTTAGGTGAGTCTACTTCTCTTCATATCCCTTACCCTGGTCAAAACCACCAACATCTCTCCCCAGGTCTCCTGAAGAAACCCTAACCCAGATCGCTCCTGTAATATCCTGCTCATCTCCAGTCCACTCCTCACATTGTGTTCAGAATGATCTTTAAAAACCTCAAATCTGATCATCTCTCATCTCTCAATCTCTCTCTCTCTCTCTCTCTCTCTCTCTCTCTCTCTCTCTCTCTCCGTCTCTCTCTCATACACACACACCCCCCCCTTCTCAGTACTTTTCCATGATTCCCCATTGCTCCCAGAATAAGGACCCAAATCCCTGAATGACATAAAAAGCCCTATCTCTGCAGATCCCCTATTTCTTCTCTACCTTGTCCCTAGCCATTTTTGGTTTCACTTTCCATGCTTGAACTACACAGGTTTTTTTCCAGTTCCTCCAATGCTCTGTACTATTCTGGCCTCAGGGCCTTTGCACATCCTCAGTGGCTCCTAATCTGTTCTCCTTCCATGCACCATGGCCTTGGCAACTTCTACTCAGCTGTTAGTTCAAGAGGAATGTCTTCTTTATTCTTCTACACTATGACCCTACAAAGGAATTTTTACTTACATTTACTTACATTCTACTTATATTACTTACATGTCATATGTTTTTCATACCTCTTAGCACAACTGTGCAGAAATAAGCTAATAGGAGATGACAAGAAAGCACAAGTTAGACAGTGCTCAGTCTAAAGGATAAAACAGAAGTGCTTTGCAATTAGTTTTTTCATTCCTGACATTCTTCACTTTTTAGAACAGGTTGGTTGGCACAGGGTGATCATGTGCATCAGAGTGAAATAAGGCAGACGTCTGGGGTCTGAGCAGAAGCCACCTGCGATGTCTCCTTTCTGCACTAGTCCAGAAGCAGGAGCCACGACTCTCTTGTTCATTACTGCGTCCTCAGCACTTGGAAAGTGTCTAGAGCACAGTAGACACTTGATACATACTCGTTGAAGCAATGATTGCTTATAAAGACCTTGAATCTTAAATGTTCCACTTGAATGTGCTACTTGCTTTCAACAAAAAGAAAAAACAGGAGACCGTCTGTATTTTCTGTTCCATTTCTCTACCCTATAGAGACGGTGATTGATATCTGGAGTTCAAGAATAAGCGTAGTGAGCAGGAATTCTGGCAGATGAACAACCTGCTTAGGAAGTCTGTTCTTGCCTTGGACTATCAGAACAGTGTTATTTTCTTTGGCTCAAAAGAGTCTAAGACTGTGTGTACTCAGGGAAATGGTATAGACCCACAGAGTGGAGTCAGGGCCAGGGGTGAGACTCAAATAATAATCAAGTGAAAGAGGGTTATGTGAAGCCTGGAGGGGGACATTGCCTTTCTCAGCAGCTGAGGAATTGGAACATTCCCCCTTGTGTCAATGTGGAAGTGAATGAATTAAGTTCCGTTTTATGCTGTGCCTGGAAAAATACCAATGCTGTACTCACATAGTTTCTGAAAGCAAACCTCAAATGCCACTCAGCCTCAGCTCTACAAGAGACTGTTACAGGAAAAAAAAAAGTCAATATTCAGACTATGGGAAATATCACTGAAGTGGAAAAAGATTAGAGCCATGGATTTTTTGCCTTTTTGAGGTTATATACCCCTTTGAAAATCTGACAAAAGCAGCGGACCCTTTTCCCCTCTTTGCCCCTTCTCCATCTGCAAAATATATATCCATATAACAGTTTTCCATCTACCGGGACCCCTGGAGGGTCATAGCCTCAGGTTAAAAACTTCGGTTAGTGGGTCTGATTGGAAATTGAGCAGAAATAAGCTAATAAGAGATGACAAAGGAGTACACATTAGACAATGTTTGATCTAAAGAATAAAATGGAAATGGCTTGCAATTATTTTTTAAAAGATTTTATTTATTTATTTTTATAAAGAAGGGAAGGGAGGCAGAAAGAGAGGAAGAGAAACATTGATGTGAGAAACATTGATTGGTTGCCTCTTGTATGCACCCCAACCGAGGACCGAACCCACAATCCAGGCATGTGCCCTGACTGGGAATCGAACCAGCAACATTTCACTTTGCAGGATGATAGCCAACCAACTGAGCCACACTGGTCAGGGCTGTAATTAGTTTTTTTAATTCATGAAGTTCTTCTCTTTTTAGAACAAGTTGGTTGGCACAAGGTGGTCATGTGCATCAGAGTGAAATAAGGCAGATCTCTGATGTCAGAGGGGAAGCCACTCAGAGCATCTCCTGGGATTTAGCTGCCCACGGTGATCCACGCACTAAAATGTAAGCACCACAAGGCCAGGATTTTAGTCTGTTATGTTCAAAACTGGTCCCCAGTATCTAGCTCAGTTCTTGGCACTTAGTAGTCCTCAATAAGTATTTGTTGAGTAATGAATCAATTAGTCAATCCTAGGTTGCCCCAGTTCACTCTGTCTTCCTCTTCTTAATTTTGGTCTGAATTTTTCAGTTGACTTAGTTTTGATTTATTTGTTCAAGAAATACGTATTGAGTACCTTCCAGCCTCCAGTGGGTCATAACTGTTCTCTAGCCATAGAATGAGACATGAGATTGAAGAGCTCCTGCTTTGGGGCTCGTTACTCCTGAGTTGTCTCAGTTCTGCTGGTTGGGAGCGATGGAAACTCTAAAATGGGACGTGAGAATTAAATCAGATCATGCCGTTAAAGCACTTGGCATGATTCTTGACACACAGCTGTGTGCTGTTTTAATAAATGCCAGCCATTTTTTATTATTACCTGGCTCCTCTGCCACACAGTTTATTCCTTCAGTGTCCTCTTCAGTTTCTGATCCCACAGTTCTGAACCTCACAACCCAATTGTTGCTCTCTGTACAGCAGGTAAATGTAGCCTTTAAAAAGTTCCAGAATCATGAATCATGGCTATATTTAAGGGTTGGGACAGTTACTAATTCCCCCCTTTCTATATTTTTATTTTAAATAATAAGCATATATTCCTTTCAAATTAAAAGAAGTGCTTTATAAGAAATAGTATTATAACTCAAAATGTGCTTGTTCAATTTTACAAAATATAGAGTTGGAAAACAAGAATATTTTATTGTCTCTGCTCTGTAGAATCAGTTTGAGAACTTAATTTGCCCATTACATTTTCCAAATAAAATTGCTCAAACAGAAGCACTAAGAAAGCAAGGGTGCATTCCTGAGTAGATATGGATGTGCTGTTCAGTTTAGTGGATGCAGGGTTGAGAACTTGGACTCCTGGCTTTGTCTCCCAGCTCTACAACCATCCAATTCCATACGCAACTTTGGATAATCTGCTCAACCTCTTAAAGCCTCAGTTTTCTCATCAGGAAAATGGAAGAAACAAATGGAGAGACTTTTCCTTATAGACTGTTGTGGGAATGAATATCAAATACTTGACATGTAGGAATTAGTTTTCGATATGTTCCTTTTTCCTTTCTTTTTTCAAATCCCATCAGTGACATTACCATCCTTTACATCAGGGGTCCCCAAGCCCCAGGGCCATGGACTGGTAGGAACCAGGCCGCACAGCAGGAGGTCAGCGGCAGGCCAGGGAGGGAAGCTTTGCTCTCATTACCCCCTGAAAAACTT